>NC_090360.1:10802349-11127576 GCF_035084215.1 Heptranchias perlo
GCTGCCATATACTTAGGTAGAATATAAAAGCGTTGGATAATGGTACTTGTTGCTTTCTGTTGGCCACTTGAAGAGGCTATTGCAAAATTATGGGAATTAATTGAGTTTACTCACACTTCCTGCTGCTTCTCTGTTTATATCTGAAATCTTCCTGTTTGACAAAGGTTTGTATAATCTGTATTGCATTTCAGAAGGGATTGATCCTTCCAACAAGACAACGTTTTGAGATCATTCTGTAGCCTCTGAAGAAATACAGACAAGAAATACCCCTCCCCAGTCCATTAAGATAATTTTAATGGCAGTAACTCGTTTAAGAATGCTTAATGCACTCGTACTATATTGCTGTGTTCGCTATTTTTACACAGCAATGTAGTAGAAGCACAATAAGCATTTGAACGTGAACTTTTGACAAACAAAATTTCTACCTAATGTCTGTTATATTAAAGTTATTAAGAAATTGCAGTGTGTATTACCAGAGCACATAACGTAGTAAAAGAAAAATCACTTGCTACGTGGCTGAGGTCATTCACTCGTGCTAGGGGGTTAGTTATTTAGCCCTTTTAATGATTTATTTTTCTAGCCATCCTTCGCTGAGATATGTCCCCTGTTTGTACTGTCCACATAGATGCCAGAACTATGATTTATCTGCTATGGCTTATTTATAGTGACTTTAATTTCACAGTACTAAACTTACAAAATGAATGTATTCATGTTCCAACTTGCAGCACAGCCCTTAAAGTACAACTTTTCAAACACCTGTGCACTTAATTTAAATATGGAACATATCCAACCAAGCTTCTGCTTTCTCATTACAATTAAAGCACAAAAACTCTGTGCCCTACACACCTAGTATGATTACATAACACATAATGAAGTCCAGACGACAGCCACAAGTGAGCATAGGTTTCAGTTCAATACTTTTGCATTCAAGTTAAAGTTAGTAAAAAAGTATGACACTTGAAGTCTGAAGCACAATCCAAAGCAAGAAAAATATTGAGGTGAAAGACCATAGGAAACCTTTACAACGGTTAAACTTTGGCACCAACATATATGGATAAAAATTCTGTCTGTTGGGCACAAGGTTATTGAAGTCATCTGGTGAGTGGCTTCCTGCTTGAGCACCACCACTCACTGCTTCTCACTGCAAACTTACCCAGTGCATCTTCTAGTGGGGGTGGGTGTGTGTGTGTGTTAGTGAGATGCCATCGTCTTCTGGCCCACTCACAGTGCTGGAGACTGCTCTTTCAGGCCTATAATAGCAGGAAAGGAACATATGTTGAATATGTTCCAGTATACTATGTGTGATGTATTTGTGGTTGTGTGTATACCAGGGTGAGTAAGAGAGAAGGGGGACAAGATATATAACAAGAACATAATGGTACTAGCTTGAGCTTGTAGAGACCTCTACTATCCTGTTGCCCTACCATCTTAATGCAGGGTGGCTTTTTGAAAAGGAGTCAGAGGCTTATAATGTCGGGGCCTCATCCACTTCAGGCCTGTTCTCTTTTACTGTGTGCCATCTTGTCCTGCAAGCAGAGAAATCATCTCGAGATGTTGAAAGTTTAAGGAACAATATCGTGATAGACATGTACCCATCCTGTGTTTCAGTAAATGAACAAGCATCATGCACTGAGAATGTGTTGGAAGGATAAATCCCCAATAGTATTTCTCTTTCTTTGGCTCGTTATCTGTTTTTCTTAACACCCTTGTGAAATGCTTTGTCGATTTTCTATATAAAAGGCACTATATAAATGTAAGTTGTTCTTGCCCATCAGAACAGCAGACTGAATATTAGACATGAAAAATCAAGTAAAAAAAAACGAATATGAAGACCAGTTTAAAAACCATCTAACGATATGTGATACCTGCAAACAGAAAAAACCACAAAAACCACTTGATCCGAATGCACTGTTTTACATAGCAAGCAATACACAAAATCCCACATAGATCAGGGACATTACAAAACTTAACCCATGAGATAAATGACATCAGACAACCCGAAGGCCATGTCTGGCTTAACCACGATTGAAGACGGGTGCTGCTACACTGATGATCATGCTCCTGAGTGGCATCTTCAACCCTGAACTCCAAGGGAAATACGTATTCCTGCTGCACATAGATACAGTTTCTTCACAAAACCTTATTCCCTGAGGGGTGTCCTCCTGTACTGGAGGACTGCTATCTGGTAATAGTGGACAGGTAATAGAACTGCTCAGTATCTGAAGCACACTGTGTAAATTTCCCAGTTGCTTTTTTAATTAGTCACACACTGTTTAGTCAACCTTATCGATATGTTACATTCTTAAAGGAAGTTTAATATTGCAGTTTTAATAGAAAGTAGTAATCAAAAGGTTTCCATGCTGAGCTAATAAACTGTGAGCATCCATCACATTTATATGTATGAATAAAGAATGTTATTAACCAGAAAAAGGTCCACTGAAAAATGGCCATGAATGGGGAAGATGTATAAAGGTGTTATGCAGACTAGTTTGTGTGTCCATGTGCATATTTTGGAAATAGTCAGCAACGTCACTGAACATTTGAAGATTTTTGAGCAAGGTTAGGTCAGGCAGATGGAAAAAAGGAAATGGTTAAATGAGGCACAAAGCACCAGATTAGGACCCAAACTGACAGAGAAAACCAGCTTGGGGACAGGCCATGAACCAGTAATGGTAAAATGAAGCGATATGGATGAAGTTGATATTGTCAAACCAAACCAGGTTCAAGTGTTAAACCCAAATTAGAGATAATGTCTATTATCCAATTTCTAATTTTTCAAACTTGGATTTTTCTGAGTTCAGCCTGTTCAAATGAATTTGGATTTCAGAAGGTCTAAAATTGAGATCTGAATCCAGATTTTCCGATCCAGAAAATTCACTCCATTCGGATTGCAGCTGGAACTTCTTCTGAAATATTTACTCCTATGCATTATTGTGACTGGAATTAAACTAGTTTAATTAAACTAGTTTAATTCCAGGCTCTCAAATCTAGACCCTGCCAGAAGACAATTCCAGAAAGAGGCGAATGCTTTCTCTGTGTTTAGCCTCTGCTTTGACTCACTCCACACGGCCTAGCTGAAATTAGAAACTCTGTTTGGGGAAAATTGTAGAAACAGCCTAGAGTTCTATTGCTGCTCGGAGCAGAATGTAAGCACAAAAAACAAGCAAAAATAGTGGACAAATTTTCTTTTAGGATGGAGTTTAAAAAATGTCAATGTTGGAAGAACAAATAGTATAAGACATGAAAACAGCGAGTGTGAGGAAGGCTTTTTGGGTACACTGAATACTTTTTCATTCAGTCTCACTTCCTGTGCCTCACTTTACTGCAGAACACTTATCATAGGATTCTTGCTGTGCTGTGTTTGCAGAGAAGCTCGGCGCCATAAAAACTTTTTCCACTTTGTAATTGAAAGTGACGGGAGACACTCAACATGGAGAACCCATGCTCCCAAATTATTGATGATCAAACTAATATGGATGAAGTAGTATAATGCAGGCAAAGTGACGGGTTGAAAGAGTGCTTTATATTTGCTGTATTGTTTGCCTGGTGATGGTTTTCACAACTAACAACCACCTTGGGCCATTTTAGATGGGAAAGGTTAACGTAATATGCTGTTGCACTTTAGTTGTTTTTAATAATGTTTTTACACTTTCTTGTCCAAGTTTTGTCCCTTGGACTAACAGCAAGGCAATTTACCTCATGAAAATTGCTTTTAAAGACATTTGCAGCCAGGGCATTGTAACCAGGGGATTGTGAGAATTTTGGTTGGGGGTTTCTCTGCCCTGTGATCATTGATGCTTAAATGCTGGGGACTTATTTTTGGTTTGCTGAAATATTATTCAAGTTTTTTGTGTGCTACAAAAATAGTAACAACTTCTTAGAAAAGATAAATTTCTTTAAGTGTATCCTGCTTAGGTAATTGAAGGTTACATGTACAGTTTCTATGTACATGTATATAAGGATGTCTCTCTGTGGATTCAGTGCTGACTGATTCCACTGTGAATTGTGATCATTACAATCAATGCCATATTTTCCAGTATTCATATTATTGTGTTTTACCCACTTGGTGGAAGAAGCAGAAGTATTAAAGGGACACTGCCTTCTAGAAAAATATTTGGGAAACCTCTTACTGATGTAAATCTTGCGTGACTTATGTGTGAAGCTACTTTGATGAACATAATGCATGGCTGCCTTTTTCTGTTTCCTTACCCCCCCCAAAAAAGCTTGCCAACCATGTTTTAATAAACAGAGCTTCTTTAAAGGGACATGTCATCATGGTGTGTTGCTTTTTTTTTGTATTCGTTCACGGGATGTGGGCGTCGCTGGCAAGGCCGGCATTTATTGCCCATCCCTAATTGCCCTCGAGAAGGTGGTGGTGAGCCGCCTTCTTGAACCGCTGCAGTCCGTGTGGTGACGGTTCTCCCACAGTGCTGTTAGGAAGGGAGTTCCAGGATTTTGACCCAGCGACAATGAAGGAACGGCGATATATTTCCAAGTCGGGATGGTGTGTGACTTGGAGGGGAACGTGCAGGTGGTGTTGTTCCCATGCGCCTGCTGCCCTTGTCCTTCTAGGTGGTAGAGGAGGTTTGGGAGGTGCTGTCGAAGAAGCCTTGGCGAGTTGCTGCAGTGCATCCTGTGGATGGTGCACACTGCAGCCACAGTGCGCCGGTGGTGAAGGGAGTGAATGTTTAGGGTGGTGGATGGGGTGCCAATCAAGCGGGCTTGGATGGTGTCGAGCTTCTTGAGTGTTGTTGGAGCTGCACTCATCCAGGCAAGTGGAGAGTATTCCATCACACTCCTGACTTGTGCCTTGTAGATGGTGGAAAGGCTTTGGGGAGTCAGGAGGTGAGTCATTCGCCGCAGAATACCCAGCCTCTGACCTGCTCTTGTAGCCACAGTATTTATATGGCTGGTCCAGTTAAGTTTCTGGTCAATGGTGACCCCCAGGATGTTGATGGTGGGGGATTCGGCGATGGTAATGCCGTTGAATGTCAAGGGGAGGTGGTTAGACCCTCTCTTGTTGGAGATGGTCATTGCCTGGCACTTATCTGGCGCGAATGTTACTTGCCACTTATGAGCCCAAGCCTGGATGTTGTCCAGGTCTTGCTGCATGCAGGCTCGGACTGCTTCATTATCTGAGGGGTTGCGAATGGAACTGAACACTGTGCAGTCATCTGCGAACATCCCCATTTCTGACCTTATGATGGAGGGAAGGTCATTGATGAAGCAGCTGAAGATGGTTGGGCCTAGGACACTGCCCTGAGGAACTCCTGCAGCAATGCCCTGGGGCTGAGATGATTGGCCTCCAACAACCACTACCATCTTCCTTTGTGCTAGGTATGACTCCAGCCACTGGAGAGTTTTCCCCCTGATTCCCATTGACTTCAATTTTACTAGGGCTCCTTGGTGCCACACTCGGTCAAATGCTGCCTTGATGTCAAGGGCAGTCACTCTCACCTCACCTCTGGAATTCAGCTCTTTTGTCCATGTTTGGACCAAGGCTGTAATGAGGTCTGGAGCCGAGTGGTCCTGGCGGAACCCAAACTGAGCATCGGTGAGCAGGTTATTGGTGAGTAAGTGCCGCTTGATAGCACTGTCGACGACACCTTCCATCACTTTGCTGATGATTGAGAGTAGACTGATGGGGCGGTAATTGGCCGGATTGTATTTGTCCTGCTTTTTGTGGACAGGACATACCTGGGCAATTTTCCACATTGTCGGGTGGATGCCAGTGTTGTAGCTGTACTGGAACAGCTTGGCTAGAGGCGCAGCTAGTTCTGGAGCACAAGCCTTCAGCACTGCAGCCGGGATGTTGTCGGAGTCCATAGCCTTTGCTGTATCCAGTGCACTCAGCCGTTTCTTGATATCACGTGGAGTGAATCGAATTAGCTGAAGACTGGCTTCTGTGATGGCGGGGATATCGGGAGGAGGCCGAGATGGATCATCCACTCGGCACTTCTGGCTGAAGATGGTTGCAAACGCTTCAGCCTTGTCTTTTGCACTCACGTGCTGAAGTCCGCCATCTTTGAGGATGGGGATGTTTACAGAGCCTCCTCTTTTAGGTGATTCAACACCCAGATGGTAGCCACAGTATTTATATGGCTGGTCCAGTTAAGTTTCTGGTCACCCCAGAACTGGAGGAGGCTTGTGAGTGAGTAATGTCTTTTCCCATTACTCTTTATACATGCTCACTGCAAAAATCAGATTCCATAGGCAGACGTGCACTTCTTATGGATCGAAGCTTGATCTTATGCATGAAATGAGACTAGTACACCAGAGTTATAAGAAAAGAAGCAGGAGTTGGCCATACAGCCCCTCAAGCCTGCTCTGCCATTCAATAAAATTATGACTGATCTTCTACCCCAACTCCACTTTCTTGCCCTATCCCCATATCCCTTGATTCCATTAGTGTCCAAATATCCATCAATCTCAGTCTTGAATATACTCAACGACTGAGCATCCACAGCCCTCTGGTGTAGAGAATTCCAAAGATTCACAACCCTCTGAGTGAAGAACTTTTTCCTCATCTCTGTTCTAAATGGCCAACCCCTTTCATTGAGACTATGCCCCCTAGTTCTAGACTCTCCAGCCAGGAGAACCACCCTCTCGGCAGCTACCCTGTCAAGCCCTCCAAGAATTTTATACGTTTCAATGCGATCGCCTCTTCTAAACTCCAGAGAATTTACGCCCATTCTACTCAATCTCTCCTCATAGGACAACCCTCTCATCCCAGGAATCAATCTAGTGAACTTTTGCTGCACCCCCACTAAAGCAAATGTATCCTTCCTTAGGAAAGGAGACCAAAACTGTACACCGTACTCCAGGTGTGGCCTCACCAGAGCCCTATGTAATTGCAGCAAAATCTCCTTACCCTTATACTCCAACTGCTTTGCAATAAAGGCGAAGATACCATTTGCCTTCCTAATAGCTTGCTGTGCCTGCATGTTAACTTTCTGTGATTCTTGTAAAGGACACCTAAATCCCTCTGACTACATCAGAAGCAAAATACTGCGGATGCTGGAAATCTGAAATAAAAACTGAAAATGCTGGAAATAGCAGAGTTAATAACCCTGTTTCTGACCTGAAACGTTAACTCTTTCTTTCTCCACAGATGCTGCCTAACTTGCTAAGTATTTCCAGCATTTTCTGTGTTTATTCCCTCTGACTGCCAACATTTCTTAGTCTCTCATTATATTTAAAAAAATATTCTGCTTTTCTATTCTTCCTACCAAAGTGGATAATTTCACATTTCCCCACTTTATACTCCACCTGCCACCTTCTCGCCCACTCACTTAACCTATCTATATCCCTTTGCAGTCTCTTTGCATTGCTCTTTGCATACATGCTTACATTTTGGGCATCCCCATTATAGAAAGGACATTAAAGCCATAGAAAGCAGACAAGTGCAGATTCAACTGGATGATGCCAAGGGTGGGAAACTATAGTAATGAGGGAAGATTTGATATATTGAGCTGAGGAGGATAAGAGGGAATTTAATAAAGCTTTAAATCATGAAGGATTTTGATAGGGAAAGACTATATCCTCTGGCTGGGGAGTCAGTAACAAGGGCAATTTAAATTGCCTCTCAGAGAGTGAGGTTAGAAGAAATTTATTTGTGCAATGTTGTTGGAATATGGAATGTTTGATGCAGTTAATAGTTGAGGCAGAGACCATTGCATCTTTTAAAGGAAATCGGATAAATATTTGAAGCAGAGGAAGACAAAGGGCTGTGGAGAGGGAGTGGGGCGGAGGGATTCATTTTTGATTGCTCTCGCAAAGAACCAGCACTGACACAATGGGCTGAACGACCTCCTTCTGTGCAGTAAGCTTCTGTAGTTCCAGGCACATGCAGAGCTCAGCACTGGTGTCTAAATATCAGTCCTGTTTAATCTTAGCAAAGATCCAACCAGATAATTGATCCTCCAACATTAATAAGGTTAGAAATAAGCATATGGATACTATTCAATTTTTTTCAGGGCAAACCCAAATCGCATCACAGCCGATGAATTACTTTTGAAAATGTAGTCGCTGTTTTACAAGCAAACCCACCAACCAATTTACTCACAGCAAGGTTGCACAAATGGCATTGAGATTGATGACCAGTTAATCTGTTTGGCTGACTAGGACATTGGGAGAACTCCCTGCTCATCTTTGAAAAGGTGCCATGGGATCTTCTGCATCTACTGAACAGGCAGACAGGGCCTCAGTTTAACATTTCATTTGAAAAAAGCATGGCTTGTCATCAAAATACTGAAATGTGCTCCTTTAATCTAAGCTCAAGTCTTTTAATCATAGTGGAAAATAAGATGGAAAGGTAAATGTGACAGTCTGGTATTGTGCAGTGTTTGCCTTGAAAAGAACACAAGAATTCTATGTGAAGGAGCCTGTAGTAATGAACATGGTTACCTTTTCTATTGCAGCAGAGACCTGTAAATGGGAATATATCTTTAAAAGAAAAAAAAATTGCTTCGACACCAATTTATTTCCTATGTGGCCTACAGCCTTTTCTTAATAGGAACAATTGGATAATGTTTTGGTTGCCAGGGAGATGTTCCCATTCAGAGGCTGTACTGTACAGTGCATTTTTAAACCGTGCAGTTACAGTACTGTAGAATGCTGGTACTGGTGGCTGTCAGCATCATATCCATATCATGTATGCATTGTACAGGGACTGTAAATCACAAAGTGACAGAAGGGACTAGATTGGCAGCTCTAAACTGAGTGTTACATGGTTGTGATGTGGCATAAGCGCTAAAATTAAAAACGAGTAATCAGAAACCTACAATCTCATGTAAATATCAAATTTTGTATAACAATACAAGTCTCCCTCAAATACTTGATGCTGGAGATGACGGAAATAACCCGAATTTGGGTTTAGATATAAATGTTGTGGTTGGCCTTCAGATCACTTTGTAAAGCTGAGAGTGTTTGCGTGTGCTTATGCATCTTATGTATGTGTCACCAGTAATCGTTTGCTGGTTTACTAACGGCCAAACAGGATATGCCCTGTACAAAAATCACAAGCAGCTTCATGAACACGATGATTAATGGAAACACTTACAATTCAGGGACAAAAAGGCTTCTTTTGGAGCTGGGTTTCTCATTAATGAACGACCTTTTCTTCTAGTGGTAATCGTGACAGTCGAATTTGTTTAGCAGTCAGCTTCTGAATTTAACTCCTCTGCATGAATCATTAATTTGGAAGCAGATGTGTTGCAGCTCCTGTTCTCAAACTGTTAAACACAGAGACAGCATATAACACAAAATAGAAAATGACCCATCATTTTCTCATCAGTACAGGATTACTAATGTAATAGAGAAATGTATAAATTGTATTCTAAAAGGTGTGAGCTTATCAAGGGCTATGTAGTGATCAGTTTAGTTTCTAAGCTCCTAATATGAAAAATATGTATAACTTTAGTAATTAGAAATGTAGATATCTTCTCAAATTAACAATTATAATTTAAGAAATAACATATTGATACTATATTGGATAACATATTGCCAGACATAGCATGTTCAAGAAGATAATTTTTTGCAGCTATGTATGCCTTTTGGAAATAAATTTGATATTTTTAGAATATCCGTGGCTGCTTTTTTAAAAAATCTGAACATTCTTGGTTAAGATTGAAAAACTTCCCTTTGTCCACCTTCTTTCTCCTTGTATCTCTCACATAGCTGTGGGGTTTAAACACTCTTAAAAATCTAATTTGTCAGCATAGCTTTATCTGGACTTGTTCTTTTTATATTGTTCAAGAGTTCTTACAATGAAAATTAATTTCAACCTCATACCTTTTTGTAAATTGAGTAGACTCGGTGAGAATGGCAGTATTTGGACATTCATTAAAATTTGATAAAGGCAATCAAAGTCATTACACGACTTTTCAACACACCTCATCTATAATCTCTTGACCTTGTTCCTGCAGCTCTGAGACAAGTTTGACCCTTTTTTTTGCAAGTTCCAGTTCTTCGACCTGCTATTATACAGTTTCATTTGTTATTTTAACGAAACAATTTTATCCACTTATTTTCATGATCTTTATTGCGATAGGATTCCCTGTGTGACCAGATCTGGATCAAACTCTTCTAATTAGTTCTATTCTGTATCAGGAGAAATAGCATTTGAAGTGTAGCCCTCTTTCTGCTCGAGAACATTTAGAAGGATAAACTGATGTACTCCTGCTAATGTGACCATAGGGCAGTGACAATATCCCTTTGAAAGCATTCTTCAAAATGACCTGATGTATTGTACGTTTTGACAGGATATTGGTTCCACAACACTATCAGTATAAATGGTTCTTTACTCTAATGGTATTCTCCCTATGTCCAGGAATCATCTTCAGAATGGGTGTAAATTTACAAGTTAATTTTTAGTTCAGCAGGAGAAAGGCAGAGCCTTCACATGACTTTTTGTGCTCCCTTGTTTGAGGCGCATCACCAGTGAGCCGGGACTCCTATCCAACCCCACTGTAATTTTGGTCCTGGGGTCTTTTACATCTCTTTACCACGTACCCGCCAATATATGAATTTGTGCAGTTTTTCTCTGATGGGACTGACCTGTGGAAAATGGCAGGGAGGTCGGGATGCAGCAAAGCGCATCCCCGAGCTGTTTTCCATCTATGCCTGCCCGGATCTGTCAAAAAATTAGAGAAGGAAGGGGATGGAGGTGGGGAGTGGTTGTTAGGAAATGAATACACTACAAGAAAGAGTTGTAGAAGCAGAATCCATAATAGATCTTAAAAGGGAATGGATAAATTGTTGAAACTTTTGAAGGCAAGGAGAGATGGAGCAAGGCAGAGGGTTTTTCAAGAGAATTCCAGAGTACTCGGATATGATAGCTGAGGGCTGTACCTCTGATGGCGGAGTAGACAGAATGGGGATGCAGAGTACTTAGAAATTGGAAGACTGGAGGATGCAAGCTGAGACAGAGAGCTGGAGGAGTTTTCAGAGGTAGGCTGAGATGAACCATCGAGCGATTGGTAAATGAAGACCAAGAATTTGAAATCCAGGCAGGCAGGGGAATGAGGAGCCAGTGGAGGATAGCGAGGACAGGTGAACAGGACACTTGGCTAGCATAGGATGCATGCGGTGGAGTTTTGGATGAGTCAGAGTTTGGAGGCTAGTGAGTAGAAGCACAAGGTTCTGAAGACATGGATGAAGACTTCAGCAGTGATGGGGGTGAGATAAGGACCAAGCACATTTTCACCTTCGTAAAAATGTACTTGGCAAATTGGTTTCTTTCACATGTTCACAAACGCATAAAGTGATGACTTAATTTGCACTGTAGTGTCACTTGTATTCACTATACGGCCCTGCTCCTCCCTAAACAACATTTTAATCTGAATGTAAAAATCCTGTAAACAGCAGTGAGTTCTAATGGCCCAGTTGTTTCATACTATTCAGATCACATGCAGAATGTGGTTTGTATTGGTGCAGTGTATCCATCTTCATTCAAAGCTGATTCGTTATCAAATTGGCACTAATTAGAAATGCTGCTCAGTTTTTGGCTGCTGCATCACCACTACAAAGATGGTTGAACCGTGTTTACAATAGTTTATTTCTTTGCCAAAATGGTATCACAGCAGTTGGTACTGTCATAACATTGAGTGTCTGAAACGTGCACTGACTGGCATTCGTTCGAATTGGGGGATTAGTTTGATTCTAATGCAAGGATCTTCTAGGGCATAAATATTCACTTCTCTAGAGGCCAAAGGCAATGAAATATTAAATCCAGATAGTTGGCTGGCATTGTGGCTCTCTGTTGTACAGTCACATCTCCAATTATTAATGGCTTGTAATCTTTGTTACAGCAAAGCTTTGTGGCTGCTAATGGAGGAATCTTCAAAAATGAATCTTTTGAACTCCATTTTATTGGATAGAAAGATAAACAACATTTATTCCATTGTCCGTTGTATGAATGAATGTTTTCCACACTACATGGTCTATGCTGTCAGTGTGCTACCGGAGGCGATGCTCCTTGAGTATTGCTCAGTGTATTTGCTTTGTATAAATAGTTATTGTTAAAACCTGTTCTTCCGTCTGGAGTATTTCATGTTTCTTGCTGTTGTGTGTCTCTGATCTAAATACCACCACTGTTGTGGTTAGATCTGTGTTAACTAATGTGTTCAAATTGGTTGATCGATTCAAAGTTTTAATGGACAGAGGATTGATTTGTTTTCAAGCCTGCCCTGGTCTCCTGGAGATTGCTATCCGTATATTACAAAACAATGAAGTATATTATATTTATTGGACTTCAAATTGTTCGGCAGCTGGATTGGCTTAAAGTACAATCAAGATGAGTTGGACCTAATTTGTAATGACTTTAAAACACTACTGTATGTATTGCATTTTTAAAGTCATTTTTTTAGCCTAATATTTAATTGGTCAAGAATTGATTAAACAATTAACAATCAATTATCATTGTCTAAAGTAAAATTACTAAGTATAGGCTTTCTGATGTGGCTTGAAGCATTATGTTTGCTTGACACAAAAACACTGCAATCATGTGCATTTACAGAAGGGGACCCAATGGAAATTTTTGTGAAGACTGTGTGGAAATTTTATTGGGATAAACATAATCAATACAGAATTCCAAAGTAGGTTTCTCCTTTAATCCTGATCAAAACTCATCCCAAGTTGTATGAAATGAAGAATTTTGAGGTGAGTTGATCAGAGTTGTCAGTCCAGGGACTCATCAGATAACGGAACTAACTCTCACAGGTGCTTGTCTTGCTGTGGATGACTTCTAACATTCTCTAGATATGAGCTTAAAGGAGCAAAAAGAAACTGGATGGAGATTACCAAAATGATTAGAAGCTATTCCTCTGCAGCATTAGGATATTTTATTTTACATGAAATACTAAACTGCTGTTAAAATGATTACATCACCGTTTAACATGTTTCTCGGGCCTCGTATACCCTTATAGCTGAGTTCTCCTTAAACAATTTTAAGGCTTCACAGTTTAATGGAAAACTACATCTTTTCAATATTGTAGTTGGAACAAAGTTGGAATAAAAACAATTTGCAGCAAGATATGGGCTAGATTTTCTGTGAACATTTAACTTCTATTAATTGAACTGGAATTCACTTTGTTATTCATATTGCCAGCATACACTGGAAAATAAACTCTCCTGGTTTATGGTGGGCAGATTTTCTCTCATTGAGACTGCTTTTGGATACTTAAGTATTACTGGTGCTGCCTTCAGACACAAGTGAAACTTTGTATGGCAGTCTGGCTGTACTTAGCTTAGGACTTCCCTCCTCTTCCCTCTTTGTTGGATACGTTTTACAATCTTTTTTTCAAACTGTTCCTGTGAAATTCTGGTGGGTTTTATACAATAACTAGACTAATTTTAATTTAAAAATCTGCAGTACAACTTTTATTAATGCACTGCAAGAAAATCATGGGCTGTTATGGTGAGCTCATCGTTTCAGGGAATCCTTTCTGTTATCCTACACAAAATAGGGATAGTTAAATAGGAATAACTTATCAAATCCATAAAACCTGAGACCAACATTAAATAATTCATAAGTGATTCAGCTATTACCTATCCAGACAGGATACCATGGATCTACATAATTTATGGGATGGTTTATTGACAATAGAATTTACTGCTTCTGTTGTGCTATTGAATCCTGACTTCTTGTAATATTATATTGAAATGGTTCAAAATAAAATAATTATTTTCTTTTTCAGTGACTTTTCACTCGTTGGTGTAAATATTTTGTAATTTGAGTTATTAAATCCATATCAATGAGAAACTGGGCAGCCCACTGAGATCTGGTTACTAATCCTCCAGTAAAGATTGGAAGGGTATGTTAGCTGTCTGGATCTTAATGTGAAATGTGTTTGTGTAATCTGAACCCAGGAAGATTATTGGGTGCAGGTCCACAGCCCAGAAATCTCTGATAATTTGACAATGTAATCACGCTTCAAAAGAGCTTTTAAGACGGTAAATGTGGGAGATGAGCAAATTCATCCCAAGACTGTATTGGGTTCTCTTCTGAAGTTGAAGGTTAAGGTACATTGTTGAGGCAGAGTAGAAAAAGCTTTATTTTGAACCTTGGCCCTGTGTTGCTGACCCAGTAATGCTTGACGGCCAAGCTGATAAAGTGCCACTAATAATCGGCTCTGTCCAACAAATGTTCAGTATGCACCAAAAGCATTTCGTTCAGAAGGGATAGAAACCTTAATTTAGTTGGAATCGTCCATATTTTACATCAGAATTTGGAGGATTGTCTATATACTAGCATTAACTTTCTTTATAGATAGATATATGGTTCTTCTATGCTTTTCATAGTTTGCTTATGGCAGTAACTGCCATCTAAATCCTCTAATTTTAATAAGGTAATTTTCATAAAGCTATCAGTTACATTAAATAATTGAGATTCCTACATTTTATCCACTGTTTCTATCTCATAAAGTATTATGCTAAGATTCTCATCTAGATATTTGCAACATTTTTATTTTCTTTTTTTATCATCATTCCTCAAGACTTTGGCGCTCTGTGGACATCGATCTTCACTTCTTTAGCAAGTCAATATTATTGGCATCTCTTGGGTCATGAGCAGGTCTTTTATGTATCTGAATATCAATTTTTTGTGCTTCTCTAATGTTCTCTTCATTACGCATTTCAAAAGTTGTTAAACGGACCTATTTGATATGCATATTACTGAATGCCAACTATTGCTTGGAATTATTCCGTACGTTCGTCATGACGTTCACAGTGCTAGTTGTTTGGCTGCATTAATTCTTTGGTTGTACCAATACGCGTAGATAGTCCGTAAACTTACACAGGTCATGATGACAATGTCTGTCAAGAAGCCTTCTTGAATCAATAAAGCAGTTAAAAAATCTTTTCTGCAAACTGTCTTATGGTAAAAAGCTTTTCAACTGTATGTTGACCTAAAGCCAATTTGCCCTTCTCATTTTGGGTTTTCCCTTCTGTTACTTGTGCACCTTTATTACTTCCAAGTGCCCCATATCTAATGATTTGTTAGACTGTTCATGCCATAATTGGAACATGTAGGGAACTATTGACATAAGGTTTAATCCAGTGAAAAAAGGCAAATGGGTAATTGGATTGTATTTGTAAAGGGATAGCGTAAAATCAGAAATGGTCATCCTATTGCTATATAAGACGTTGGCTAGAATCATCCGGAGTCACGTGTGCAGTTCTTCTGATCACCAAATCGTATGAAGGATATTATTGCCCCTGAGAGGGTACAATCAAGATGCTTTTGAATATTGGGCATTTACTTTATGAGGAACGATTAAAAAAGTTGGGTTTGTCCTCTGGAAAAGACAAGATTTCAAAGTGATCAAATTGAAGGTTGATTATGAAGGGGACTGACCAGGCTGATCCAAGAAAATTGATCAGTTTGGTGAAGAGTTAAAATATTACTGGACGTGAGGTAAAAATCAAAAAACTAAGAGTATGAAAGAAAGTCAGGCAGCTCTTTATTTTTCCAAAAAGAGCAATAGACTTGTGCAGTAAGGCAATGAGAGAAGGTAATTGAAACAAACAGTTTAAATCGATCTAAGATATAGTTGGACACATACCTGTGGAGAGAATTTATTTGGTGATAAGACAGTTAGGTGAAGTTAAGGTTTATTAGAATGGGATGATTTGTTAGGCCTAATGGCCAATCCTGTTGCTGAAAGATTTTGTGCTTTATGCTATCTCTTGGGCTCTTTTGGGTATCATTGATTCTGTCTAACTGATTCTTCACCTACCCTGGTTTGTTCAGTTGCAATTGCAATGGAATTTGGAGATCTTTCAGGTTTTATTCGGAGATCTTTCAGATTTTATTTTTCTGATGGCTGTCTCTATTTTCCAGTGTTACTGTTAACAATAATGGAACAGCAGAATCTATCAATATTATTTTGACAGTTGGAAAGAATTATTCTGAAAATATTTGTCTATTATTTGGATACCTTGCACTTCGAAGATCAATTAAATGCACAGCACACTACTGCATTTCTAGCTGTATTGCTAAACTATCCCCAGCCTCTTCCCCCACCCCCCCCCACCCCCACAACCCCGAGCCATCTCTTTTTCATCGGTGCCATTGATATTTATTTGAAGGCACTGCTCAGAGTCCTCATTTTCCCCATAGGAAGATAGAGCTTCAGATTTATTTTGAGAGCATAAGTTGCTCTGGGCACACCTGTTCTAATTTTTCCTTCCCGCCTTCCCCGCTCCTCGGATAGTCACCCATAGTTCCTTCTCCATTATCTGCTCCTTAGCTCTCATCGGTATGACTACCCTCTCAAACTCGCTCTCCAAAAACTTCTCTCCCTTCCTGATGCGTCGGATTGTCTCCATCTCCTTCTCAAGTTCTAAGATTTTGAGCTCAAGCAGTGTGAGTTGGTGACTCTTTCTACAGATGTGTTTGCTCGCAAACTCCAATACCTTGCCAAAATGACACATGATGCTTAAAATGCCTTAAATTTGGTATCAATTTGGCTGCCTTTTTCTGCACTGCTTCCAATGCCTGGATATCATTGCTGTAGTAAGTGGCCAGAGTTGTAGACGGTACTTTAAGTGTAACCATGCCAGTGCCTTGTACAGAATCATTATCATCTCCTGTGATTTGTGCTCAATCCTTCTGGCTGGATTTTTGTTAGGCAAGGGTATTAAGGGTTACAGGACCAAGGCGGGTAAATGGAGTTAAGATACCAATCAGCCATGACCGAGCTGCATGGTGGAACAGGCTCGAGGGGCTGAATGGTCTACTCCTGTTTCTGTGGACATCTTGAGATGCGATTAGCTTTCCTCACTGCTGCCACACACTGGTTTCAGTGAGCTCTTCACCAGTATCCTCGATCCCTCTTCTGCATTGAGTCCTACAGCCATTTAGTTTCTACTCCCACTGTTGATCTTCCTTACCTAGTCTCAGTACCTTGCACTTATCCACATTAAATGTCATTTGTCACTCACCAGCCCATCCTCCCAACCTCTCCACACCCCTTTGTATCTGGTTTACCTCTTTCCTAACGTTTGAACCCCCACCAAAATTTAGCATCATTTGCAAAACTAAACGTAAACTGTTTTGCTTCCAGCTCCAAATCATTTATATGCATCGTAAACAGTAATGGCCCCAGTACTGATCCTATGGCACCCCACTAATAACACTTTGGATGTAGTTCCATTCTCTAACACCCTTTGCTTTCTCCTGTTTAGCCAATTCATTCCACTTCAGAAGATTGCCTTCTATTTCATGCCTTCCTACCTTGTAACCTAATTGCTTCTGTGGCATGATATCAAGAATCTTGCTCAAATCTAAATGTATCTCAGTATTTCCATTGTGGACAAGGTCCGTCATTTCCTCAAAGAATTCTAGTAAATTTGTTCGGCCAGACCTCCCTCCCATAAATCCATGCTGACTCCCTCTTAGCGTTCCATACCTATCTTGGTACGTTATGCCATACCCTTGTGTAGTTATGAGAAAATGCATGCAAGATCCAATTGCAGGCTGTGACGCTTGGTGTTCAGTGCTTTCGTTGCACAGGTTGTAAGCGTAATGAATCATAATTTTAACCTGAAATAGATGTGCAGTCAAAGATGGCTGCATCACAAGGCAGTTAAACTGCCATCAGTTTACCCTCTTTCAAAGCCACTTAAATTGCTGGACTATAACTTGGTGTTGTAAAATTGTTTACAATTGTCAACCCCAGTCCATCACCGGCATCTCCACATCATGACTTAAATTTATGCAATTGCCTTCGAGTTATTTGTTAATTTTACATAATGCAAATATAAGATGCATTTTGTTTCAAAATCTTTTAAATTCGTAGTTACTTGACAAAACTAATGTTCAATTGCCATCTTGACATAACAAATGGAAGATTTAAATTATTTGATGTAAACAATCCAAGCTATTGTTCATGAGCTGGGTGAGAGGGCTGAGTTATTCACGATAATATATTATGTGACAGCTGAAGTGATTGTGATTGGAGACTCTTTCCTGCAATAGTACTTCTTTTTCTTTTAAGGTTGTAGTGGGGTTCCTGACCTCTGCTCGATCTGCAATTACAGGGCTGATCTCTCTCTTATTTTGTTTTCTGTTGCTGACCTGTGGACCTCCACTAGCTGCCTCCCCACTACATTATGATCAAATTATTGGTTTGATGCTGCTTTAAAAAAAAACTTGCAGTTTCTGTTTTAATAAAAAAAAACAGCCTTGATTTGTGATGTGAGTTTTTATATTAATGAGGCAGTATTTCATGGTACTTGTTTATTTTTGCTCCCCATTTCTACATTATTTTCTCAAGTGCTTTAATTTTTCCAATTCTTCCACAATGCACATAGGTTGCCTGCTCACAGCCTCTGCCACTGCTATTCTGTCAATAAGTGAGAATGAGCTGGGATGACTCACCTTCTGATTTTCCTCCTTGTGGGAAAAGCCCCCTTTGCTCTGGAACCTCTTCCTGAGTTGAGCAGAGATCAGTAACTTGCTGGGTGGGGATTTTCAAGCATGAGCCAGTCAGGCATAAGCACACTGATTTTACCAAAATACTGCTGATGCTGGAAACTTGAAATAAAAACAGAAAATGCTGGAAACACTCAGCATCTGTGGAGAGAGAAACAGTTGCCATTTCAGGTCGATGACCTGTCATCAGAACTGGAAGAAGTTAGAGTTTATAACAGTTTTAGAAGCAAGTACAAAGCCAGGGAGCGAGGATTTAAAATTCCTCGTTTCAATCCCTTTCCTCCCCTTCCCTATCCATTCTTCTACAACCCTGAGCCCCAGCACCCACCATCTGCTCTGATCTATGGATCGTCCCTCCCTGCACTCCAGCATCAGTGGTAGAACCTTCTGCCATCGCGCTTCTGTACTCTGGGATTCTCTTTCTAAACTTCTCTACTTTCCACCATCTTCAGTAGCCTTCTCAAAACTTACTTTGTCGACGGTAGATTTGGCCTTGTTCTCTACTTCTCTCCATTTTCTTGCTCAGGTTGAAAGATTTAGGTGAACATTGTCTCTCAATTCCTGACCATTTAAATCAACGGTTGGAAAATTAGGCACAGTGATCCTAAGGAACACGCATTGGAATTTCAGTTAGTTTTCTTTTTCCACTTGTGTTTGTTCCTTTCAGAGTCGTGATTACCACCAATGACTAATGCTGCTCTTCACTGCTGCCAGCATGAGCATGGTCATGATTGCATCACCAATGGAAGTACAAACGAATCAATGATTATAATTGAGATGCTTGAGGAAGCGTTTCATCTTGGTGAGCTTTGTGTCGCAGTTAAATTAGATTCTTATTGTAGTAATTGAAAACAAAGCTGTTCTTCGCATCCTCTGACAATACCATAATATTAAGAGGGGCCATTTTCCTATATGCGCTCCTGATCGGGAACCATGTACATCGGAAATTCGGGAGTTGATATGTTTATGCATCACTAGCTTTTATATATTATACTGATACTTGTGTATTACACATTCAAAAAGGTAAATTCATGGGGGAATTCCTAGATTAGCAAACCTTGTTGATTTTGCCATCTGCGTGACATAGGAACAGGAGTAGACCAGAAAGCCCCTCGAGCCTGCTCCGCCATTCAATTATATCATGGCTGATTGACATCTTAACTCCATCTACCTGCCTTGCCTAACATTCTCCCGCCCACTATTTTCATACAGGGATGTCGTATGAATGCTTTAAGTGTTTGTTCACTCGTTTCCACAACAATAATTCTAAACTTAATTAAGTTCCCATTTCATTACAATTTGTGGGATGTTTATTACTCCTAAGTAGTAAATTACTACTGAGTCTATAAGGCGAGCCTTTGTATAAATCCTCTGTCACAACTTCAGTGAGTCTGATTTTACAGATGTAACATTAACAGAGTTTTTCAATTTACTTCAAGATACTGTAAGATCACAAAGTCTTTGTTCCCGTAGACACTTGGCTGTCTCCAGTAAAAATCCCACACGGTGGTTCGAGCGAAAAGGGAATCTGAACATTCATTTCCAAAGTTCATTTTTAAGCACACTATTTCTATCTGCAGTTAATTTTAAGTGTTTCATTGTTTAAAGCATGTTCCGAAAGTCCTGCTTCGCTGCTGGAGAGTGTCAAGACGTGACTTTCCACCTACCCTGGTCCTGACTGTATCCCAAATCCCGTGGACAGGGTCATTTGAGTAATAGACGCATGTGGCTGTGACATTTACAGGATTACTGGGGCAGACGCTGAGACTGACTGCCATTGGGATATGGCCATGGGAGGCCCACTTATGCAGGCGTCCTTACTGCTCCCCCATACCCTGGGTGGAACTGGCAAGATTTCCGTGGGAAGCCTGACATCCAACCTGTTCTGCTTCCAAAGGTAATGTCACAACAGGGGAGAGGAGTGGAAGAAGTGGCCGCCTCTATCTATTAGAATTTGTCAGAGCGGTCAGGAAGGGGCGATTCTACCCCAAATTCCTCCCCTGCCCCGATTGTGCTGATTCTGCACCCTAAGCAAGCTGGATACTTTAGGCCAACATTTTTAGATGTACATTGGGGCGAACACTTTCCTAATCTCTAATGTTTAAATACCCCATTCATCATCTTCAGCAGTGACCCCCTTTATTGGCACTTGCACACTGCTCACCATTCCCTGGTTTAGTCGGCAGACCTTCTCCTCGGACTCTTCCATTGTCGCTCTGTGACTGATCTTGACATATAAATATTGATTAAACAGCCACATTTGGCTATTTGATTTTTCCAGCCATTTGGACACTAAAACAGGGTAACAGAAAATTACACAACTTACTACAAATAGCTTCATTGCAACAGCAAATGTTTGAACAGGCTTTTGACTCTCCATTGTGGTATGATGTGGATTTTTTCCCGCCCTGATGCTGCATGTGCCGTCCCCCTCTCCCACTGGTGTTACAAACTCTGGTTGAAGATATTCCTGGAGGTATCATCACATGATCTCCTGCCTCCAACCATCCGACCCCCCACACTCCTGCCATTGGTCGCCTGACACGTCCATCTTCGCTGCGCACTGCCCTCCCATGCCAATCGGAAAGTGAATGGACTTTTCATTAGCCAATTGGATGATTCTTGACTCTCCGTCTATTAGCCTTTTTTCCAGTATAACTAATCAACAAAAGTGTTCAAAGAAAATTAAAAAAAAAACACAATTTGATTTTTGCCTCTGTGATTTTTCTCCCAGGTTGCTCACACAGTGTCCTGGAGATTCGCCTTTAATTCCTGGGGACTCCAGGGCAATCCTGGAGGGTTGGCAACCCTATCTCGCACTTATCTGTTCACTTTTTCTTTGTGTACTCACTCAACAGCTAAGGTATAAATTCCAACTCTTTCCATCTACAAATCTTGATCACTTAACTCATCACTATCAGAGAAGAAGTTAACAGGTGCCGTTTGACAAAGGCTGCTCCTTTTATAGAAGTATAAACATTGTGAACACACAAACTGCAACAAATACAGAGAAACCCCACACCACTTTCCACCACGCAGCCAAATTTTTTAACTCATTGTTTTTCTTGAGAACAAAGGCTCACAAAAAATGTCTTCCCGTCCACGGTGTGACGAGAGAGGGGTGGCCCGTCCACGGTGTGACGAGAGAGGGGTGGCCCGTCCACGGTGTGACGAGAGAGGGGTGTGACGAGAGAGGGGTGGCCCGTCCACGGTGTGACGAGAGAGGGGTGTCCTGTCCACGGTGTGACGAGAGAGGGGTGTCCCGTCCACGGTGTGACGAGAGAGGGGTGGCCCGTCCACGGTGTGACGAGAGAGGGGTGTCCTGTCCACGGTGTGACGAGAGAGGGGTGTCCCGTCCACGGTGTGACGAGAGAGGGGTGGCCCACATATTTTGGGTGCACAAAGCTTTGCCCCCTGGCATAATGGGATGAAAAGTCCAGACATAACTTTAAAAAAATTATATTATAAATTAATATTTTATAAAGAACAGCAAATAGCCGATGACCAGTATAAAACAGCGATTGAATCCTGAGCTTTTTAAAAAAAATATTGGGTGGTGATAACTGTTTGCAATTATAATGAGAACAGATGGGTCACAAGTTTGACACTGGTGCTTTCTGAGAGCACAGAAAGACTTGGAGGAAACTGTCTATAGGAGTTGACAACACTATTTGGTCGAGTGTGCAGTTTCACTTCTCATATTCCCCACAGACTTTCAGACTGATGCAGAATGCAGAGGTGCAGCTGCAATGGCTCTTGTATTTGTGCTATAGGCCTGGAGATCCAGCTAAAAGCCAGAAACGGTTGCAGTGCTGCTCCAGTCATGATCTTGACAACTGACAGCCCAGCCACATCTTTCTGATGTTGTAGAGCATGGGCTGTGCCATGAAGTAGGCTGATCCGTATGGCTTTGAGGGGCACTAAGTGCAGGAGAAAGAGTTGGCTTTGTCTCCAAAAAGGCTACAATATTCCCTACTAGGTGATATGGGCATAATTCTACTTGTCGTCAGAGTCACTGTATTAGTTCTTTTTTATTCGTTCATGGGATGTGGGCGTCGCTGGCGAGGCTGGCATTTATTGCCCATCCCTAATTGCCCTTGAGAAGGTGGTGGTGAGCCGCCGCCTTGAACCGCTGCAGTCCGTGTGGTGAATGTTCTCCCACAGTGCTGTTAGGAAGGGAGTTCCAGGATTTTGACCCAGCGACGATGAAGGAACGGCGATATATTTCCAAGTCGGGATGGTGTGTGACTTGGAGGGGAACATGCAGTTGGTGTTGTTCCCATGTGCCTGCTGCCCTTGTCCTTCCAGGTGGTAGAGGTCGCGGGTTTGGGAGGTGCTGTCGAAGAAGCCTTGGCGAGTTGCTGCAGTGCATCCTGTGGATGGTACACACTGCAGCCACAGTGTGAAGGGAATGAATGTTTAGGGTGGTGGATGGGGTGCCAATCAAGTGGGCTGCTTTGTTCTGGATGATGTCGAGCTTCTTGAGTGTTGTTGGAGTTGCACTCATCCAGGTAAGTGGAGAGTATTCCATCACACTCCTGACTTTTGCCTTGTATATGGTGGAAAGGCTTGGTGGAGTCAGGAGGTGAGTCATTCGCCAGAGAATACCCAGCCTCTGACCTGCTCTTGTAGCCACAGTATTTATGTGGCTGGTCCAGTTAAGTTTCTGGTCAATGGTGACCCCCAGGATGTTGATGGTGGGGGATTTGGTGATGGTAATGCCGTTGAATATCAAGGGTAGGTGGTTAGACTCTCTCTCATTGGAGATGGTCATTGCCTGGCACTTTTCTGGCACGAATGTTACTTACCACTTATCAGCCCAAGCCTGGATGTTGTCCAGGTCTTGCTGAATGTGGGTACGGACTGCTTCATTATTTGAGGGTTTGCGAATGGAACTGAAAACTGTGCAATCATCAGCAAACATCCCCATTTCTGACCTTATGATGGAGGGAAGGTCATTGATGAAGCAGCTGAAGATGGTGGGGCCCAGTAACTATGAGATTAGAAGGTGGCTGTCAGGGAGCTACAAAGCAGTAATTCGATTGAACAGTTCTGATAGTCAAGTTTCTTTGAGGATTCCCTTCAAGCTTTTCAAGTTGCTTTCACCATTTTGCTTATTACAGTGTATATTAAATGCGGCTGGAAACCTCAGGAGCTCAATTTTTCCCGCTCAAAGCAGTCTTTTACCCTCAGGCAGTGCAGGTGGATGAGTAACATCACTATCGAGGTAACTTTGATAGAGTTAATGGCTTAGCCTTTTGATGGTGAAGTAGAACTTTCTGGCAATGTTTGACAATGCTATTTATTTCTGCCTGCAATGATTTAGTCAGTGTTCATCTTTCCGATCTAGGGAAGGGTGGGGGAGGAGGGGGCAGTTCAGAGTTAGGAGTTGAACATTGTGTGGAAGTTGGTGTCATCGCCAACTAGAACTTCTGTCCTCATCAGAGCTGGCAAACTGAGTCACTGCCTGTAGCTCTCTGATGGCCATCTTATCCCAGAGTTACATGCCTCTGCCCATGTGAATGTGTGGATACCGGATACTGACAACAGGGAATAGTGACTTTCACAGACAGAGTTTGGTGCGGTTTTGGATCACGAGAATGGAAACACTCTCAGGAAATTTTACACCGTTCAGATTTTGCGAATTATTAAGAGAAAGAAAAATCAATGTTGCCTTGCAGTGCGTTCAGCAGTATGAGTGGGATTTAAGTACGCAAATATCATGTGTGGTTACATCAATGCAAGTTATGTCATGATGCTTAAGCTCCTCCCATAAAGAAGCAATCGCTAATACTATAGTAACACGATGGATTGGCACAAGGCCAGTTTGTTATCTTACACGACTTGTAATTCAAATCCTATTTAAAAGAAGAAACTGCTCTGTTTAACCTTTACCCTCTTTAATCCTGTCTGTCCTTTGGATCTTTCAAAATATTTGCATGAACATCTACAAAAATTATTTTTTAAGACGATCTTCTACATGCACCCTTTGATAAATGGGTGCCTGAGAGGAGAAGACTGCACGTGTTGTCGCATTTTTATGGTTTTGCATTGAAGAAATTATTGATGCCAGCTCCCTTCTGCATCTCTGTTTCAGAGCTGATAATTATGTTTTTTTCACATAGACCATACAGAAATGTCAAGTGGGGAATATTGCTCCCTGTTCTGCCCAACACAAACCGGCTACTCCGAAGTTGAGAACTTGCACTGCAGATGCGGTTTCGAGTATATAAAGGAACTATCCTACCTGAGACCCTACAATAACCTCCTGTTGGAATGTCCATGTCTCTATTTCTAATTAAAACAGACCATTATTAAATAGCTTATAATATGGTGTCTGTCACACTGATTGTAGCTGCTTTCATTGGAGCATTTTTGAGGGATAACACTTCACCAGCCAGTTTTTGACTGCAAGAATCTTCCATTGAAGACAGTGGACAATATTACAGCTGAGGCTGAGTGAAGAAATTCTATGGCTAAGTATTCAACCTTCAGAAGCACAATGAAGATGACAACACTGATTAGATGAATATTTGATGATAAAGTCTTATCTTGAAGGCCTTTAATAAGAATTCAAAAGTTTATAAATCGATGTAATTTGGACCAATTGCCTTGTTATTCAGTGAGCAACTCTTGAACTCAGTAGGAAGCCAAGAATGGTTTTTATTTTATTACAGTATGCCTCACACATAATACATTCCCTCACAACATTTCAGTTTCCCGTGTTTAAATTGGATTTTGGTGCAAAGTTCAGAATTGATTTTCTATTGTGGAGAATACCTGCACAGTTTGAAAGAAATGAGCTCGTCGAAATAGTGTAAGGAGGTCTGCGAACTACAGCAACCTGTTCTGGCTTTTGTTTTATGAGACCTCCCACATCGATAACTGTTGCAAGAAAAATTTTCAGTTTGAAGGAAGTAGCTGATCTGGCTGGCCTTGCAGCTTATGAATGGCAGTTCTTGCAGTGTGCACTCTGCATTGTGTTATATAAACATCAGAATCTTTTGTCTGTTCAGTTGCTTCAGTATAAAAATTATGGAGTTTTTTTCTTATTCGTTCATTGGATGTGGGCGTCGCTGGCGAACATAAGAACATAAGAAATAGGAGCAGGAGTAGGCCAATCGGCCCCTCGAGCCTGCTCCGCCATTCAATAAGATCATGGCTGATCTGATCCTAACCTCAAATCTAAATTCATGTCCAATTTCCTGCCCGCTCCCCGTAACCCCTAATTCCCTTTACTTCTAGGAAACTGTCTATTTCTGTTTTAAATTTATTTAATGATGTAGCTTCCACAGCTTCCTGGGGCAGCAAATTCCACAGACCTACTACCCTCTGAGTGAAGAAGTTTCTCCTCATCTCAGTTTTGAAAGAGCAGCCCCTTATTCTAAGATTATGCCCCCTAGAGGCTGGCATTTATTGCCCATCCCTAATTGCACTTGAGAAGGTGGTGGTGAGCCACCTTCTTGAACCGCTGCAGTCCGTGTGGTGAAGGTTCTCCCACAGTGCTGTTAGGAAGGGAGTTCCAGGATTTTGACCCAGCGATGATGAAGGAACGGCGATATATTTCCAAGTCGGGATGGTGTGTGACTTGGAGGGGAACGTGCAGGTGGTGTTGTTCCCATGTACCTGCTGCTCTTGTCCTTCCAGGTGGTAGAGGTCACGGGTTTGGGAGGTGCTGTTGAAGAAGCCTTGGCAAGTTGCTGCAGTGCATCCTGTGGATGGTACCACTGCAGCCACAGTGCGCCGGTGGTGAAGGGAGTGAATGTTTAGGGTGGTGGATGGGGTGCCAATCAAGCGGGCAGCTTTGTCCTGGATGATGTCGAGCTTCTTGAGTGTTGTTGGAGCTGCACTCATCCAGGCAAGTGGAGAGTATTCAATCACACTCCTGACTTGTGCCTTGTAGATGGTGGAAAGGCTTTGTGGAGTCAGGAGGTGAGTCACTCGCCGCAGAATACCCAGCCTCTGACCTGCTCTTGTAGCAGGTCAGAGGCTGGGTATTCTGCGGCGAGTGAACTGCACTTGCTTGTTACCAATCATTATTTTTGTTTTTTTAAAAAAAACTGCTGTTCCACAGACAATCCTGCGTCAGTAGGGTGGTTTTCCAAGGCCTCTTCAGAGGCATCAATTGCCTATTGCAACAAATATAAATGGGAAGGGGAGGCGGGACCAAGCTGCCAGTTTTTCCGACTGCCAGGAAGCTGAATGCTGAGCCTGCCTGTCCAGTCAGCGATGCACAACTGGCCTCTGTCGACCTCTGTCCGACATTGTGATTGGTCCACGGACAGAAAATGGAAGTTACAATCTCGGCCTTTAGTGAAGGACTGTTTGGTCATTGCTGCCGTTGTTGTAACATCCAATCCAGAGTGCAAGCGGGCAGATTGCACAGCACTGCAAGCCCCAGCACACCGCAGAACAACTTCAAGTCGAAGTTTCCAATCCCCTGCACTACCCAGCCTTTCCTGAATTGCAGTCAGTGACAATCCCCACTGCAATTCTGATCATCGTATCAGTTTGAAAAGCAAAGTGGAAAAATACTAGATGTGTTGACAATGCTTCTTTAAATTTTTATTAAACTGAATTAAATGATTTGCTCATTTAGTTGTATCATTTTCTGTATGGACATCGCAAATGCATTGTACGTGTCCCTTGAACACTACTGCCTGCATTTTTCAGAGTTTTTTTATATATATATATATATATATCTGTTTTAAAACCTCTTAATTTTGATAGGTGATAGGCTGTAGATGGTTAACCCAAATGGAACTCCTTTCATGACCTCAATACCCCATATATCATCATCCTGCCACGTTCAGGGATAACGTTATAAGCTGCGATTATTTAGCTTTGGCAGTCTGCCCAGCAGTTCCACTGTGGTATCACAAAGAGTCCATCTCTTACAATCACTTTGCATTTGAATTTTTAATTTTTTTTTACATAAATAGATTTGTACGACAATTTTTTTTCTTCCATTTGTCAACTAACAAAGCAACCACCCAGTAAATTGAGCCAGGTGGGGAGGATCGGGTTTATTGTATTGGAAAATCCAAGTGGGCAGATTCTCTGCTGTTGTTATCAGTATTAAAAGAGTCATTTGCCAAAGCCTTTGTTATCGTGCCATGAATGTGGAAGCTGTCGACGTTCTGAAGTGATAATTTGACTGGCGCTTTCTCTGTGAGTTCTGCACTCAATTTCCTGTCAAACTCTGCCACATCTTAGCCTCATTACTGATATCTGATTAAACAGACATTGACTGATGCCCTTGCTTCTCAGGCCATTTACTCTACTGCACCCCTCACTTTAACAACTAGACTGACTGGTAGAAATGCAACTTGTTAAGACCACCTGCTTATTCTATTAACAGTAGTTTTAAAAAGAAAAATCAGCCTGAAGTAGAATCTAGCTGTATGCTGCTGTTTGGGAGTCGCACAGAAAAACAGGCAAAAACCAGAGGGCCCTTGAGACATCGAGCTCCTCATAGTGAAAGGTACAATTGTTGAGGCTTCCTGCTGATTGCCTTTGGGAGTCCGGGTGACCTCTTTTGGAGTCTCGGTGACCACTGTTAAGGAGTTTTCACTGCTGTCATTGTATCGGAAGGTTTTTAAGCTGCTTGAGTTTATTTTTTGTTCAGGAATAAACTGTTCCCAAACCCAGCTGCAGACAAACCCACCACGTTATCTGCTGCAGCAGGTTCACACACCTGGCCAAACTCTTCCAGTGTGTTTTTCACCTTTTACCCTGCACGCTGCGAAGAAGGGTCATAGCAGAAGTTGTGTTTTACAGATGGAAGATAAATACAGATGGAGACCAGCTTGTCTCAGCTTATCCATTCAGAAAAAAATTAGTGTTGCCTATCATGTCATCCAGATCTTGAATGAATGTGACATTTTCACCTTTACTTCCAAGCATCAATCACTCATTGCGGTAAGAAGTTCTTCATGACATCTGTTTCAAATTGTTCTTTCACCAGTTTTAGCTTATGCCCCTTGTTCTACTGTCTTGGCTTACCTTGAATGATATGATGAAGCATTTATTCAATATTTTTTATACCTCTAAGGATCCTCACAGTCACCTTCTTCCAAGGCTAAAGAGCCCACTTTATCCAGTCTTTCCTCGTATTTCAAAGCATTGAAGTCAGGAGATTAAGGCAATGGGTCGTCCTTTCACTGACTCCACGATTTAAATGTTTTCCTCATGTCTTGTTGATCAGAAACAAACACAATATTCAAAGCGTGTTTTTTCTGGGGCACTGTGCAGTTTTAGCATCAAATCCTCCAACTTGCATTCTACTTACTCAGTAATGTAATTAAACGTTCCGCTTTATTTTGCTTAACGCAGACCTACAGTGATTTGACACGTGGAAGTGCCAAGTCTACAATCACCAGATCTCTTTCAACTTCACCTGCAGCTTTTTGTTGATGTTATGATGATTGTGTTGCATCATTGCACACTCTATTCTACAAGGAGTGGCACTTGAGCACACAAACAGCATAATCGCTGTTCCATCCACGGAGACTTTTAGCTGAATGACCGCAATGGAATCATAAGTGATGTTAATACTGCCCAAGGCCTTTTTGTTCTAACTCAAGTGTCCATAGATATTGGTGAAAGTGTTCATTGGTTGTACTAATCCTAAAATAACCATGTTGTCGGCATCCTTCTGTTCTAGATAATCCAAGTCAATTCAGGAACCTGAGGGCAAGGCTATAATTTAACACTTGCCAGTAGAGAAAAAAATACATTGCACAAATATTGATCAAAGGATAGATCTATATATGTATTTTCTTCTTAAAAGAGAAATGGCCGAGTTTAGAATTCTACTTCAGCTTGTTTGCATTACTGATGGATAATGTTCAGCCATGGAGAGGTGGTCAAATTTGTGAATGAGATAAATAATGAGAGTATTGCAGAAAAATCTGAAGATTTGCAGCATCTCATGATTTCCATTATCATTTTTTGGTGTTGGCAGAATACAGGAAATTACCGGCAGGATTGCAATAGACAGATCCTTTTAAATGTGGTTTATCAAAATAAAACCATTAATACTTAATTTTGCAGCACAAAAATCTTCCTGAATCCCTTCTACACCTCGTTAATTTGTGTGTGGACTGTATGCTGTGTTATATGGGTTTAGGCAGTGACACTAGTTCTCACTCTGCAGCCAATTATATTTTCAAACTGTCAAGGAATGTTCATTATTCTTAAAAAAAAAAGCTGAAGGCGCCTCGACAGAAGAATTTCTACCTTGCAAGTTATAAATTTTTGATAACTAATTTTAAAAATACAGTCCTAATAGTTATTGCTACACTGTTTCATATTGTAGGAGATGGACTGCAGATCATTGTAATAGTCTCTCCTCACTCTGTCTTATAACTGATCTACACATTAAAATTAAAGCTAGCTGGACAAGGCTGACTAAATTTAACTCTAGTCAGTACCTCATTTCTGGGCTGCAGTAGTGATGTTCTATTCCCAGAGCGAGAGCAGGCACCGATATTATGTAACAATTGAATTTATTTATTTTTGTTTCTCACAAAGACCACTTTTACTGAGGACTAGCCTAGTTGCACAGGTCCCAGAGTTTATAATCTGTGTGGAGAAAGATCCATTGTTGTGGGGGGGAGGGGGTGGAGAAGTGATTCAGAAACTGAAATTGTTTGAGAGAAAATGATTCTAATGACAAAAAGGTTTCTTTTTCTAATTAAAAATTCTATGCACTGTTCAAAGATAGAAGGACGTTGCCAGTGACCACCTGTATATAACATTAAATAACTTCTGATTTAAAGACTGAAGATGTTGGAGGGGGCCAAGCCGACTGACTTTGGAACAGATCTTGATACGTTATCAAAGTCAACAGTGCAGTCAGGAGTAAGTTGGCAGCTCTGACCCTTTTAAAAACAGTTTGCTTTTCAAATTCTTCAATAACAATTCGATGGGCTGAATGGCCTCCTGTGCTGTCAGATTCTATAGCAGGGGAGCGGGACTAATTGCATAGCTCTTTCAAAGAGCCGGCACAGGGACGATGGGCCGAATGGCCTCCTTCTGTGCTGTAAGAGTCTGTGATTCTGCACCTAGTATTTCTCATCCAGGCGAGTGGCAGATAATCTGTTCCCAGACGCATGCCTCTGTCACTGTATTACCTGCCACTGCAGGGTGAGAGTGGCCTTGCCCGCCAGTATTTCCCTACTTTCACATGATGTTGGATCAGCGATCAGGAATGTGCCTTGCGCAGAACTGCAGGTGGTAACTGGTGTTTTGACACCCTACACCATCATTTCCTATTTTTGGCAGTTCAAGATTAAATTTCTTGCGGAGAATCCAAGTAAACTCAAACCAGGGCTGATTGAACCAACTAGGTCTGAACTGGTTCAGAGTTCTAGCTCAGATTTGTGCATTTATATTTTAAACTAACTCTTGGATTTCAGATTTAATAAGTTAACCCACTAGACCAGATCACTGTGGTGTTTTTAAATGACAGAAAATGCTACTGGTCAGTGCGCAACTTTAGGGTTTCAAACTGAGGTCTTGGGTTTTAGAAGGCCCATCTCAGAGGGCCCACAAAGATCTTTCTGTATCTGTTGACTTACAAGGGTCTTATTTTTGTTACTGTGCTAATACAACTACCAATTTAAAAAAAAAAGGTTTTTGCAATGATAGTGCTTTGTGTTTCAGAAGTTAGGGCAGGGGGTCCCTAGGAATATGTTAGTGTTTGCAGGAGGTCCCCAGGAATAGTCATTATTTGCAAGGGATTCCCAGCAGTATGGCAGTATTTTCACAGAAAAAAGTTTGAATACCACTGCTATACAGAATCTTATGGCTTTTCATTTACTTGTTAAACATTTCAAACATAGCAATTGTTACTTTTACCCTTTAGAAACATGAATCGATAATTCACTTCCTGCTTTAAGGTTAGGGGGAAAAAATAACATATCCACGATGAATATGATTTTATCAAGATATCTGATAACTCTAAGTACCAACTGACCACTTATTATTCTATATACGATGCTCTATTCACACTTGCTACCTTTTATTTAGGTACGTATGAGTCCGGTTCAGCACTGCAATTTGTGTTATAGGAATGAGCACCAAATTTTAACTTAATATGCCTAGAGGAGAAAATAAGATTTAGGAGTTGAGAATGTATCTGAATTAGATGGGAGGCACTTAACCCATCCCTCAGTCTCAATAGAAACCTCCTGAAATTTTGGTTAAAATCGAGAGGGAAATTTTACAACATCTGAACACTTAAGGGATTACTATCCAACTTTGCACTTCTGGCAGGAAGCCTTGCCTGCTAAGAGCAAAGGTCGGAAATTCGGACTCACTCTGTGCATGATTTTCTAACCATTATTTTAAATGGGGCCTGAATTGTATGCCTGAATTTCCGACATGTGCTCCCACTGGACGAGGCTCCTCACCTGCGGTGCAAGGTCGGAGAATGACACCTTGAATCCCATTTTTTTTTTGGTCCTTTCAATAGCAACCACTGTAAATATACTTTTCCTGTTAAAGAAAAAACACAAGGAGGTAATAAGATTCTTCAGGCCAGGTTGGAAGATCACCTGAGTACACTGGATAACAATGTCATGCAGTTCTACATTTTGCTTACATGACATTTGTGGAAGACTATTTAAATATGGTTGTGCGCATTAAGATAACTGTGCTACTTGCTGCAGGCTTGTTGGTGATGCCCACAGTTGGGTGGGTGGGGAATTGATGATACATTGCTCCGGGGGCTGACTTAACTTGCCTGGGTTGTTGGTCTGGGTCACTCTTCTGGTCCCTGCAGCATGTGGAGGATATACTGCTGCCTTTCCTCTCACAACAAGGCTCCTTCTCTCTCTGGAGGTACTGTGGGTGGAGAGCTTGTTTATGCCTCCAGGAAGGGGATCTGCATTGGTTGGTACTTGCCCAGCCTTAGCCAGAGATCACACATTTCGCGCTGTGACTGACATTTAACCCAAAGATGCTTAAGTTAGCTGCTTGTTTCCCCATAGTGGTGAGGTACTCCTCTCACAGCCAGCAATAAGTTATGTTGGTTTGAACTTGGGATGGGGGTTGGAGAGGGTGCCCATGGTTCTCCTAGGGGAAGATGCAGCAGAGAAGAGAACTGGTCTGATTGGATCACACCACCATTTATAGTCTCTGTAGCATGGTAGACCACTGTACAGAATGGTTGGATTTGTGGGGAGGAGAAGAATGTGCATAAATATACGCCTGTCAGGCTGCAGCACTGATCTGTCAAGGAACCATGCAATCTGTGGACCTTGTGCGATGGGGGAAGAGGGGAGGGGGGGCGCAATTATGTTTACTATACAAGTTTGAATTGATCCTCTTGCATTTTACTGTTTGAATTTTCATTATTGCACACTAGGCTAATTGACAGATTGGCCCAATTGGTAGGGTAGCATCTCAGTAAGGATGATAGACAATTGCATCAGAAATTGACACTCACTTTTGTAATGAGTCTGTAATTTGATTGAGTTTATTGATGAGCATAGGATGGGGATGATGAATGTTTTGAGTGTGAGGATGGGGAATGCAAATAATAATTCTGATGATTAGATTCAAGGAATCAGTGGAGGGAGAAATTGGATGCAACTTGCTCTCGGGCTTCAGCTAATACTGCTGTTGAGATGGTTGTTAGCAGGTGCGCAAAAGGAAGGTCACAAATAGATTTGCACCAAGTAAAATGACTTATAAAATGTAGAGAACTCTTGACTATTTCTGTAAAGTGATGAATAGTTTATCTTTATGAAGACACTTTCTGCATGAATTTTCTGGTTTTATTATTGTGCTAATTTATTTGGTGTTATGTAGAATGTCAGTTTAATCCGAACACTATCCTTGCCGAATGTTGCTATCAAATTACATCAAAGATAATAGTTAGCAGACAGTGAATGAAAAGTCAGTCATAATTCGTTTGAACAGCTCTGATGAGATCATAAACCACAAGAGTAACATTTAAGCAATTTGTGAATGTCGATGGGTTTACGGCAGAATTCAATCTCAGGACTGTGCTGACAGCTATTGGTTTTATTTTCTGTTTTTTTGCACCATCATGTGATGGCATTCTGAGTACAGAAGAGAAAATACATAATAGATGATTGTGACGCAACACTCCCAGAGAGCACATTATCGGGTCCTTAGCTGCTGATCTTCTGTCCTTTATGGAAGGACAATCAGGAGCTGGGGGCTTGCCATTCTCCGACCTGTGTTGTCTGGGAGTTCCTCTTCAGCTAGGCCTAAGAGCTGGGTGCGGTGTAAGCCCTGATCACAGATTTGGGCACAAATTGCTTATAATTTTCTATTAATCAACTTAAATGGTTTGGCCCGAATTTGTGATAAATCATTCTGCCTCGGTGCTGAAGGGGAAAATTTGCCTCATAATCAATGTAGTGGGATATTTTACATCCAGTATATGCTACATACTTTGATAATGTTGAGGTTCAAAGTAAATCACATTGAAAAGTATTTGATTTTGGCACCGGAAAAATTTATTTGATGAAAATATTTAACTGGATCTAATAAGGAGAGCAGTCTGTTGTACCAGAACATTTAAGTTCTTCATAGTCAACATAATCATATGCACAGTTCTTGGAACTGAACAGTTCTTGTGATATGCTCTCAATCCATTTCATGCTCGTGTATGTACATGCTTAAGGTACACCTGCATATTCTCACAGCTTTATTGGCATTTTCTTGTCAACCGTATTATGCTGTGCTCAGTTGATATGGAGGAAAATATTTACAGCAACATCAATGGTGTTACAGCTGCTGCTGATGCAGATTGTCAGCTTATTTGTCATTCTGCTGAAATCGGACCATTGAAATAGGCTCATTATTTATAAAACAGTGATTTTCCCTCTGTTGAATTGGATGGATTTGCCGTGCCTGCTCTATCTCAAAAATCATGAATGTCATCAGATTAAAATGAATATCCAAAATGTGTGGGGAAATATTACATTTCATTGTTACAATTTCAATTATTTTAGTTAATTTATAGACATTTCTGTGCCGTGAACTGGGTGCAGAATTACAACCAGTAGTGAGGGGAGTATTTCATGCCATCAATCGATGTGGAGGTGAAAGGAGAACCTACTGCATCTCATTATCTTCACTCAATTACATGCCACCTTGTACAGTTGTGTAACGTAATTGGAAAGCTTCAAGTGCGACTGCAGAAGAACTTTTCCTTCGTGGAGTATTTAATATGTTGTACGAGGGTCGATTCTGCATAATGCGCTTTGTCAGGACAACCTTGCATATCTGGAATTGGACAAGTTAACAGGTCAAGCACCCAATTCATGAGGTGCCAAATTCAGTGACCTAAAATTTTTCAAATTTTTGGGAGACCTCACAGTGTGTGTGCATTAGTCTCATTATTCCTCAGAGTTGCAGTCAATCAGACATAAATTGGTCCTATGCCGAAACCAGTGATCCTTTTGCCTGTTTAAAATGGGTGCTGCTGAGATTTCAAGCTCTGGCCTACAGCGATTCGATTCTTTACGCTGTGGGTGACAGTTTACTAATGCATCAAAAGCTCTTTTTTTTTCGTTTGACATGGCTTGTTTCATCTGATGCATTTCTCGCTGCCACTGTTTGCTGCTGCATTTTTGCATTTCTAGGCTCCTCTTGCAAATACCTTTTCCCTCAGCACTGTTAACAATAACCAGGGTGTTCAACATCAGAATTTTTCTGGCTCGTCTTGTCCCAGAAGCCAAATCTTTAGATCTAGGCATACCCACGTGGGAATGTCTAAAGAGAACTGCCTTTGTTGTCAATGGTTCATGAGAGAGACTGTCATGGAGTTATGCCATCTGTTCAAATTGGCCCCGCAATCAAGATATATCACAGGAACTGCTGTGTCCCTGGCTGAGGAGGTCACAACAGCATTGAATATTTTGTAGCCTGGTCCTACCCAGCCACTATTGGTGAAGTTTGCTGTATTAGTCAGTCTGCTGCTACACAGAACGAATGAGAGAAGCCTCGTTTGCCAGGAAAGCACTTCCATTACTTTCCTCATGGAAAGGACGCAACACCATGAGTGGGCAGAGGGAACAGGCTTTCCAACAGTGCAGGGCCTCTAGCAACAGCCCCCTGGTGTGCATGAATAGGAAAAGCTTTCATTCCATTAATGTGCAGGTGGTGTCAAACAACAGGAATGACATAATGCAAATCAGTGCGTGATACCCTGACATCAGCCATGATGCCTTCATTTTGCAGCAGTTCACAGCACTACCATTATTTGAAGGAGCAGGCAGACTGGCTGTTGGTTCCGAGGGGGCCGAGGACACCATTGCAACCTGGGCTAAGGACACGAATGAGAAAGCTGCTTGAACATACATTTGGCATGCTTCAGAAATTACAATGTTTAGACATACCAAGGGGTACTGCTATATAGCCCTGACAAGATGTACAAATCTGCATCTGATGTAAATTGCATAATTTTGCAATCCATAGAGGGAGCACCATGTAGGAAGAGGATTATGAGGGTTTTCCTAGTGCCTGAATAGCCAGAAGAGGAAGATGAAATGGTTGAGAATGATGTGCAGGCAGGAAGATTGGTACATCAATTATCACTTTCCGGACTTTTAATTGATCCTAAGTAAGCCCCTCCATGAACAGTCCTATGGTCTTCACCAGAATATATTGGCCCCAGAAAGTTACATGCCTGCTTAATGTGCCTTGCTGGAAGGAGCACGATGGGCCGAATGGACTATCCTGATTCCGAACTTTCTAAAGCTTTATTACACATATGATTATGTAAGTATCAAACTGGAATGTACTGTATTCATCCTTGTATAAAGATGAATAAGTTAAATGACATATTGCTGTGCTGTGTTTGACCTACAGTTACCGATTGTAATGTTGCAGACTGTAGCCTCACTTATCTTCTTGATATACAACAGCAGCCAAAATATGACTCACACATTTAAATGTTAAAATGTACAACCTCTTTCCTCCTTTTGCAGTGTAATTATAGGTCCATATTAGGATGCATGTCTAGTGACTTCTATTTTCGATGCATCCTTCTCTTGAATGTCACTTCTTGCAGCCAGCAAAATCATCTTGAGGGAAATATCTTGTAAACATCTTATAATATTGTGACCTGCTGGAAACCCCAAGACATATGGAAAATTATGAGAGAGAGAAAAAGGAATGGAAGAAAACTTAGACCATAACCATGGCACACAATAGCTCTGAAACATAAGGAAATTAGTGTTAAACTTGTTTAAACAACTGTAAACAGAAGTAATGTAGGAAACTATTTAGTTGAACATAAAAGATGGTGCACTCCAGCATCCAACTTCTTGATCAGACCAAGTTTCAACATTTTCCAATCCTCACCCCATACCTCTGCAAAAAAAAAATGTTCATGTCCTACTTGCACCTTATTTTTCTCCCAGTGAGAATAACATTTAGCTTCCTTTGCCTCTTTCATGGCTTAATGATCTAAAAACACGTAATCCTTGTTAACATTCTCCTTTTAAATCCTCTCCATTGACTCTGTACCTTTTTGAAAAGTATGATGATCAGGAATGGACGGAGTGCGCCACACTTGGTCTCAATAACGCTTTATGCAGTGTCAATTTTTCCTCATTCAACTTTGATTCCAAAGGATGGTTTTGAACCTTCCTGTCCAGTAGGCACGGAGTGGTAGCGCTTCGAAAATGGCGGGGAGTGACTTACCGCCGCGTTCCCACCATTGCTGTGGTGGCCGGGATCTACCGCTGGGTGGCTGGAGAGCCCGCCTGAATCAGGCAGTAGGCCCATTTTAAAATGCAAATTGGGGTCTTATGACGTGGGACCCTGATAGCCATTTCAAGACAGTTCCGGGGGGAGTGTGTGCTGTGCACACACTCCGCCCAGTATCAGCTAGCGAAAGAGGAGGCAAGAGGTAAACTTGTGTTTGTGTATGAATCTGGTTACACACCTTTACGTTATGTTTGACTCCACAGCCACTGCTATATAGTTTTGTTTTGGTAATATGAAAAGCAGAGATGTCTGAATTCCACTGAAGGAAAGACTTACATTTACCTAACTCTGATCACGTCTCCCAGAAGACTGATATGGAATAAATTACTTAGAAAATACAACATGAATACAAGAAAATTCCCACAGTGATTTAGAACAGTTCTCTTCACCCCAGAAACTTGGGTTAAAATGTAGCCGAAGAACTTGAGCCAATACAATACACCAATACTGATATCTCCTCAAAATAATTGCCGTACTTATTGTGGGTATTGCCTAGCTTTCATTGTTGGGTTGGAATTGGTGTCAGCCTGTCAAAATGCTTCTTGAAATGCTTCTCTTTTAATGTGCTTATATTTTTCTGACAATGCTGTGCTGCCAGTGTAAAAATAATGCAGTTTCATCTTTATTTATTTTCTAATTGCCGAATACCATGCTTGTATTCAGTGAGGTGGAAAAAAATTGCTGCCACAGCTCCCCTTATTTCTACTCTCAAGTATTGTTGGATATAGCCAATCTGGCCCAGATTTCTTATGAATATTCAAATACTCTGGGTTTTATTTTCTCTAAGAGGCTGGTGATGAAATTGTCATTAAAAAAGCAGGAGTAATTGAATATTCATAAGGCAATAATCTTTTTTGTTGGCCTACTCAGCAAATAAATCAGAAATATGTTGTTTTAAAGCGAAATATTTATTTTAAAAAAAGCCCAGAGATTTTTTTAAAAATCAAAATTGATAAAAGTTGTTCAACTAAGATACAATGCAGCTAATTTTACAGTGCAGTGTTATTTTTGAATGTATCTAAAATATTGTATGTCTCATTCTAATAACTCTTATAGAAATTTTATTTTGCGACCAGGAGTGGATTTTACTGGTTAACTTTGAGGGGATGTGTGCAAATAGCAATCAAACCCCGAGGGACCAACTCCAGTTGAATTAGTGTTATGCAAATTAGAAATGTGGCAGAAGAACGAGTGGTATCTTAAAGGGACACATTAGTGTGGGAGTCAAGTGCTTCCACGTAAAGCACTTAGCCCTGAATGTGCCTCATATCATCGGTGCCAGACAACACTTATCATTCCCTCGTCACTCCTTGTTGGTGGGTTTTTCTATCGAGACGAGGAAGCATTCAGCATTTTTGAGATCCTCCAATTGCATTCTGTTGCAGTTTCTTCTCACTGTTGTTGTAAGTATCACGTGAATTAATTTAGGGAGTTTGAACCCAGTTCCTCCTGGATGTGGGCAGACAGCAAAACGCTGACCATAATTTCGTACTGATTTGGCAATTCCTCTGATAGGCCTTAAGCATGACTGGTTTGGAATATGCAAAAATTCCCACTGGTATCTCTTCGTCCCAGAGACTTGCGTTTGAATCTAACCCAGGATCATGGCCCATTGTGATCATTTTCAATTGACATGTCACTGGAAGTTGATATGTTTCTGACCATCGACTTGTTTTATTGGGAAATCCAAGTGAAAGGTCAAAGTTCATAGTTCAAGTCATGAGGTAAATCAAGAAGTGTTAGTTAGGGGAAGCCCAACTTGGGTTAGAAAAACTTGTAGATTGTAGGAGAAAGAAAATACATTCAATAAAAATTCCTCATCATCTTCCTTCAGTAAACCTATACTTGAAATTGCACCCTTCATCGATAAAACGGTGTCAGGGGATACAATAGCCAGAAGCTAGAACAAATGTCTTCGCCAATTTAAAGGAGTTCAAATCCAGAAGGGGAAAAGATGAGTCTCACTGCTATTAAGAGATTCTAAGATTAACAAGGTATATTTTTTGGCCATTTCAGTGTTTGCTGTATCGGGAGAACCAACCAATACTTGTCTCTGAAAACAAATGTCTTGGCCTTAAAGGCATAAAACCAATCGTGTGAGGAGTTAAAATAATTCGCTACTACTTCAGAATTTAATGTTTCTCTTTTTCTATCCAGCGACACTACTATAATAAGTATTTTCCAAGTGAGCTACAGACAGGCCAACGGCAATATGAGACCATTACTGCCCTGAGAATGCATTTCAGACATAAGCCTCAGCAATAATCTTTTTCATAAACACTCTTCAACCAAATAGTTTTAATGGGATGTTACTGCCTGATCAAAATAATTTGAATTGCCAGGAACGCTTTTGTTGTCCTTTCAATAAAATAGATTTTAAAATCATTTATTAGTTTTCATAATGCAGTTTTTTTAAAACTTTAGGCAAGGCATTTACTTCCTTTGAGTCGACAGGCGAAAATGATCAGTATCTCATTGATTTCCTGGGGTTATTGTTAATTGTAATGTGATTTATATCAATTAGTGTTAATTGTATTCAGGTGGTGTGTGTGTCAATTGGGGACTCTCTTGTATCCTTTTTATCTAGGGTGTGGTTGTGTAAGGAGAATCTCTGTGAATAAAGGCTTGGAAGCAACTGAAGACCAGGCTATCCTTCACCACTTGGCTATCCAATTTATAACAGTTATATCATGGTTGAGGGATATTTGTTAGTCTTGTGGCTGATTACCCCACTTGTGACACATATAGAAGATGTAAGTTTTGGTCCATACGAGGCTTGGTCTGCTTGTGGAAACTGCCTTTCTGCTATGAACCTGGAGAAAGACCAAACCATAACAATTACATCCAATCCATATGTGTGTGTGTGTGTGTGTGTGTGTGTGTGTTGTGGTCCATATTGTTTCCCCACCAATCCTTAAGGCAAGGAGTCATGCTGGGGTGCAGTTCCATGAACCCCAGTAGCCCTCTGGTGCCGCTTCTAAATGACAATTCTTCACACTTGACCCTGGACAGTGAATGCCTTCAAACTGTTGGTTCACAAGGGCACCGGAGTCGAGCCTCATTCAGTCTTCAACTGATGACCACGTGCACACTTCAAGCAGAGCTTTTCAAGCAGAATAGCAAGGAGCAAAATTCTATTATTCATCATCCCTAGCCCACTGAAACTGGGGCTAATCATAGTAACTCGTGCTGAGATCGGCAAACTGAGCATTGATCAAAGACCAAACTTGAGACTTAATTGTAGATAAGGCTCAGGGTTTTCAAGTATATTCTTAGAATTGTATTCTGCTATGGTTGATAGAAGTTTGGTGCAAACAAATCTTGACAGTTACTTTCTTGCTTATAAACCATGGACATACGGGTTTAATTTTACAGTGATCTGATTATTTTATTTGCACACTTGCCTTTATAATATAATACATGCAGTAAAGCTCACCAGGAACCAATGACCATTGACATTTATCCTTTTTTATAACTTGAATTAAAAGATTTTGATAAAATTTGAAACAAACTCAGATAAATTTGTGTAATTTTGAAAGCTGAAAGGCCTACATCAGTAAACATTATCTAAGAATGAAAATTCATAATTCCGGAAACTGCAAAACTCTACTTTCAGATCCTCGATAAATGACTTGTTCTCAGTATTTATATGTAAAGTTTGTTTGTTAGCAGGGCAATGCCTTCACGGATACAGACATTCAGTTTGTTTGTAATTTTGTTAAGATTAATATACCAAATGTTGAATTGTCACTTCGTTAAAAATGTAATTTGAACCTCAAGAATACAAACAGAATATTAGAGCTCACACCTCTTCTGTAATAAGGATGGAGGCAGGACGGGGAGGTATTTGCCTTTCTGTTGCAGCCTGAAAGTCAAATCTGAACTGAGAACAAGGACCCTAATTTCAACAACCTTTGTTGACTGTATGCCAGCTAGGGAGGTCGGAATTCAGATGTGGGGGAACTGAAATGTCCATGCAAAAGAATTGGTTTTAAATGCAGATGTATAAGATGTTTACGTGGCCCTTTCTGTTTTGTAGTTTTATGCATGAAAGATGATCAACTCCTCTGGATTTAGTACAAAAAGCGGAATCAATGTGGATCACAAAAGAAATGGCTGGTTAGTGAGGGCATACTGCACCAGATGGGACACGAGTTGACAAAGGCACACAGCACCAGATGGGACATGAGTTGACAAAGGCACACAGCACCAGAAGAGACATGAGCTGTCAAATAGAGGAATAGAGTACATGATGAGACTTGAGCTGGCTGTTAGGGCATGAGATGTGATGTGATCTACCAGATGTCCTACATCTACATGCGGCACATCCAGCGGTCAATGGAGGTTGTAGGGCTGTAGCTGAAGATACTACGCAACAGTTTGGTCTAACAAGGATCTGTTCTTTTCTAGACAGGATAACCAGGTTAATACAGTCCTGTCTTTGTAACATACATGTTTGGCTACTGTCTGATCAGTGATAATTCTGCTTTGCATCAACTTGAGTTGAACTATCAGTGATTGGACTCTTGACTGAATTATAGCCAGAAGAAAGAAATCCCTTCCTGTAGGTAGAGACTGAATCTTGGGTACAGACTAGAGTGCGAGACACATCATGCCATCAGGACCTATCCAAGCAAAGCCCATTTTGAGAAAGCTATTTTCCTTGGTAGTTTTCCTGCAAACTGTTACTTTTATCCACTCCACTTTGCATCACATTTTGGTAGTTTGCCATATGGATAAATGGTCATGTGTCATGTAAGGGAATCAAGGGATATGGGGATAGGGCGGGAAAGTACAGTTGAGGTTGAAGGTCAGCCATGATCTTATTGAATGGTGGAGCAGGCTCGAGGGGCTGTATGGCCTACTCCTACTCCTATTTCTCATGTTCTTATGTCATTACAGTGAAGTCATTTGCACATGTCCGAAAAGGTAGCAATAACTTTCAGAGTGCAGAAGATTCACATGAATGGAGGGACAACTCTGGTTTATCTGAGCAATGTGCACTCAATCTTGTACCAATTACATGTTATAATAACTGTACGCTTTGTAAAGAATTCATATTTGGAATTTTTTTAAAATTCATTCATGGGATGTGGGTGTCACTGGCAAGGCCGGCATTTATTGCCCATCCATAATTGCCCTTGAGAAGGTGGTGATCAGCCGCCGCCTTGAACGCCACAGTTCGTGGTGAAGGTTCTCCCACAGTGCTGTTAGGTAGGGAGCTCCAGGATTTTGACCCAGCAACGATGAATGGTGATACATTTCCAAGTCGGGATGGTGTGTGACTTGGAGGGGAACATGCAGGTGGTGGTGTTCCCATGCACTTGCTGCCCTTGTCCTTCTAGATGGTAGAGGTCGCGGGTTTGGGAGGTGCTGTTGAAGAAGCCTTGGTGAGTTGCTGCAGTGCATCTTGTAAATGGTACACACTGCAACCACAGTGCGCCGGTGGTGGATGGGGTGCCAATCAAGCGGACTGCTTTGTCCTGGATGGTGTCGAGCTTCTTGAGTGTTGTTGGACCTGCACTCATCTGGGCAAGTGGAGAGTATTCCATCACACTCCTGACTTGTGCCTTGTAGATGGTGGAAAGGCTTTAGGGAATCAGGAAGTGAACTCGCCGCAGAATACCCAGCCTCTGACCTGCTCTCGTAGCCACAGTATTTATGTGGCTGGTCCAGTTAAGTTTCTGGTCAATGGTGTCCCCCAGGATATTGATGGTGGGGGATTCGGTGATGGTAATGCCGTTGAATGTCAAGGGGAGGTGGTTAGACTCTCTTGTTGGAGATGGTCATTGCCTGGCACTTGTGTGGCAGGAATGTTACTTGCCACTTATGAGCCCAAGTCTGAAAGTTGTCGAGGTCTTGCTGTATGCGGGCACGGACTGCTTCATTATCTGAGGGGTTGCGAATGTAATTGAACACTGTGCAATCATCAGCGAACATCCCCATTTCTGACCTTATGATGGAGGGAAATACATTGATGAAGCAGCTGAAGATGGTTGGTCTAGGACACTGCAGTGATGTCCTGGAGCTGAGATGATTGGCCTCCAACAACCACTACCATATTCCTTTGTGCTAGGTATGACTCCAGCCATTGGAGAGTTTTCCCTCTGATTCCCATTGACTTCAATTTTACGAGGGCTCCTTGATGCCACACTCGGTTAAATGCTGCCTTGATGTCAAGGGCAGTCACTCTCACCTCACCTCTAGAATTCAGCTCTTTTCTCCATGTTTGGAACCAAGGGTGTAATGAGGTCTGGAGCCAGGTGGTCCTGGCGGAACCCAAACTGAGCATCGGTGAGTGAGTGTTTGATAGCACTGTTGATGACACCTTCTGTCACTTTGATGATTGAGAGTAGACTGATGTTGGCTGTGGCATTACTTAATTTATGTATTCAGTTTATGCGGGGAAAATACAAATTTATTTATTTAACCAGTTTAATATAACATTATCCATTTGGTGCATTTAGAATTGAGGTGAATGAATGGTGTAGCTTATAAAAATCAAAGCCTTTTTATTTCTAGTTCAAATCCAGCCTACATTAGCTAACAGTTTGCTTTCTTTGATGACTTCTGCAGGATTTAGGTAAAAGGAGTTGCTTTTACCCAGCTCCCAGTTGACAGGATCCCACAGAACAAAATGCACTTCAAGTCAGGCACAAATAATGCTCGTTATTCAACCTCACACACACATGTTATAAGGATAGATTATGCCGAAATAGAAAACTCCTATCAGTACGGCAGGAGCTGTTATTCTTGGGTTGGAATTTAGGCACATTATAATGTTTCTAGGATGTGAATAACTTTCCCTTAAATGAACAACAAGGAATTGCTATATTATTTCATCAGCTTACCGATGTTCAGTTCATGGTTCCTATTTGTAGTTGTACCTGGTCAAGGTACCTATGGAGTTTGAAATGCTCAACTATTCTTTGTGTCCAATGTGGGGAAAGCAGAGTTTTCATCCTGTGATGTGCATGTGCTGAATATCCTTTTAAGGACTAAAAATGCAGTCCAGCTTTCTTCAAATCTGTATTGGAAACTGCAGACCGTTGTTCCTCAAGTTCATTAAATTATTCCTTCTTTGAAAGGCCAGTAATAGTTTATATTTAGTTTTTGTTTTAACCACCTAGATGGGATAGTAGTTTCAGTTACTGCCAGGCATCAAAAACAGAATGTTTGAAATGTTAATGCATGCAGAGAACATAGACTATGAAATAAATTAATCACATTTCTCAGATTGCTGAAGTATCAAGGGAAATACCTGGACGAGGATAGTAATATCTCGATAGTAACACCCCACATCATAAGGCATGAGACTGTTGTACTTTTGCTTATCAACCTCAAAGGAATGGTTGTAGCAGGGAAGAATTCCTGTGGTATCAATCACCATTCTGGATGCTCACGTCTCTGCTTCTGACCGGAGTTCTGAATTCCATGGGTGTCCAGAAAAGTTACATCATCTAAGTACAACATTACTTTATGAAGGTCTATGGAAGACTTTCATCCAAAAGTCCTGTTAATTGTACGAGAAATATGTTTTTTTTAAAAAAAGGGACTTTGACATTTTTTGAACTCATTCTATCTTAATTGTTTTAAAGTGTTGTGTACTCGGTATCTTACTGTGTTTTACTGCTTCTATGTATTACTCAACCTATAAATAAATCTGACCCATTTTTAGCCTGTACATACTAACCCAATGGCATGGTATTTTCCACCTTTTTGAAGGGGACAGGAGCATGTTCTTATCTCCACTGCATTGTATTATTTAATTAGGGGGATAACTGTTGATCCTGGGTGTGTTGCTCCAAAGGTAGAGTCTTGTAGATCATAGAGTTGGTCTGATTGTTGCCATGACTACAAGACAGAAGTGTTGGGAGAAAGCCCAAATGGTAACACCCTCTCATTAGCTTTCCCCCCCATTTTATTGTTGCGTGATCATAATGTTGATCGAAATAAAGATGTGGAGAGAGTCTCCTGATAACTAATACATTTCTGTGTTCTAAAGAGTTGTGATTGGTAGCCACGTACTGAAGCTCTGTTCTTGATCATGCTCTAAACACCTGTGAAGAATTGCCTGTGTATAAATGGTCTCAAATTTCACAGGCCCTCTTGAGCAACAAATACCTGCCAGAGAGTTGATCACGTTCTTTTTCTGGATGTACGAGGAATCCTGTCGTGATCTTAGTCAAGGATGTTCTATGTGTCTCATCCTTTTGTTTTCCACTTCTTTCTCCTTCTGTCCTAAAGCCACTGCCTTTGTTGGAATAGGATTCCATCGGCACTGGCAGCCCCAGTATCTCACCCTATTGCACATTCTTCATGTGTGAGTCCACACAGTGATATAAGGAGGCTATATTTTCCAAGGAAGGTATCAAAGGCAAGAAAAGCCCTGTTATCTCATTTTATCAAGTAGGGATTATATGGTTTTGTGTTGTACCAGGAATAAATTAACTTCCAAGTTAACAATTGTGATTATAAAATTACATATCAAATTGAGTAACAAACTGTATGATGTGTATAAAGAACACGAGTGGAAAGTTTTACTTAGCTAATTAAACAATTGTAGTTAACAGCTAACACAAATTATTGCATCCATGTAATTAGGGCCAGAATATTTTAAGTTATAATAGAAGGCTGCAGCGATTGAACAGTGTAAAATATATGTTTTTCCCCATCAAATGTTTTCGTTTCCTCCCGGGAGAGATTTCATCCTCCTCCACCTAACAGGATGGCACTGACTGAACTCTCCCCAACAGAGTTAGTGCCAGAAACAAGTTCACTCCTCTCCCACCCGACTTATCACCTGAATTCAGCACTTTTCGGATCCAGCAGAAACCCGCAAACTGCATGGGACTGGTTTCTGTTTTAAACACTGCATTTTGTCATTGCAACAAAGAGTTAATCTTGGACCAGTGCTGTATCTGATTGAGAAAACCCTTGCTTCCAGGTCTAAAGCACTGCGATACAATTACCTAAAATAACCTCGATTTCATATCTTTTCAACGAGTGATGAAATACCATCTGTATTGCGAAGCCACAATTCACACTGCTGCACAGCATAATTAATCACCACATCTGTCTTTGGGTCAGGCAACAAGGAAGATGGTTGTGTTTCATTTGCATTATAACTTTGCTGTTAAATAGTGCAATACATGTTATAGGAGATATCCTAATGTGGGACCAAACAGGTAATTAATACTAAAATCCTGCAGATGCAGGATGCCTATTATGGTGATCTTCAAATAGTAAAGCAAACAAGGGAAGATGTCGCAGAACAGATAGCAGCGTAGAAAACCGTGACCGGTATACTAACCATTTTAACAGCTATTTGGTGATAGGCTTTATGGGTCACCAGTCTAGACTCTGTTCTTAGCACATTAACCCATAAGGGACTACATTAGCTTTACTGGGACCACTTTCACTTCTGTCGCTGTCCTTTTTTGCAATGTAAATATTGTTCATTTTTAAAGCAATTTGATTGTAAATGTAATGAGCTAGCATAGGTTTTATCAGGGTAGACCCAATCATCAATCAGTGCAGCAAGCCCAGATGGCATGGTAAATTCACACTTGGTAGTACAGATAATTAAGTCTGTCTTCAGCAGGCTTCATTTTAGATAAAGCTACACAAGGCAGCGATGAACATTTCTGTTTGGTACACAGTGATATCTTAAGTTGCTGGCAGGCAGATTGCTTGTTGCAGAAGATGCACATCACTAAACCTGTTAAATATTCTTTTTATGATCTAGTCAGAGCTAGAGGGATAGAGATAGAAATAAGAGCTTTTGCAATCTCCAGTCTAATTACTCTGAGTAAGTTGTTCTGCAGGTTGCCAAACTAACTGTGTCAGGGCAGGGCTTGCAACAAAGTTAATAATCTCAGGGAAGTTTGTGGTCGTGCAAACAAATAAAACTCATAATTGACTCTTTAACCCCTCAATTGGATGCAAGATTTCTCCTTGTCAAGTTGTTTATTTAAAAGGGCACTAAACACCTAACTGTCCAACCCTGACCTGTAAATGGGTTATTAAGCACTCAGTTCACTTGTCACTTCTCTATTATTTTGAAATGGCCCATTCTTTCAATTGCAAGAATTAAGCTATGTTAAATTTCAAGCATACAGAGAACAGAGAGGTACTTAAAGGCAATAGTTCACACAAACAGTCTCACAGCATAACCAACGAAAGATTGCCCAGCACAGAACAAAACTATCCAAATTAGAATGTTTCCTTGAAACTAAGGGGAATGGAAAGAAAGTTCAGTGTGTGAAATGCACAGTCAATACAATTTAAATTTGTTAAAAAAAATCCGGTACTAACAACTTGTTCACAATAACGTTAAACTATCCAAGGTTAAAACTTGGAGATCTCTGATATTCAAATTGTTATGGGGGAAATTGAGAGATTTTGGTGTGGAACTAGCTAGGGATGAGTTTGAAGGAGATCTCTAGTATTGCACTTGTTAAAGGTGAGGTTAAAAGAGATCTCTCGTATTGCGTTTGTTAAAGGTGAGGTTGAAAGCGGTCCAAGGGTATGAGTAAACTTGGCACTTAACCAGGAAATTTTACTTTGGTAGAAGCCCAGTACGAAGTTGAATTGCGCAGACTTTGCATCCACTGCCACTGACCCTGGTGAATTTTTAGGTCTCAAGTTAATTGAACTTTGGGATCCCTATCTGCACCAGGAAGGCTGCTTTGGTGAGGGGCCCAATCACTGCTACAGGCCTTGAGACACCTGCAGCAGCAGAGGAGGCTGAAGGGGAGAGCCAATTTTCATTCAAAAAATCTTAAATCTCAGTGCTGTGGACTGCAAGTGATCATCCCACAATTGATTGCACTCCTTAACAGGGCCATTTAACATTTAAATGATCTTCCACACATGAGGAACACGCTGGCATTCCTTACATCCTGTGTTATTATGACAATAATGGAAAATATGACCAATTATGTCACTTCACAATTGCCACACTCTTTGAACACACTTGCCCATATTCGAATGGAAATATTCAATGGCCGTTGTTACTTCTGGTGGAAAATCCTGGTGGTGACATTGACTGGTGGGGGTATGGTGCCCTGGGCAGCTTTCTGCCTCTGTCTACCCCAGATCTATCCAAATTCAGTCAGAATAACAACGAAAAATCAAGGCTAAGATGTTCAGTCACTGCAATCAACAAAGCAAGTAGACTCCTGTATCATACTGCTAACTCAGTCGACTATAAACCAGAGGATGTCATGTTGAAACTATAATGTGGAGATGCCGGTGATGGACTGGGGTTGACAATTGTAAACAATTTTACAACACCAAATTATAGTCCAACAAATTTATTTTAAATTTCACAAGCTTTCGGAGGCTTCCTCCTTCCTCAGGTGAATGGTGTGGAAATGAAATTTTCGAATCCTTCGCATTTGTAAATCACAGAACAATGCCTGGTGATTACTGCCCGTTGCAATGGAACATGCAAAGGCCATAGAGGGGAAAGCCTTGAGACTAATCCCTAATGTCAGAGGATATGAAATATGAGGGGAGACTGGAGAAGTTTAGGCTATTCATCCTTTGAAAGGAAATGACTTGGAGGGGATATTATACAACTCTGTATAATATATTAAACAGTGCACATACGGTATCCTATCAAAGAGTTCAAATTGGTGAAAGGCAAACTTAAGGCCAATGTCAGGAAGTTTTTCTTCATGTAAAAAGTGATTAACAATTGGAATGGGCTTCCAGGGAGCGTAGTGGAGGCAAAATCCTTGGAGTAATTTAAGAGATTGCTGATGTTGTGATGGGTGAATGGCCGCCTTCACCCTTACCTAGCTTATGACGTGGCAGAGGAATGTTGCCTCTGTGCCACAAGCAGAAATATACTTGTTGAATCCCTTGAGGACTTGAAATATGTTGATGCTTCAAATCAGTGGACTGATAAGATTCTAGTGTCGTCCCCGTGATACCATCCTAGGCAATTTTGCAGTTTTAATTGTAGCACATCTGTGTCGACCCTTCTAATTTTCAATTGCATTGTTAAACAGACACTTGCCCAACTCCTTTTAAAAAGAATTAATCGACACAACATGAGTTGCTTTTGCTGGGAATCCAACATACCCATTGCTTTCCGTCACTAAAACAAACATTGCTTTTAAACTCTGGTTTTGCTTGAGGCTTGCTGATTTTGTGCTCCTGTCATCCGCTTCTATACTCACAATCTTATTTAAATGCTTTATCCTTGCCTCTCATTGTTTTGAAGATTTGTATCAAGTTGTCTCTCATTCTTTTCTCCAATGAACATAGTTTCAGTTTTATGCCCCAAGCCCTGAAATCATCACTCTCCTTTGATATCTGTCCAGTGGTCAATGTCTTTTCCCAGCTAGGATGCCCACAACTGCACACAGTGTTTGAAATGTAACCTGACCAGTGATTTGTGCAAGGTTGAAATCATCAATTTTGATTTATAATCACATGCTCTTAACGTTTATTCCCAGCAATGGATTTTATTATTGATAACTGCTTTGCATTGACCAGATACTTCGAGCGAGTAATTACATGCATCTCATTTTCCTTTTTTTGGGAATATCTTTGCAATGTAGCCATCTTTTTAAGAGCCACTTGTCTTTCAGGTATTAGTAAATTCTTCACTAATTTTCCACCAGATGGGAAATTGGAAATTAAATAATAAACACAGGACTCACTAAATTTCTGCCAACCTGAATCGACTATCCCTTGTTTATCTTGATGGCAATATCTGCCAATTATTAGTAGCCAGATTCAAACGAAACAGGTGTCACCTTCCAGAACATGGAGAATTACACCTGCTGAGGATAAGTTTGGAAACTAACACAGAATCTCTGATGTATTGTTGCCATTTTGTAACATGCATTTGACCTGAGATTTCCACAGCAATTGTTCTCACCGAGAAGGACAATGAGGTGTTATGATTTCAAATTGGAAGTGTGGCAAGTAAGAAGAGATATGTGTCCATTTAGCAGGAATTATCAGCCAACATTGAATTACCTTGTTGTGTTCGAAGCACAGTGTTGGAGGAGATTCAGAACGAGCAGGAAGGTTTGTAGTCAATTTTGAGACTCTGTCCAATGTTTGAGACTGCCACCATAATGGTTAATAGCCATATGACTTAGCACGAGCAAGAATCAATACGTTGCAGTATGTAAGCAATAGTTTACAAAGCACAATTGAGAATTATATTATCTCATCGTCCTTTGGGTAGAAGCTGCGACCTCGTTCCCCGTCCCTTCATGCACGTACTCTCATTCTCGTTTACCTGCCTGGTACTTTCTTTTTTTTCTGTCCTCTACACTTGACAAAGGCTCAGACTCCCCAGTTATACCCCCACAAAAACAGAACTGCGGCAAAATACGTCCAGATAGTTTCCAAAATGCTCCCTTTCATTTACCCAATCGTGTAGACAACACGTATTTGTCCAGAAGAGACGGTGCCTTGTGGCCCTCTTGTCTCGCCTTATCCCTAGCACAGTGTTGCTCAGTCCCTGCTGTTGATAAATCACCCTATAGGCCTTGAAGGTGACAGGACATGGCTAGCTTCAGCATTCCACTATGTCTGAAGCATTGTGGGGGTAACGTTATATTCCTCCCTTAGTTTAGAATAGCAAGATTCTCATGGCTGTTAGTGCCTGCAGCTGCACTAAGTTAATTTAAAAGCAGTCTATAGTACAGTACTTTCAGCTAAAGTGTTGACTAATTAACCCTTTCGAGCCTGGTTCCCCTAAATACCTTGACCTATATTTCCTTACAGGTTATCATGGAGATCTGGGAGTTGAATGCTTCATGCCTCTATCAATTCAACCACTCTCATTGTGAAAGCAAAAGCCACAGCTGCCTTGAGTTTTCTTGCCGCAGGGTCCATCCAAGTTCCTGGTGGAGATTTAAACTGGCATTGCTCAGGAAGCAATGTCCAATTGTATTCAGGATGTGATTGACGCTTTTATGGTATGTTCTTCATGCTTCATTCATTTCTCCAAAAAAGTAGAACAACTCTAAAACCAGTAAGAGCTGCTGCAGGGTCTGCAAAAAGTGCAGGGTGTTTTCAATGGTACACTTGTTGAGATATGGACCCATCCTGGGGACTACAACAACCACAGAGGATTCCACTGCTTAATCACAAAGGTAGTCTCTGATAAAGCATGAAAATATCATGGTGACTACTGAAAAATTCCCTAGGTCAACACATGATCCCATAATTTAATACAGTTGGTGCGTACTGACTATGCTCGTCAGGGATAACTGTGTCTGCGCTGGAAGCTATTGGCCGAAACCTTGGCTAACAACAGCAGTGCAAAGCCGTTGGAATGCAGCAAACTGTATGTACAGTCAAACTCATAAGGCTGTCAGATCAGTTGTAGACTTTACGTTTGTTTGTGATGTGGACACGTGTTTGTGAAGAAGTAGCCAGGCCGGTGAGTATAATTTGAGTTGTGGATGTTGCTGGTATTGGTGAAGGTGGTGCTGATTTCTCATTGGTGACAGTTACCTACTAGTGATAAGTAACATGACAAAAATAGTTATTTAAGTTTTCACACGCAAATGAATTTCAGTTCAACAAGAGAGAGTCTAACCACCTCCCCTTGACATTCAACGGCATTACTATCGCCGAATCCCCCACCATCAACATCCTGGGGGGTCACCATTGACCAGAAACTTAACTGGACCAGCCATATAAATACTGTGGCTACGAGAGCAGGTCAGAGGCTGGGTATTCTGCGGCGAGTGACTCACCTCCTGACTCCCCAAAGCCTTTCCACCATCTACAAGGCACAAGTCAGGAGTGTGATGGAATACTCTCCACTTGCTTGGATGAGTGCAGCTCCAACAACACTCAAGAAGCTTGACACCATCCAAGATAAAGCAACCCACTTGATTGGCACCCCATCCACCACCCTAAACATTCACTCCCTTCACCACCGGCGCACTGTGGCTGCAGTGTGTACCATCCACAGGATGCACTGCAGCAACTTGCCAAGGCTTCCTCGACAGCACCTCCCAAACCCGCGACCTCTACCACCTAGAAGGACAAGAGCAGCAGGCACATGGGAACAACACCACCTGCACGTGCCCCTCCAAGTCACACACCATCCCGACTTGGAAATATATCGCCGTTCCTTCATCGTCGCTGGGTCAAAATCCTGGAACTCCCTTCCTAACAGCACTGTGGGAGAACCGTCACCACACGGACTGCAGCGGTTCAAGAAGGCGGCTCACTACCACCTTCTCAAGGGCAATTAGGGATGGGCAATAAATGCCGGCCTCGCCAGCGACGCCCACATCCCGTGAATGAATTTTTAAAAAACAGTCTGATCCGGCTGATCTCCACTCTTTGCATTCTGTTTCTACAATTACCATGAATTGATCTCTCCCATGGATGGAAGCAGGCATATGCATTGTGTGCAAATCTGGACCTTTTTATTGCAAATCAGCTGTTGGAGCTCCACAGCACCTGAATAAGAGATCACTGCCGTTCTGCTTCTTGATAGCGCTGGCCATGGCTGCAGTACATACCCGATTCTGCTGTTTCATTCCAGGAGTGGACTCTGTACTGTAGGCTGCCCGTGGGAATTACCACTCGTGTGATAGATCAGGAATTCCCAGCCGCAGCACAGAGCCCGTTCCCAGAGCGAAGTAGCTGCGTCAGATGGGAGCTGCAGCTGGGACCAACGGCGAGAAAATCAGTAAGGAGTTGTAGGAATCTGTGAATTGGGTGGAGAGAAAGGTAGTTCAGAGCATGAAATAATGCACCATGTTTTTGGGGAGGCTGGTGCCACAAGAAACACCAGTTACCAAAACCATTCCTGCGCTAGATGTGGAGGTCACTGATTTAGCATTTAAAATACCCGTGTCCATCTGAGGCCCTATCTCCCTGTTTAGGTGGACATAAAAGATCCATGGTGCAATTTGAATAAGAGCTAGGAAGTTTTCTCAATGCCCTGGTCAATATTTATTCCTCAATCAATACCACCATAAACAGATTAACTGGTTATTTATCTCATTTTGTTTGTGAAGCCTTGCTGGACACAATTGGCTGCCCATTTACCTGCACAGCAACAGAGACTATATTTCATAATAATTCATTGTCTGTGACTTCCTGAGGACATGAAAGGCACTGTATAAATGCAAGTACTTTTTTTCCCTTAGCTAGTTCCTGAACAAGTGCCTATTCCTACAGCCCAAAAGTCTCTCGTCAGTCATTTCTGACTTAGCAAAAGGAGCAATCAAGACAAAAGGATCCTACATTTGTCCCACTCTCTTACTGTTATACATCTTTCCTGGCCAAGTGGCAACCTGCTCCCAGTTTATGACAATGCTGCTTTTGAGCTAGCATCTAGGAAATGCATGAAAATGGGCTACATGGCAACTGCCTGCTCCCCTGCATTTGTTCCTCCTCCCTCCCCTTGTAAAAGTGCCTACTCCTGCTCAGTACAGTAATCATTTGTGAGAAATTAATTCTTCTCCAACTTGCAAGCAATGAAAGCTCAATTATGTCACAAACATGGTGGGGGGGGCAGTTGCAGCTTTAAATTATTACAGGAAAACTTAATTTCCTGCAGAAGTTGAGCTTTGCCAAGAGCTGAGAAAGAGTTATCGTCCAATCGTACTGACGAGTTTAGAATGATTGTAGACTAGTGCGACTGGTGAGAGCTTGTATTTTTGCCACGAGTTACGTTATCTTCTTTATGAAATGCAGAGTAACAGATGGTTGGGTGTGAATTACAGTCGTGTTTGTGATCCTCGCTCGGTCTGGGTCAACCCACAAGTACTTAAATAAAATTAGACTGAATCAGCGACCCCATACCTGTCTGAAGATGCAAATCTAACAAAGTGGGGTGAGTGCGCAGGCTGAGGAGGTAATGAAAAACAACAGGCCTGTGGCTCGTAAGTGCTGCAGTTGCAGCTCCAACATCAGACATGTAAAATTATAGGAGAATTACGTGCATGTTTGAACATAGTGCTGCTGTGTGATTTACCGAAGTATCATTGTAGGACGAGACAAAGAAATGTACCTGGCATAATGTAAGACATAGTGCATACTCTGTAGTGAGCGTGTCACTACATCCCTCTCCTGTACAAATACTTTATTCAGTTTAAGCTGCCATGTAGGCCTTAAAAATAAGGTTCTTACCTTCTGTTCATGTAAGTAATATAAGCAGCTGTCTTTTGAGCAAAGTCGAATTTCTTCTACTCTTCAGCACCTTTGTAATTTATTCATGAACTAAAACCTGAATCCCATTAAGGACTTAGTTGTAGGGAATGAAGCTGGGCAGGTGGAAGGAGTATCAGTGGGAGAGCATTTTTGGTGGTCGTGATCATAATTCGGTTAGATTTAGCATAGTTATGGAAAAGGACAGAGATGGAACAGGAGTAAAAGTTCTCAATTGGGGAAAGGCAAATTTTACTAAGCTGAGAAGTGATTTTGCAAAAGTGGACGGGAAACAGCTACTTGAAAGATAAATCAGTGTCAGAGCAGTGGGAGGCATTCAAGGGGGAGATAGTGAGGCTTCAGAGCAAATATGTTCCCACAAAGAAAAAGGGTAGTGCATTTGATGTAGTCTACGTGGAATTTAGCGTGGATTTTAGCAAGGCTTTTGACAAGGTCCCACGTGGCAGACTGATAAGAAAAGTAAAAGCGCATGGGATCCAAGGGAAAGTGGCAAGTTGGATCCAAAATTGGCTCAGTGGCAGGAAGCAAAGGGTAATGGTCGATAGGTGTTTTTATGACTGGAAGACTGTTTCCAGTAGGGTTCTGCAGGGCTCAGTACTTGGTCCCTTGCTTTTAGTGGTATATATTAATGATTTAGACTTAAATGTAGGGGGCATGATTAGGAAGTTTGCAGATATACAAAAATTGGCCGTGTGGTTGATAGTGAGGAGGAAAGCTGTAGACTGCAGGAAGATATCAATGGACAGGTCAGGTGGGCAGGAAAGTGGCAAATGGAGTTCAATCCAATATAGAAGCATCCATAATAAGGTAGACAAATTAACAGCACAAATAGATGTAAACGGATACGATATAATTGCAATTACGGAGACATGGCTGCAGGGTGACCAAGGCTGGGAGCCGAATATCAAGGGTATTTGATATTTAGGAAGGACAGGCAAAAAGGAAAAGGAGGTGGGGTGGCTTTGTTGGTAAAGGATGAAATCAGAGCAATAATGAGAAAGGATATTGGCCCAGAAAATCAAGATGTAGAATCACTCTGGGTGGAGTTAAGAAGCATCAAGGGGCAGAAAACACTGGTGGGAGCTGTCTATAGGCCTCCAAACAGTGGTAATGTAGGGAACGGCATCAAACTGGAAATTAGAGATGCATGTAACAAGGGTACTACAGTAATCATGGGTGACTTTAATCTACATATAGACTGGCCAAACCAAATGAGCAATAATACTGTGGAAGATAAATTCCTGGAGTGTGTACGAGATGGTTTTTTAGACCAATACGTTGAGGAGCCAACTAGGGAACAGGCTATCCTAGATTGGGTGTTGTACAATGAGAAGGGGTTAATTAATAATCTTGTTGTGCGGGAAGATTGACCATAACATGATAGAATTCTTCATTAAGATGGAAAGTGAAGTAGTCCAATCCGAAACTAGGGTCCTATATCTAAACAAAGGAAACTACAAAGGTATGAGGAGTGAGTTGGCTATGATAGATTGGGATGCTTCATTAAAAGGCATGACGGTGGATAGGCAATGGCTAACATTTAAAGAATGAATGCATGAATTGCAACAGTTATATATTCCTTTCTGGTGCAAAAACACAAAATGAAAAGCGGCCCAACCATGGCTAACAAAAGAAATTAAGGATAGTATTCGATCCAAAGAAGAGTTATATAAAGTTGCCAGAAAAAGTAGCAAGCCTGAGGATTGGGAGCAGTTTAGAATTCAGCAAAAAAGGACCAAGAGATTGATTAAGAGGGGAAAAATAGTGTATGAGAGTAAACTTGCAAGGAACATAAATGCAGACTGTAAAAGCTACTACAAATATGTAAAAAGAAAAAGATTAGTGAAGACAAATGTAGGTCCCTTACAGTCAGAATTGGGAGAATTTATAATGGGGAACAAGGAAATGGCAGAGCAATTAAACAAATACTTTGATTCTGTCTTCACGGGAGAGGACACAAATAACTTCCCAGAAATGCTAGGGAACCAAGGGACTAGTGAGAAGGAGGAATTAAAGGAAATTAGTATGAGTAAAAAAAATAGTGCAGGAGAAATTAATGGGACTGAAAGCTGATAAATCCCCAGGGCCTGATAATCTGCATCCCAGAGTACTAAAAGAGGTAGCCATGGAAATAGTGGATGCATTGGTTGTCATCTTCCAAAATTCTATATATTATGGAACAGTTCCTGCAGATTGGAGGGTGGCAAATGTAACCCCACTATTTAAAAAAGGAGGGAGAGAGAGAATAAGGAACTATAGACCGGTTAGCCTAACATCAGTAGTGGGGAAAATGCTAGAGTCTATTATAAAGGATGTGATAACAGGACACTTAGAAAATATCAACGGGATTAGACAAAGTCATCATGGATTTCTGAAAGGGAAATCATGTTTGACAAACCTATTGGAGTTTTTTGAGGATGTAACTGGTAGAATATATAAGGGAGAATCAGTGGATGTGGTGTATTTGGATTTTCAGAAGGCCTTTGATAAAGTCCCACATAAGAGTTAGTGTGCAAAATTAAAGCACATGGCATTGGGAGTAATATACTGGCATGGATTGAAAATTGGATAACAGACAGGAAACAGAGAGTAGGAATAAATGGGTCTTTTTCGGGGTGGCAGGCGGTGACTAGTGGTGTACCACAGGGATTAGTGCGTGGGCCCCAGCTATTCACAATATATAAATAAATATCAATAATTTGGATGAGGGAACCGAATGTAGTATTTCCAAGTTTGCTGACGACACAAAACTAGGTGGGATCGTGAGTTGGGAGGAGGATGCAAAGAGGCTTCAAGGCGATTTAGACAAATTGAGTGAGTGGGCAAATACATGGCAGATGCAGTATAATATGGATAAATGTGAAGTTATCCACTTCAGAAGGAAAAACTGAAAGGCAGGGTATTATTTAAATGGTGATAGATTGGGAAATGTTGATGTACAAAGGGACCTGGGTGTCCTTGTACACCAGTCACTGAAAGCAAACATGCAGGTGCAGCAAGCAGTTAGGAAGGCAAATGGTATGTTGGCCTTTACTGCAAGAGGATTTGAGTATAGGAGCAAGGATGTCTTACTGCAATTATACAGGGCCTTGGTGAGACCACACCTGGAGTATTGTGTGCAGTTTTGGTGGTCTTACCTAAGAAAGGATAACCTTGCCATAGAGGGAGTGCAGCGAAGGTTCACCAGACTGATTCCTGGGATGGCAGGACTGTTGTATGAGGAGAGATTGGTTTGACTAGGCCTGTATTCACTCGAGTTTAGAAGAATGAGAGGGGATCTCATTGAAACGTATAAAATTCTGACACGTCTAGACAGACTGGATGCATGGAGGATGTTTCCCCTGGCTGGGGGTCTAGAATGAGGGGTCACAGTCTCAGGATAAGGGGTAGGACATTTATGACTGAGATGAGGAGAAATTTCTTCTTTGAGAGGGTGGTGAACCTGTGGAATTTTCTACCACAGAAGGCTATGGAGGCCAAATCAGTGAATATATTTAAGAAGGAGATAGATAGATTTTTAGACATGGAAGGCATCAAGGGGTATGGGGAGAGAGCAGGAGAGCTCTGCCATTTCCTTGTTCCTCATCATAAATTCTCCCGTTTCAGCCATGATCATATTGAATGGCGGAGCAGGCTCGAATGGCCTACTTCTGCTCCTATTTTCTATGTTTCTATGTTCCTAATCCAGAGAAGTGTTTGGTAATACATTTGGGGAGGGCAAACAAGGCAAGGGAGTGCACAATAAATGGGAGGATACTGAGAGGTGTAGAGGAACATTGGGACCTCCGAGTGCATGTCCACAGATCCCTGAAGATAGCAGGACAGATGGATAAGGTGGTTAAGGAGGCATACGGGATACTTTCCTTTATTAGCTGAAGCATAGAATATAAGAGCAGGAAGGTTATTCTAGAACTATATAAAACACTAGTTAGGCCACAGCTTGAATACAGCACCAACCCCCCAATGATCGCAGATCCCTGACCCCCAATCGTGGACCCCCCCTCCCCCGATCCTCCCCCTCCCCACCCCCCCCCACCCCACTCCAATCCTCCGACCCACGATCCTCCCCCTCAACGATCACGGACCCCTGCGATGATTCCCAATCCTGACACCCCCCCCATGACTAAACCCTGATCCCATCCCCCATGACTCACGGACCCCATGCTAATCTATGCCCACCCATGCCCCCATGCATACTGACAAAGACTTACCTGCAGACTTACCTGAAATCATCCTCTCCTTGGCTGGTCTCCCGTCTGACTAAGACCAGCCTGTCAATCAGCCGGACGGGAAACGGACAAAAAAAAAAGATGTCCTTACATCAAAACCGTAAGGACATCCAGGAAACCCGTACTAATGGGTTTCCCGACCTTAATTTGAACCCCCCCCCCACCCTCTTCCCAGCTCCATTTTAAAATTGAGCCTGGTGAGTGAGCAGGACTTAAGCCCAGGATAGGATGTGGTTGGGCTGAGTTTTGGATGTGTTGGAATTGCTGTAGGATGGTGCTTGGGAGACAAGCAATGAGTGCATTGGAGAAGTTGAGCCTGGAGCTGATAAAAAGATGGGACTGAATATCTTCATTTACCTCATAAATCAATGCTGGGCAACTACTTTATTACAAGGGTCTCAGGAATAGTGGAGAAGGAAGTAAGCAGTCTTGCTGGTGGGTAAGATATGGGTAAAAGCTCAGGTTTGAACAATTTCCTTGCCAATGTTCTCCCCTCCTTTCAAGGCATTGGCTCCTTGCTGGGGTATAGTTCCATGGACACAGGGGGCCTTCTGGTACTTTTCTCATGACTGTTTTTCACATCTGAGCTTTGACAGTGAGTATTCAACCAGGAGTGGAATCGCAGCTGAGTCTGAGCCTGTCCTCAACCAAACTACACACATATACTCTCAGCAGGAGTCGCTGGAGAGCAATGAGCAGCTCAGTTGAAGCACCCCTTGCATTGTCCTGGCTGAGATCAGCTAACTCAACACAGACCAAGTATTGATCCTGGAACCTTCCTGGTCTGTATAGCTTAGCTATGCACTAGATTAATTGATTAAGACATTGGGGGGAATGAGGTTTACTTGTTGAAACTGGGATCACAGATGGTAGTTGAATGCTGTCACAACTATCACTTAGGATTCTGGAAGTAGAAACTAATCGTATTAACGTGACATTGATTCTGTAAACTCAACATAATTGTTTGAGTCGGTTATTGATCATTCTGGCACAATCTATATGCCCAACAAAATTCAATGGCAAAGAACTCGGGATACAGTTCTTCAAATAGTTCTATTTGAAGAAATATATCCATTTCAATTGCATTGAGGAGAGCTTTGTTTAGTCACAGTGTCATGTGATTAACTGTGTTTGCAACACCAGTCTGGGTCTATTTTCTTGTCAGATTGGATATATCTGACATTTAATTGAATTTGTAAAATAGTCACACAATCAAATGAATGAGTTTGATGCGGAGCACTGACTTAAAAGGAACTTTTATAAATGTTAAGGAAGACGTGGATACATTCGGTCTAAAAGAAAGTATCCAGCATGAGGCAAGGTAATTAGAACCTATAAAATCAATAGGTTTCTTGAATGTTTTCCTCGAGAGCTTTTTATTCATTTGTCCTTAATCATTATTAATATTTCCATTGAAACTGTTGTTGAAAACAGGATATCTGATTGAGTTTGACATTTTTGCTCGGTAATGGAATTTGTTTGGTGTTCTCCAACAGCAAACCTCACTGTTTTGAAGAAGTGTGATCTTACCACGTGCCTCTATGGCTGACCTACAATAATTAAATGCCAATTCTATTCTGACTTTATCCTGTGCTCACTAAGACATTCAGCTTTGAACTTCACAATGTTTAAATATTTATATGAAGAAAAAAGTCACACCAAACCTTTGTAAAAGAGGAGTCTGAAACCACTGCAGGGTCGACCTCAGTGTGATGCCAATTAAGTGAAACACAAGGCCCTCATCTGAAATGGCCAGTTCAGATAAACTCCCAATTTTGTGCTAACAAAGTAATTTACTCTAGTCTTATGGAGAACTGACAGAGCTTTCATGATTCTCTCATTAAAGATGCATTATCCTCTTCCTCAGCCCTGTAATCAGTGTAATGGAAAATTACATTTATTTATGAAATATTTCCAATGATGGGTGGATGGATAAGTGAAACAAATACAGCTTCACTTCAATAGCTATTGGGATTTGGGACATCTCTCTGCTTTTAGCATCCAATGCCATTAACAAGTACTTGCAGTTCAGGTACACCGCAGGCCAGATGGAGAGTAAGTGTCTTTCTCTTCCCCAGTAACATACAGCCCCTACTGTACCTGTATGACATGGCTATTTCCCATGCCAGCCATGCTTTTGACCTCTCCAGAGTAAGGTTACTAATTAATGCAACATTTTGAATAGTTTTGTGCTGTGCACTGATGGCAACTAGGAACTGGTTAAGATTGCTTAAACTTGCTTAAGACCCAGCAGCCAATAGAACAGAAGGCGCTTTCACTCCCAGGCTGGATTTGAACCCAAGTCCAGGAGGCTAAAGGGCAGTGTTCTCATCGATTCTGTTCCCCACTCCCTGTAGATTGAAAGGTTTAAAACCATTTGCTCCTGTACAAGTTTAATTCTGTGGTAACCTTTCCTCCAACTCACAGGTTTCTTCTCGTGTGGGTGTGTGAAAAAATTGGTGTTGGCATTTTTGTGCTCAATTTTGCACTGAGTTCCATTTACAGACTTATTTCCTGTTGAAAAAAGGGAATTTGATTCAAATAACAGCTTTTTGTAACAGTTGCCATGGAGCACTGTTTTTTTCAGGGAGCTGCTGCTGTTTCATTCTAAATTTCTGACACTTTTTGAGGCTAATCCCATGAAATAGTTTATAGAATAAAATTAGCTACAGGATGTCAATGTTTTCTCTAAATTATCTTCATGGCTCCCTTCAGCTGTTTTACATAATTTTTTCTCTTCCCTATCTCACTTTAATGCAACAATGAAAAATGTTAGGATGACATAAATCAGTTTAAATGTAAACAAATATCTTTTGAAGCGCAATGATCAATCAAGTATTTTTGACAATTTTAACAAGATTCTCGAACACAACTTTCTTTACTATTTCCTCAGTTGTGTCCAAGTATTGTGGTACCAGAACAACAATCTTCAATGACTTAGAAAGAAATAGACTCTAAATATGTGGAAACATCCATTTAACCATGTTTATCTCTATGCCCTTCAATAGGAGCCAGAAGGCCCTAATGTCACGACATGAAGGGCAGCTACAGATCCCTTAGGCTGGCAGCTGCGTTCCTGTTTATATCCCCTCTGGACCCCCTCCCCATCCCAGTATAAGGCCCTGCCAGAGTTGGGAGTGCACTCAGGCAATGAAAATGGCCTGGGCCATGAAATTTTGGTGGACTCCTTCCTCTCCCCACCTCTGATACGCTGGTGCCTACTGGGGGTGCTAAACAGGAAATTGGCCCAATGCTGTCAGTCTACCTTAAAGGAAAGGAGGGATGTAGGAATTTTTTGTTGGAACAAAGACTACCTCGTGATTAGGAACATAGGAACAGGAGTAGGCCATTCAGCCCCTCGTGCCTGCTCCGCCATTTGATAAGATCATGGCTGATCTGTGATCTAACTCCATATACCTGCCTTTGGCCCATATCCCTTCATACCTTTGGTTGCCAAAAAGCTATCTATCTCAGATTTAAATTTAGCAATTGAGCTAGTATCAATTGCCGTTTGTGGAAGAGAGTTCCAAACTTCTACAACCCTTTGTGTGTAGAAATTGTATTACTTGCAACAACCAGGGACATTTTGTACAAATAAATGATCAGTGTTTCTATAGATGATGATAACATTGCTGAACATTGTCCAGTGAACCCCGCTACTAGTGTGCATTTGTGGATTAGGCTCAGCTGTGATACCCTCCATAGATTAGTCTGTCAATACTGTCTAAGCTTACAAGTAAAGAATGGCCATTTAGGAGATGTAGCGGAAGACTGTTAGTGCCTGTGGATTCATACACCAGCAAGAGTCCTTGCTTTCAAGCAAGTAGGGGAGAAAATTGGGAGGAAATATTTAGGATGCATATCTTCAAATTTCAACATGTTTGGTTGCTGATAATACCAGGTGTCATTAAGACCAGAAAATATGTCATTCCTTGCCCAAGAGCTGTTCCCAATATTGGATATCTTCTGGAGATCAGAGAAAGGGTATAGCTGCAGGATCAGAGTGCGCTGAGGATTATATCGCCCATGAACAATGTGTAAACTATAAAACTGTAAAGTTCTGTTCAAAGTTAGTGTATCTTACACTGTTCCCTATCTTTCGCCTGAATGATCTGAAGCCAACAGAGCTCATGTCAGAAATTTTCAGCATCTCTCATCAAGGAGTCTTTCACCTTCCCCTGCCCAATGTGATGGAAGCAGAGCTTTGTCATGTAGGGAAATGCTCTTTTTTATATGAATTCAGTTAGTCAAAGAAGTGAGTTAAAGATCGGCTTCAGATGAGCTGTATCTTAGAAGAGTAGCCAAAGCACCAAACCCTGATTCAGTTGCACTTCATTAAGAATCATCTGTATTGGATAATTTTCCCCATTGACATTGTTGCCTGTATTTAAAAATAAATTGTGTCAGAAAGATAATTTTATGACTGGATCAATAAATTTTAAGGTGTTAATATATGCAACTTTGCAGATTGGTGGATTGGACGGATTCATCATTTCTAATTTCACCCAACAGCGGTCACCTTGAAAGGAAGACAGTTCATGTGTCATATTTAACACCTGCATCATAAAGAAAATCTTCTTTTGACATTAAGGCATTGCCATTGCTTCTCAAATTTAGTTGAGTGTTTAAGTCTAGCTTCCCACGCTGCTTCAGTTCCTGTAATTGATGCCTTGACTCCATACAGTAGCAGGAATATAGCTTCACCCACAGACAAATATTATGTCAGGAAACCTATGAAAAAATGGTTTCTGTAAAGGTCACGCAGATCAGCAGACTGTACAAGAATTTTGTTCTGAAGAAAATATTTAAACTCTTGTGGACTGATTCAATCCTTTTTGTTTTCTAAGAATTTGTACCATCAGTGTCTTGCTATGTTTTTCTGCATCTGTGTAATTATTTTGCTTATAAATATGTTTGACTATTAGGTTAACCTGAATGTAACTGATATTTACCATCTTTTGGAGTGGGCAATAGAGCATGGTCGACATCACGTATGATGTCTGGTGGGTTATACCATGAGAAACATTCTACTTGTTGGTTCTGTGACAGCTATCTCATTCATAGTATGCACAATGGGCCAAGTTTCAGTTGATAGGAAGCTCTGTACTGCTTTGACCCCAATGTAGTGCCCATTCTCTTCCAGCATTCGCACCTGTTTTGTGAACATGAGAGAGAAAGAGGTGACTGTGTGTACAGTGCCAGATCTGTTTTTATGCTGAGGGCAGAAGAATGAATTTTTTCAGCTAATTTTTAGATGAAATAGTAAACATTGTGAATTTATGCTAACTCCTTGGTTTCGAATTTACTTTAGTTGCAGGAAGATTTATTCCAACACCAACAGTCAAAAGCAATACTTGGTTCTTAGCATTGTGTGAAGGTCAAAACAACTTTGGCTGCTAAAACTGGGCATAATTGTCAACCTAAGATTACTCAAGCAGCAACATTAGGTTTATCTCAGGAATTATCTCTTCCAAACACCATTTGATGAAGGGAAAATAATTCCTACTGGGCGGAAAGCAAAACATAGTCAACTTTAAAAGCCAATATAATGGAAGGCCTAGGAAAACAAACTGAACATTTTGACTGAAAATCTCAATCTTGATCAAGATCAGTCTTGATCAAGATAATGTCTGTACAAGCACCAGTGTATTACTCTAATGAATCTCAGACATTGGTGCATCAACCCTACATTTCATGACTAGTATTTGGTGTATATTGTAGTTGCATTTCCAATTCCCAATCTGATAGCGATGCCTCAGAATACAAATATCCTTTGGTGCTCAGATTTATGAAAGAGGTCTGAAAGACCCAATCCCTGTCAGAACTCTATTCTTTAAACCAAATTAAACAGCCTTCAGCATTCTATAGTAATGTCCCCTGAACTGGAAGACAAGTATTTGAAGGTTTTGGTCTCAGCTTGAAGAATTAGTGCTTTGGGTACTGACTATCATTACATGATGTTGCATTCGGGTAGAGTAATATTTTGGCTTCATGCTAAGTTCCTGTCAAAAGAGCTTTTGGTTTGATTTAGCTCAAGAGATCATTCTTGAACATTCTATCAGTTTGTCACATCCACATAAATCTTTGTGGGTAAGCACAGGCTGTCTCCCACTATTTAGACAGTGAATGGTTCAGAAACTCTAGCCAATCTTTGTGAAAGGGAAACTGAACATCAGGTGAACTTGCTATAAAACAAAGAGTAGCAAAAAGGGAAGTGGAATATATCTCTTTTGGGGGGTGGGAAGTCAAAGGTTATTGAGCAGAGGCTGCAGTGGGTGGAGAAAATTCCTTTCATCGGCTTGCGATTAATATCAATATGTTCTTTCATTTTCAGCTTTTCTTTCTCTAATAGCTAGTCCTTTGTGATCTTCCTCTGTACTAGTATGAATTTTGTTCCAGGGAAAGAGGGGGAGGGAGGGTAAGAGGAGGAAAGAACAATAGGGAATGTCTGTGATTGGGTAGAGGGAAAAAGTGATTAAATGACGAAAGGGATGATGGTGCGAGGCAAGGAGGGTGGTAATGGGTCAAGTTAAGAAACAAAAGATTGGCCAGCAGTAGCTGTGAATGGCAACAGCAGAACCATTACCAGCACAAGCTGACTGAAAAAATGGTTATGATCTGAAGTTATTGAAATCAATGTTGAGTCCAGAAGGTTGTAAAGTGCCTAAATGAAAGATGAGGTGCTGTTCTTTGAGCTTTATTGGAACAGTGTAAGACGCCGAAGACACAGAGGTCAGAGCAGGAGTGGGACAGGGAAATAAAGTGGCAAGCGACCGGCAGGTCAGGGTCACGCTTGCGGACAGAGCGGAGGTGTTCAGCAAAGCGGTCGCCCAATCTGTGTTTGGTCTCCCCAGTGTAGAGGAGACCATGTTGTGGGTAGGGAATACAGTAAACTAAATTGAAAGATTGTAAACAATTTTACAACACCAAGTTATAGTCCAACAAATTTATTTTAAATTCCACAAGCTTTCGGAGGCTTCCTCCTTCGTCAGGTGAACGGTGTGGTTCACCTGACGAAGGAGGAAGCTTATTGGTTGACAGCCTATCCCCAGAAATGGAGATAGAGAAGTCGAAGAAGGGACGGGAAGAGTCAGAGGTGGACCATGTGAAGGTGAGGGAAGGGTGGAAATTTTCCAGTTCGGGGCGAGAGTAGGAAACGACACCGATAGAGGCATCAATGTACAGGAAAAAGAGGTGAGGGAGGGGACCTGAGTAAGACTGGAAGAAAAAATGTTCCACGTATCCCGCAAGAAGGCAGGCATGGCTGACACCCATACGGGTTCCCATAGCGACACCTTTTATTTGGAGGAAGTGAGAGGAGTCAAAGGAGAAGTTGTTCAACGAACAAGTTCAGCCAGGCGGAGGAGGGTGGTGATGGATGGGAACTGGTTGGGCCGTTCAAGAAAGAAGCAGATGGCCTGCTGGCCGTCCTGGTGAGGGATGGAGGTGTAGAGCGACTGGACGTCCATGATGAAAAGGAGACGGTTAGGGCCGGGGAAGTGGAAACTGTTAAAGTGGCGGAGGGCGTTCGAAAAGTCGCGGATGTCGGTCGGAAGAGACTGGACAAGGGGAGAAAAAAGAGTCGAGATAGGAGGAAATAGGTTCCGTGGGGCAAGAACAGTCTGAAATAGGGCAGTCCTGTTTTTGGATCTTGGGAAGGAGGTAGAAGTGGGCTGTGTGGGGTTGGGGGACTATGAGGCTGGAGGCTGTGGGGGCAAGATCTCCAGAGGTGATCTTTAGAGGCCACTTAGAATGTTGTTTAGATTGGGCCTTGGATGAATACCCTTGTAGCCATCATAAATGGTTTACTTTTGCATACTGCATCATTGAGACAATAGGAAGTCATTAAACACATCTCTGAGAAGTTCATATCCTGATGCTAGAAAGGATTTTCATTCAAAATGTCTAGTGGGGGACTTATTTGGACAGACAATACAGCTACTGTGAATTGCCACCTGGCGGTGGGGGGGGGGGGCGGTAAGGTTTATTCAAAGTGGTAACTTTGATTGGCAGCTTGGCTGACCAATCCTTTGTAACACAGTGTTGAAGGAGGGGTCAGAGGATAGCCTGTGTGAGTCTCTCTCTCTCTCTCTCTCTCTCGTGCTCTGGAGCCAATCAGGTGGCTTAGAAACTCCAGGCTATAGTGAAAACATATACGGCCCTATTAAAATTAGTACCAAACTACAGTAACGTGCCAAAAAATTTGGTGCCACAAAGACTGACGCAAAAACTTTCTTTCATCAAATATTGTTCGTGTACTTTTGTACCAGTCACAGCATCTTAGTTAATATAGAAAACCTACACTTTTGTGGAAGATTATGATATCAAATGATGCATCATTTGAAAACAGGTCACATTTAAAAGTGCTGTTTTATATTTAAACTGACACGATGGGGCCATTGGATAATGGGATATCTGCTTCTTGTTTTACATGCAGGCAATTTAGTTAACTTGCATCACAGCTGTCACAATAGTGATGAACCACTAAGGTCAGCCAAGCACATGAATGAGCAGAATGGCCAGTAGTCAGTGCACATCATTTGAATAGTTTCAGATTATCACTTGGTAAAATCATTTCAATATATTGATATTTTCACATTATCCACTGTATTTCTACATTGGTGTCAACACCATTCAGTCATTGTGTGTGAAGAAGTGAAGTTTTAACACTTAGGGGCCAAATTTTGATACAGCGCTAAAGGGGAATACACGAACTGGCTATAAATTTAACACTAACACATTTACTATAGGGGGAGGGGATTTCAAATCACCTGAATTACTAGCTATGGTACAAAACAAAGGTAATAGCTTCCTCTGGCATTAAAATAGATTCCTTGTTATAAACGCACAGGCACTAGATATTCTCTTAGCAATCACTTCGGGAAGCGGTCTTTGTGTGCCTATGATCTGGAGTCTAACTTTACTGCTCAATATCTAGTTAAAGATGGCATGACCTTGGAATCGGAACAACAGGCCCCTTGTTGCATGTACTGGATATTATGATCTCTTATGTGTTGCTATGTGAATTTCTAGTCTTTTCAGAAGGTACGTTGAAAAGCATTCTAGCGGAAAGCCAACAAACAAGATTATTTTACGTAGAATACATAAATTAACAGAATACAGTCTTCCAGTGAGGTGCATTTATATCCCTCACTCTTCATAGCACAAAACAACAAAATAAACAACTCTGCTTCTATTAGAGGCTACACTCACTTGCAAGTGGAAATCCCTGCACTGCAATGAACCTGTTCATTTTAAAAGATTAATTAGTATTAGCGCAATGCATTTATGTGTGTCTTCATCACCTCTGATTGCATTTTGTAACATTTATTGCTCCATTCCTCTCGTAGCTTTTTGAATTAAATACTTGTTTCCTGTTGTATCAACTCACATGGTACTATCGTTATTCTTCTCTTGATTACGCAAAGTCAATTAGATGAGCTCAATTTACTTAAAGTGTCTTATATGTGTCTGACAGCACACAAAAGTAGCAGCTAGTGGTAAGATTGATAGATGCAGTCAGATGACTATGGGCGAGAATTCTCAATGAATTTGCCCATTTTAAGCAAGTTCCTCACTCAAAAACATCAATATCTTTTTAGCTTGGAGCTGGAATCAGGTGGTCTGAAATAAGGAATTGCTTTTCAACTGGTTGACATTGCAAAATTTTAGCTTCTCCCTCGAGGTCATGTTGCTGGATTATTTTATTTCTTTGTTGCCCTCAAGATTGACAGACTGACTAAAAGCATGCTTTTATTTGCATGTCAATTTTGATTCTTGGGTTTTAAGCATTTGCATTGAATGAACATGAGCTTTAAGCCCAAGGGCAACTCATTGCATTGTACCAATTAAGGCTGGTCATTCTGTCTGCCAGTAGAAACAACTGTCGAAGTATGCAGCATGTGGCTGTTCTTCGGTAGATAGATGACCCATGTAGTGAGCCAAGGAATGTCTGATAGAGGCATGTTGATTGTACCACACATTATTCTGGTTCAATCCTTGACTATCAAATCTGGACATTTACCTGAGGAAGGAGGAAGTCTCCGAAAGCTTGTGAATTTAAAATAAAATTGCTGGACTATAACTTGGTGTTGTAAAATTGTTTACAATTGTCAACCCCAGTCCATCACCGGCATCTCCACATCATCAAATCTGGGTAGACCCTGTGCTGTTGTGATACATGCTCCATGGCTTGAAGAAAGTAAAACAAATTATGCACGTATATACTCATCCTGCAGTAATGCCATCGGGTCTTTTACATCCACCTAAACAGGCAGACAAGGTTTAACATCTCATTCAAAAGGTGGCATCTTTGACAATGCAGCACTCAGTCAGGACTGCAGTGAAATGTCAGTCTAGAATACATGCTCAAGTTCTGCAGTGGGCCTTGACCTATAACCTTCTGACCTAGGATTGAGAGTGCCCCAACTGATCCAGTTTGTCTTTGAAGAATCCTGCATGTTACGTTCATTTCTTAACACGAATTACTTTTGATAATCATGATTCAATCTAACAGCACAGTGGGAGAACCGTCACCACACGGACTGCAGCGGTTCAAGAAGGCGGCTCACCACCATCTTCTCAAGGGCAATTAGGGATGGGCAATAAATGCTGGCCTCGCCAGCGATGCCCACATCCCATGAATGAATTTTTAAAAAAAGAAAGTCTTTCCCGCCTTTTTCTCATGCTAAGATTTGGCAAAGATTTCCTCTTTACCCTACAAAGAATGTTTACAATTTCACTACAAATAGCTAACAGTGGAAAGCTTCCCCCGTTGTCTCTAATTCTCTCCATTTTGCCACAATGCTCTCAATATCCACAAAATTGGGTTGGCCATTGCTGCTCAATGGGAATGATGGCAATTAACTAACAGGCCGAATGATTGTAAGTGGGTGACACATTTGTAGGAGGTTTTTCACAGCCTCATGTGCTTGTACTTTGACATTGACCCTAATAGTGTATCCAAAGAGTGTTCAAACTCAATGCAGTTATGTTTAAGGTGTGAATATCGTAGAGCTCAAGGCTCAAACATATGACCTGTTAACTGTGAAGCATAGATGTGGTAGTCATGTGAACCCATTAAACTGTGTAGTGAAGAGACCTGAAGTGAAGGTAAACTACTGACTATTGAAAATCTGGGGAAATGCTTAGTTTCTTGAGTTTGCTTCTTGTTGCATTTTAATGGGCATTTGCATTTGTGTGAATTTTTGGTGCTGATTGCTTTCTATTCTGTTGTTTATAGATGAATCCCCTTTAATGTTGTGCCATTCAAAGTCAGTGGCAATGTTTATATCATTATATCATGAAAAACATTTCATGTTATTTTGATACATTACGTTTACAATAGCATCCATTGACCGCAAGTATGTGTTGTGCTGGAAATGGCACTTGATTTGACTAAGATACAGCAATTGCTTCACAGTTACTTCCATATACACAAGTGTAATAATGCAGACTTGCTTGATGTAACAGTGAGACGGAATAAATATTCTCTAACGTTCAGTACCAGAAGTGATAGGTCACATTTATCCTCAAAACCTGTCCGCTTCCTGAGTCTGCCCTGGAGAGACATGGTCAGGGGATCAGTCGTCGATAAGATTATTGGACCAACTTTCCAACTGTGGGTTCCAAAAATTGCAGGGAGATGTGTCTGTGAATTCCTGATGTGTACTCCCAGTGGATAAGGTTTCATGCATTTGGAAAAGCAGCCCTTACATCCGAATTACGTAGTGGGGTACTATTTCATCTTTATGCCCCTGGTGTAAAGTATCACCTGAGTGCAGCACAGAGAGGAAAATCAGGCAGGGGAGGATCGCATGTCCCTAATAGGGCCCACCATTAAATTAATGGAAGGAAAATCGGGCGGACCTATCGAGCATACCATCCTCCCAGACTGATCTTTCTCTCTCTGCTCCGTCCAGGAGATGTTTTGCACCAAGGTGGTAAAGACAAAGTCCTGCCCAAACGCTTTGTGTTAGCCTCCATTACTCATAAATATCACCCAAAAAGGTACCTCCCTGAAAATGTAGTTCATTCCAAAAATCTCTTGTTTCATACAGTTGCTGGGGACTGAGTTCAAAGCTGGCCATCAATAAACCATTTAAATGCAAGAGGACATTAATAAACTTGCAGAATGGGCATGTAATTGGCAAATGAATTTCAATATAGATAAGTGTGAGGTGGTGCATTTTGGTAGGAAGAATAAGAAGGCCACATACTGCTTGAATAATAGTTTAAATGGGATAGAGGAGCAAAGGGATCTAGGGGCACAGATATACAAATCACTAAAAGCAGTGAAGCAGGTTAATAAGGTAATGAAAAAGACAAATCAAGCACTGGGATAGAATTGAAAAGCGAAGAAATTATGTTAAACTTGTATAGAACCTTGGTTAGACCACACTTGGAGTATTATGCACAGTTCTGGTCTCCATGTTATAGAAAGGATATAGAGGCATTGGAGAGGGTGCAAAAAAGATTCACAAGGATGATACCAGAACTGAGAGGATATCCCTATCAGGAAAGACTGAACAGGCTGAGACTCTTTTCTCTAGAAAAGAGGAGGCTGAAGGGTGACCTGATCGAGGTCTTTAAGATAATGATAGGGTAGACGTAGAGAAAATGTTTCCACTTGTGGGGGAGTCCAAAACTAGAGGTCCTAAATATAAAATAGTCGCTAATAAATCCAATAGGGATTTCAGGAGAAACTTCTTTACCCAAAGCGTGGTAAGAATGTGGAACGTGCTATCACAAGGAGTGGTTGAAGCAAATAGCATAGATGGATTTAAGGAGAAGCAAGATAAACACATGAGCGAGAAAGGAATAGAAGGATATGCTGATAAGTTTTGATGAAGTAGGGAGGGAGGAGGCTCATATGTAGCAAAAACACCGGCATAGACCCGTTGGGCTGAATGGCCTGTTTTGGTGCTGTAGTTTTGATGTAACTTGATGTAAACTTCACCTTTGTGGAATATGGTGGTGTCTGAACTGATTGATTTGATTACAGCCCTGTAATCACTCCCAAGGGAGCTGCTATTCTCTGTATAAACCATTTATAATCATTGATTAAATTACAGCCTTGTAACTGAATCTTGGACACCTGTTATTCTCTGTATAAATTTCTTGATTGGACTATTGCCAATTAGCCATTATTCCAGAAATATTATTTTTCAAACAGCCAGTTTTATTGAAGTAGCAAAGCAGTTCTGTGCCATACAGTTTTTAATTGACAAAAGGAATTTTGTAAAACAGATAATGGGGTAGATTTTCATCACCACTACTTGGGTGTCAGGCATTGCCTGGCGGAGGAAGATTGATCACAACAACAACAACTTGCATTTACATAGTGCCTTTAATGTAGTAAAATGTCCCAAGACACTTCACAAGCGTTATTACTGAGCCACATAAGGAGATATTAGGACAGATTGACCGCTTGGTCAAAGAGGTAGGTTTTAAGGAGCGTCTTAAAGGAGGAGAGAGAGTTACGGGGCCGAAGACAATAGCTTCGGTCTTCCCAGTGTTTAATTGGAGGACATTGCTGCTGATCCAGCCGGACAAGCAGTAGTCTGACAGATCAGGGGCAGTGAAGGGATCAAGAGAGGTGGTGGTGAGGTGGAGCTGGGTGTATTCAGCGTACGTGTGAAACCTGACGTGTTTTCGGATGATTTCACCAAGGGGCAGCATGTAGATGGGAAATAGGATCATGCTGAAGATGAGAAATCCATCAGTCTTACTGATAAATTTTCATGAATTTTGGGCCAAACATTTCTTAGCATTTGGCTAGACCAAGACTTTTTCATATATAATTATCAGCACAAGCCAGGTTACATTTTGGAACAAGTTTAATGGAATCTCACTGCAATTTTCCAACAAAATAATGGCAGACAAATTACCAAGGCTGTAAAAATATTTGTATGCTAAATCTATAATATATTAAAGTTATTATGTCTGCAAACACTTCCTGTTAGCTTTTTCCATTATAAATTCCTATGTCCACATTTATATTGGAAACTCCTTATGCAAACTGGTTATGCTGCAATGATACCTATCCCTACTGAGGCCACTGCAGTTTCTATTATAAATGTGAATACTTGAATTTATAAAGGAAATACAAGGATGTATCACTGTAAAATGGAAACCGAATTATACACGTGTGCTCTGATCCAATTGATCCTTGCACTACAACCCTGCTTCACCTGAAGTCTACACTTAGTCTAAACTCCCCATCTCCACTGCCATGGGAGATCGACTAGTAATAATAAGGAATTGAAACAGCTCTGATTGCTTCTTCAATTTCTATTTTCTCATCCTTTTATGCAAGAGTTGTGGTCACTTTTTTTTAAATAGGCAATACAACTCTGTTAAGATATTTTAAACGTTTGCTTCAATAAAAGGGAACTTTTGGAAGCTGAATTTCACATGCAGCAATGGCGTTTTTGTATGGCTGTTCCGATCAGTCATTTCTGTAACTGATCCATTGGTTGGAATATCTAGATAATTAATGAAAACTAAATTGAAATATTGTAGTAATACGTAGTGAATATCACACATATGATTGTAAAGATTGTGCAGAATAGACTGATCAAATGCCATTTCTGTTTGAATTGCTTCTCAATTGAGTTTGAGAAGTCCAGGTGAAATTTCCAGGTGGAGGGTAGGTTGGTGGCCAAAATCATACCATCAAGTTAATGTTACCCAATCAGCTCCATAGGTATTAAACATCCTGTGAACTCCGATCAATCTGTGGGTTACAAAGCAGGTTGGCTGCTCCAACTCAATGGTGCCAAGGAATAGTGAGGGGTAGGCTTACTTTGCCGCACTTGGAGCACTCCGTCTTGGCTGGGCCAGCAACAGGATAATCAAAGGCATTTTCCTTTGGGGCGGAAAGGGAAATTCATTTGTGGGTCTAAGCTGTTGCAGTGCGCCTCCCAACATCTACTTACAGAGCAGCACTGGGCACAGGGCAATTGTTAGCCTGTGACTTTCACTCACAGAGCACCATGGGGTTTGGGGGGGAGGGGAACAGACTTTAAAAGAGGAAGAATTAGAAACAATACTGTAAGTTGTAATCAGTTATACTGTCCAAGGTGATGAGATGCAATCTATAATTTCAAAATTTGCTTTTGAAGTGATGAAATTTCTCAACATCACTTGATTGCTTCATTGGCAAGTCCATCATAAATAAAGCTTTGTTTCCACACAATGATATCGCTGATGACATCTCTTCCCAGTAGCACAATTCATCTAATTCTTTGGACTAGAAAGACTGAAAATAGTTTAACATAAATAAGGGACTTGAGGGCTAATGTGATTTTGTAGATACAACACCTGGCCCAGATAGGGGACCTTTGTGTGACATTGAAAGCTGTGTGGCAATCTCTATATCTGAATTGAGTTCCTGGAAACCTGCAGGGACTGAAATCAACAGCTTAGCATTCAGATGAGAGATGCTTCAGACACTAACCCTACAATGTAAAATGCGTACAGCTCAAGGTTAAAGGCAATCCTAGCTTTGTCAGTAAGGATCAATTTTACAAACCAGGATTGAAGATGAAGAATTCTTTTCCCAGAGACTGCAGTAGTAATGCAAGGAAATTAATGAACTTTACATCCCTCACACTGGCACTGATCACACAATTATAGTGACATTTTGTTCTAAAAAGGTTGTACTTAATACTGACATTTTTGATATATGAGAATTGTTGACAGTTGTCCAGTTTTAATTTCTAGAATTCTAATGACGTGACTTTAAAAATAGTTCAAAACCTAGCTTGACGATGACAGGAATGATTGCAGAATGCTGCCTTGTCAACCTTCCCATTGTGACTGCTTTTCAGCTTCATAGAATCATTAAATCTTACAGCACAGAAGGAGGCCATTGGGCCCGTTGTGCCTATGCCGGCTCTTTGAAAGAGCTATCCAATTAGTCCCGCTCCCTGCTCTTTCCCCATAGCCCTGCAAATTTTTCCTTTTCAAGTATTTAACCAATTCCCTTTTGAAAGTTACTATTGTATCTGCTTCCACCGCCCTTTCAGGCAGTGCATTCCAGATCACAACAACTCGCTGCATAAAAAAATTTCTCCTCATCTCCCCTCTGGTGCTTTTGCCAATTATCTTGCATCTGTGTCCTCTGGTTACCGACCCTTCTGCCAGTGGAAACAGTTTCTCCTTATTTACGTTGTGATGTAATCACTGTAATAAGCTCCTGCTACCAAATGAAGAATGATATTGTTCCTGTTCAGAACTAAATGTCAGGTTTGCTCCCGTGCTCCAGTGGGAAACTGGATTGTTTTGTTCTTCCAACTTCTGTCATGGGGAAACTCCTATTTAACAGAATCTCCAAATAATATTGAGAAACTTTACACTTGGGTAAACACTTTGTGAAGAAGGCTCTAAGTTGGTGACAGATTTGTTTAATGGGTATTGACATCTCAGAGTTATGTAATAAACAATACAGGGTTATTTCTGTTGCAGGTACCTTATGTTGCACAGTCCATTCAAAATCAACCTGGGCGAACAGAAATAGCTGACTTAGGACTGAAGAAATTGACTTAGAACTGACTGACTGTTAGATTGGTGAAGAAGTGCTCGATTTGCAACATCTCGTGTACCCAATGTAGTGGGGTAGAAATTGGGATGCATTACACCCAATTTTCGGGCATATAACGGGTGCAGCGATAACAAATCTGGCAGTGGGATGGCTCGCACACAATCTGCGTATGAGTTTGGGCCTCTGCTAAATTCATCATTGCAGATGTTAGTGAAGAGGCCTGACATCTGTTTATGGACCCTTCTGGGAAATTGGTTTCTGATGAGCAGAGCTGGGGCTCGGCCTGCTGCGGTCAGGATTCTTCGGTGGCACTGTGGCCTAAGCAGCGCCCGCCGCCAACAGTTAAGTTTAAATTAAAAGTGGAGTGCTGCCCCGCCTCCACAGAACTCGCGATCGCCCCCCTCCCCATCGCCGCGGCAACCTCGCCCCCCCCCCCCCGGGACTTAATTTTGGGTCGCTGCTGGCGAGGCAAGCGGTCTGATATTCACCTTAGTAAAATGTGCAAACTGCCTGTAAAGCCTCACAGGTGCCAGCCCAGAGACCAATTTCGGGCCGGCCTTAGGCCTCCCGGTTGGGGCACGCGTTGTCAACCCGGCAACGGGCCGTAACCAATCTTCAATAATCCCAAGTAATATATTGGACAAACAAGACACTAAACTAAAAACTGCAGATACAATCACCATGTACAGCTGTCATTTGATTTGCCAGCATCTATTTTGATCAATAAGAACCATACTTGCCTCTAATAGCTTATGGAACAGATACTTGAAGACCAAAAACATTACACAAAGAGCAGTAATTATGTTTTGGAAGGAGAATTGTTACAGAGTGTTCCACATCTACTACAACAAGAAAACACATACACCACACACAAATGTAACATCATGTCAAGCATAGAGGTTAAGCACCACATGTGATGATGATTACTATTACAAAATGAAGAGAAACATAATGAATAATAAAAATCGCATGTGTAGCAACCACCTTACTGTGCTTTGGAGTAGTTAATGAGTTGCTGCTGGATTATACCATGGATTTTTATGGTGGAATTCGATTGAAGTTTGTACCACACCAGAATACAGCACTGCTCACTTCACATGCTTCCGTCCCTTCCTGTTAGAACTTGCTGCAATCCTATAAAATAAGATCTGAATCCATCCTTCTATTAAAATTAGAAGCTGGCAGCTGAACTTTGGGTTTTACTTCAGGGTCACCCAGGACCACCAATTGAAAACAAGCAAAGCAAAAGGACCTAAACGTGGATTAATACCTGGCCTGAGTCGGAGAAAACAAAATGGTTTGGAACCAGCTCAGTCGGGCATAAATCAGAATGAAGAGAAAGATCCCAGAGGTGGGATGGAGATTGGCCCAGCATGGATTCCAGCACCATTGTGAATTACAGCTGCATTCACATCCTGAGTAGGTTGGAGCAATCTGGAAGACATGCTGCATTTCCCTGACCACAGTGTAAACACGACCGTTGGCAGTTGAGATTTCAAAGTCGCCCTCCCCGTTGTCGCTGCTTTTCACTGTCACGGCATCACAATGTAATCTTTGTGATAAGCACTTTCCACCAAAATGCAGAGTGTATCACTTCGCTCATTTTCTTTTCCACATTTAAACCTACTTTGGTTTGTAATTGAATTTTTTTCTCCACCAGCCTCCAAGTAAAAAAGCATAAATCTGCAGATGCTGGAAATCTGAAATAGAAACAGAAAATGCTGAAAACACTCAGCAGGTCAGGCAGCATCAGTAGCGAAAGAAACAGACAAACTAAACGTTTCAGGTGTCGAACCCCTCAGTATGACCGGAAACAAATTACAGATGCACAGCATTTAAAAAGGAGCAGAAGAGAGCTGTTCATCTGTATTTTATTCCACGAAGGGTTATACACCCAAACTGATCACATGCCTGTGCTCTCCACAGTCGCTGAGTGTATCCAGCATTTTCTGTTTTTAGTTCCCAGGTGCTAGTCTGTTGATCTGTCATTTGGGTCTTCCTGCACTCTTTTCAGAATGGTGATGAGGGGCTCTGGGCACAATCTCTGTTACTTCAAATTTTATCACTGAGCCAGCTGATCAATTAAGACAAAATCTTATCTTTTCCCGCCTACTGCCTTCCCATCTGACAGCGCAGTTGTACTTTCCCTCAAACGCGTTAGGTTATAAGTGCATTTATTCATTTATTTTGAATTTTTTTTTTGATTGACAGATTGTTTAGCAGTGAAATTAAAATATTATTGAGGCAAATGCACACAATGTCAATCAAAGGACACAGCTCCTTTGAACTCCTTCGTGGCTGTCTGTTCTTGATATCATTTTGCTTGAAGGCAATTTGGGAATGTATCGACCTACACTGCCTCCAGGGCAATTTAAGCCTCTGCTTGAGCCTCGTTTCTGTGTTTGCGGTGATTACTCGCACTGTGGGAAAGCCACTGAAGTCGTCCTCTGGTTATTCAGTTGACATGATGGCCAAGAGATACATTGACGCCATGCTTATTTTACAGGCATAAAACGGGCGCTTTAGTGTCCAAAATGGCGCATGACGCGCGCACATTCTGCATCTCAAGTTTGCCGCCCGCCATATTGGTAAAGACTCCTGTACAAGCATCTGGGGCCCATGTCTGAAACAGATGTTAGACTTTTTGCATATGCAAATAGAAGGCTCAACACCTGGTTGAGGCCCTCTTCCTGAAATTGGACTGCCCTGAACAAAGCTGGCGCTGGGCCTGCTGTTTTCAGGATACCCATGTTTACATGCGGCCTAACCGGCTACCTCCGAAACGGTAAGTTTTTTTAAAAAAGGCTTACCTGAATGTGGAGCCGGGAGAATAATGAATTTTGCTCCTGGCTCCACAGCAGTCCCGAAGACCATTGCTGCTCCTCTCCCATTCGCCCCCCTCTCGGGACCTACCTGAGGGACACAGCCAATGCAACTTCTTCCTCATAGAACCGGTGAGCTGCCTCTGGACACCCGTCTGCAGCTCGTCAGATATATGCTGATGAGGCCTGAGGCCCAATTTTGGCCGAAACTGTGCTTTAAGCCTGGAACAGTCAAGGAGCTTTAGTGACATCTTTTGTAGTCATCAGTATTGCCTAGTTGTGTTGCAACCAATAACATGATGTCAACTAGTTGTTTTTAAGGCAAGACCATCTCTTATGCTACTTTTCTCTCGTTCTATAAAAGCATAATACCGCAGATGCTGGAAATCCGAGATAAAAAAAATAATGCTGGAAAACACTCAGCAGGTCAGGCAGCATCTGCGGGGAGAGAGACAGAGTTAATGTTTCAGGTCATCAGAACTTTCCTCTCCTTTCCTTGTTTGATCTAAACTCAACGTTTGTAGTCAAGGAAATGGTCAGACAACCAGCTCCCAGTCTCCACCATTGTTGCTCTGAAATGGGCTGTGAGGAGGACCATAGGAGTGCACTGAGGTTACGTTTCATACCTGTGCAAAAGACTGTAGTCTTCATTCGCCCTCTCCATTGTGGGAATGGATTTATGCCCCACTGCTGTCTAACATAGTGTGGTTGGTGTTTTAATGCCCCTATAACTCAGTCAGATGAAGATGTCTGGAAATTTAATCATCTGACTGAATTGTTCAGAGTTTGTTTATCCAGTCATCCTTTCAAACTAAGTGTCTTGTTGACTCAGTTGGCAGCACCCTTACCTTTGAATCGGAAGGTTGTAGGTTCAAGCCCCACTCCAGCACGTAATCTCTGCTGACACTGAGGGTGAGCTGCATTGTTGGAAGTGCCGTCTTTCAAATGAGATGTTAAACCTAAGGTCTCACTTGCCTGTTCAGGTGAACGTAAAAGATCCCATGGTATTCTTTGAAGAAGAGCATGCTCACCAAAATTCATCCCTCGAACAACCTCTGAACCAAGGCGGGTAAATGGAGTTAAGATACAGATCAGCCATGATCTAATTGAATGGCAGAACAGGCTCGAGGGGCTGAATGGCCTACTCCTGTTCCTATGCAATATCACTTATTTACTGTTTGTAGGCTCTTGTCGTGCAGAAATTGGTTGTCACGTTTGCCTACAAAATAACAGTGGTTACGCTTCAAAAAGTAATTAATTGACTGTGAAGTGCTTTGAGGTTTCCCAAGGATGTGAAAACTATTGTATAAACACAAGTTATTCTTTTCATTCTTTAGCAATCCTGTTATTTGTGAAAATCTTTCATCTAAGAAAGAAGTTCTTCACTACCAGGTCAGATTTTATTACTGTGTATACTGGTTGTATACTATTGGCAACAGATATAAAAATGCTTTATTTTACAGGATTATTAGCTGTAATCATACAAGTACATCATAAAATAACACACTGCTTGACTCTTTGATTCTAAATTGGAACAGATAAGCTAATGCAAACAGAGCCAGGTGGTGTGATTTACCAGACCAGCTAATTTGCATGTATATCCAAGCCCCTCTTGCATGAAATGTCCATTAGCCCTAGCAGAATACTGTACAAATTTGAAAGATAGCTATATGCAAATGAGATATTGATTTTATTCGGTTGCATACGGTTAGAAGAAATGAACAACCTTCTAGTGAAGCCTCAGTGCCCATCCAACTTGTGATAATGAGAGAATTATTTCTCTTCCAGCTGCTTAATTATAGTAAATACATGAAACTTAGTTATTATATAGATGTTGATGAATTCCTTTGAAATTCACTATCTGAGAGTATTTTGTGAGGTCCTACATAATTCTGTGTCGTGACCTGATGTTCAGTGAAGTTTTGTTTCATTCACTGAGATCCTGTGTCATTACCCAATGTGGCACTGTGAGGTCAGGATAGTCTGGATGAGTAGCAGAGAGATAACAAGTTATAATCCAGTCACAATATCCAGACAGCTAACAAACCATTCTTCTTTTGCCTTCATAGTTTGTGAATTCATCTGAACTCCTTGATTGGATTCTTGTCTTGTAATCTACTCTCAGCCATCCAGTCCTTCAGCTGTCAAGTTAAGGGAAACAACTGGAAATCTTCACTGTATATATCAACAGGATTAAAATTCCATATCCATCACTCAGATAATCACTTTAGATGTATGGCATTCAGGTATTTGCTCCCCCGCCCCCATGTTTATATATGAGATGCAGAGGGATGAATTTTGAAGCAATTGTACTTCATTCGTGTGAGCACTGCAGCCTGGTTGAGTTTCAGTGCCCTTGGAGATGTAGACATTCCATTTTGTAAATCTGAACGGCTGTTCTTTTGTTTTTCAGTTGACACTAAAATAAAATTCACGAGCCAGCATCCGTTACATGCAGACAAAATCAAAATAAGAATATCAAAAGTGAAAAATGAAAACACCTAAAAATGTGGTACTTGTCCAGTAATGAACCTGCCTCATCTTTCTGAGGAAAGTAACTTCTGAATGTCACGTCCTCTCAGACTCCTAATGAATCTAGCGTGATTCAGCCTTATGCCAGTTTTGTACTTTGGGAATTAAGAATGGAAATGCGTTCCATCTCATTTTACTGTCGTTTCAAGTAGTTACATAAATAATAATTCATGTAATTGAGTCAGTTAATAAGCTGGCTTGAAGCCAGACCCATAGCGCAGACGCACAAAAACAGGTGTCATATTAAAAGGAAACCAAATTAATTTGGGCATTCTCAGGCTCGTGAATCTCAGAATTTCACTCCTTGATGCCCATCTTGCATCAATGGCATGGACTTCTTAATTTGATGCATTTTTCGCTGGTGAGACCAAAAGTACTATGCAGAGCTACGTATGCTGTCGCTCCTTTGGTGCCTCTGAGTTTATGCTGCGCAGCATATAAACAAGGAAGGCCCCGGGTTTGATGCATAGTCTGTGCTGAGTTAGCTGATCTCAGCCATGGTCCTACAAGCAGCCTTAATGCCCAGTGAGAGGAAACCCAGTCACGGTTTGCCCTCCTGATCATATTCCAGCAACCCCCAGTAAAAGTGTACCTCTGTGAACGTCAGGTGAGAACAGGATTGGATTCTGCTCTGGTGCCCTCCCCCACTGTCAACTAGCCTGCTGACACTCACTGTCAAGGTTCACACATGAATATTGACCACTGGGGTGAAGAACCAAGAGACGTATAACAGCAAGAAGTCAAAGCCTTCAGGGAAGAAGAGGAAGTAGAAAATTAATGAGAAAAAAAATCAATAAAGCATGCTAATGCACTTTTGTTGGCAGGAGAAATATATGACATTCTTCAAATAAATGAACCATGTATATTTGTAACAGATTTCTCTCAAAGTACAAATTGTACAAAGGGAAAACTTGAGAGTTATTTCTTGTGCAATGACTCTCTTTGCTACTTATGGTGTCAGCCTTGGCTCAGTTGGTAGTGCTGTCACTTCTGAGTCAGAAGTTCAGGGTTCAAGTCCCACTCCAGAGACTTGAGCACATAATCTAGGCTGACACTCCAGTTCAGTACTGAGGGAGTGCTGCACTGTTGGAGGTGCAGTCTTTTATGAGACGTTAAACTGTGGCCCCGTCTGCTCTCTCAGGTGGACATAAAAGATCCCATGGTACGTTTCAAATAAGAGCAGGGCAGTTCTGGACAATAATTATCCTCCAATCAACATCACTAAAACAGATTATCTGGTCAGCTATCTCATTGCTGCTTGTGAGATCTTGCTGTGTGCCAAGTTTCCCCATGTTACAACAGTGACTACACTACAAAAGTAACGAATTGGCTGTGGAGCGCTTTAGGATATTCTGAGGCCATGAGTGCGATATATAAAGGCAAGTTTGTTCGGTGTTTATTATATTGAACAATGGAAGCCACAAAAGTGGTAGCATAAACTGTTTTCATTCAGTTTTTAATTTTTTTCATCATCCTTATTTCAAATACATTTTAAGACTCTGATACATAACAAAGTTAAAATAATTTGTAACAATTCACTTATAACCAGCCCCCTATTGTGATATTAAGTCAGGACTTGACAGTTTAGTACAGTACTGAAGGAGTGTTGCATTGTCAAAGGATACTGGCTTTTGGATGAGACGTTAAATTGAGGCCCCATCTGTCTGTTCAGGTGGACATAAAATATCTCATGGGATAATTCGAAGAAGAGCAGGAGGCTCCCAATATCCTGCAACGATTCCTCTCTCAACCAACACCACAATAACAAATTAATCTCATCTGTGTCTGTGCACATAATGGCTGCCATGTTTGCCCACATAACAATAGTTACTGTGCTTCAAAGTAATTCATTGTATACAGGACATTTCTTAGAAATGCAAAAAGGCACTATATACAGAAAATGCAAGTCTTCTGCCAAATGTGAGGCAGATGAAAAAAATTCTTGATTGGCTTGAAAGCACACAGTTGGAGTCCAGCCAAACTGAAAATAAGACTCCAAGAGCAACAAACCCAAAAACTGGAGCTGTGATAAGGCTGATGTTTTGAATTGCACTTTTATAATTAATACTGTTGGGAATGAGCAGTAATTCTGCAACTCTGCCCTTGGATGATGTAATGGGAAGACATTAGGGGGTTATATTCTGGAAGGATGAGATCAAATGGCCCTAGATTCAGTTGAAGAAGGCAACTATCTTGTGATAAAAGTAAGACATTACCTGATGGAGGTCAGGTCGATCAGTTGTAAAATAGACCAGTAACATTACTATCCAGTGGAAGACACAACTCAATAACATTTAGCAGGTTGTCCATGATGTTGCTCACGCTGGCTGAAATTGGTGTGGGTTGAAAGGACTGTAATAGTATGACAGCTTTGGGAAAAATATATTGATTCTGCCCACAAGAATAACAATGCCAACTGACTAATCACAAGTTACGGCACTTTCTTTGATTAAAAACTTTTCCCTATATGTACCCATTATTTGTCCCAGAGCATTGAACTACTGTGGGGCTCCCCCAATGCCTCACGGAGAAATCGACCACATTGATGTGATCGACTATCAATGTTCTTTTCCATTGCCCCAGCAGTTTCTAGAGTTTAGAACCGTGGGGGGACGGTTGGCTTTTTCCTTTTTAGTTTGGGCTTGTGACTTACCGGCAACAGTTACTGTCTTTTTTTAAAACTATGCACCAAACTGAAAAAGTCTCATGTTTCTGCTCCTGTTGCTGGAGCGTTTTTAAATTCAGCCCAGCGGCTGTTTTAAGTGTGATTAATAATGTTGCAAATGTTGTGGTTTTTAAGCCGCAGGATGTCTATCTCTAATTGTGGTGCTGAACCATACACTCCACAAGTGTCTCGGGATCAGTCCCTGATCTGTGCCGAGTTAGCTGGACAGTGGTGGGGATGTTAGAATTCTCCCATTTGTTATGCTCACTTGTGTGAGTAGCTTCAATAGTGAAGAAGAAAATCATTTTAAATAATGAGGATTTTCTGCATCCACATTGACTAAAGAAACTCTTCCCCCATGAGAAGAAGTGGTAATATGGATTTCGGTCATTTTGTTTATAATACTTGTATGTATAAAAGTTTTGAATCTGTCACATTTCAGATGTTACACTTTAAAGTGTCAAAGATATATTTAAAAAAATAAGAGAGGCTGTCGTTTCATGCTTGTTTCTTCTGACCTGGAGCTGAAAATTTACATCACCAATCTGCAAACTTCCCTCATCAACAGCAATTAACTCCTAATTGATCTCGGGATTTCCTTTTTACAACAAATAGACTTTGTGGTCTGGTTAAACAGAGCTGCATCTTAGCAACCAAACAATGCATTGTGCATCACATGGTATAAGGCTCCTGTCATTATAAAACAGTGTATTTATTATCTGACCTCCCATGAGCAGTTCAGTGGGAAGATTGCTAATATGTTTAGAATTAATAATAATTATTTATAAAACTTTGAATCAGGAAAGCTGTTCTTTTCTAATAGATCTCTGACGGCGGTGGTAGAAATGTTATTTTTGGGCAAGGCAACAAGATACGAGAGTGGAAATTAAAATTTCTCACTGCTCTGTGGGTAAGCTACATGTTAATGTCTGTGTTACAGTAGCACAGAAAGGAATTTGGTGCAGGTGTGTTAAGTGCTCATATGAGAATAGTGCTGCTTGTAATTTAGGAGTGCCACAAGTCAGGAGTGTGATGGAATACTCTCCACTTGCCTGGATGAGTGCAGCTCCAACAGCACTCAAGAAGCACGACACCATCCAGGACAAAGCAACCCGTTTGGCACCCCATCCACCACCCTAAACATTCACTCCCTCCACCACCGGCGCACCGTGGCTGCAGTGCATTATCCACAGGATGCACTGCAGCAACTCGCCAAGGCTTCTTCGACAGCACCTCCCAAACCGCGACCTCTACCACCTAGAAGGACAAGGGTAGCATGCACATGGGAACAACACCACCTGCACGTTCCCCTCCAAGTCACACACCATCCCGACTTGAAAATATATCGCCATTCCTTCATCGGCGTTGGGTTAAAATCCTGGAACTCCCCACCTCACAGCACTGTGGGAGAACCTTCACCACATGGACTGCAGTGGTTCAAGGCGGCGGCTCACCACCACCTTCTCAAGGGCAATTAGGGATGGGCAATAAATGCTGGCCTCGCCAGTGACGCTCGCATCCCATGAACGAGTTAAAAAAAAATTCCTACCCTATAAGGTATTTGGGGGGGTGGGTGGGAAGATTGTCATGAACTGGTGCATGTAACTGTAGTAAAGACTCGCCTTCAAAACAAAGTACCAAAGTTAGTGACACATGTAAGCATAAGGAATTCATTGTACTACAAGGCCATGAATTCAGGTCACTCCCTTCAGGATATGTAGATAGTCTGGTCAAATATATATCATGTGTGCTTCATATTGTGATTAAAGCTTCAGTGTAAACTGGAGGATTATCTGTCACATAATGCTTCCAATTAGCTTTCAGGATGTAATTTAATCTTTCAACAAACAGGCAAGATACTTCAAAAATATTAAGAAAATATTGAAAACCTCTATAATTATTATATCAATTAGACTGCCTGTTACACAAAAAAATGGTCGCTTCTAAGCCAGAAGGCACTTATGACACCGTCAGTTACTTCAGCTCAAACCAAGAATGTATTTTCATCCAACTCAAACTGAGATGCCTCAAATGTATATTTTATCACAGTAACAATGCAATTTGATTTATCAGGATTTGACTGGAAAATGGTTTCAAGTTAGTCATTTTGAGCAAAAGCAGTGGTGGAATTTTCCCCTAGGCAGGTTTACTATCGGAAAAAATTAGTTCCAGTTGCCATAGCAGCTTTTTAAATGGGGTAATAAGCTGATTTTCATAATTTAATTGAACTTCAGCTGTATTCAGACATTTGAATGCCTGCGGTATGTGTTGACATTGGTGAATAGGGTGATATGAAGATATGGCCCAGAACCAATGTACTGATTGGATTTTTTAAAACTTCAGAAATCATTCTCCCCACCACCCGAATTATTGAGCATGATGTTGTGGAAAAAGATTTTACTGGGCAGTGTGGTGCTAAGGAATGCTTAATTTAACCTTTATAACAGTGCCTATGTTGGAATCATTGACCGCAAATGCAAGTTGTTTTGGTGAATTGCCCTTGTTTGGGTTGCCAGTGAGTTATCTCTCAATGATTTGCCATTCACTGATTTGCCTGAAAGTCATGTCAATAATTTGAGGCTGCAGAGGGATATAAACAGGTTAAGTGATAGGGCATGAAGGTGGCAGATGGAGTATAATATGGGGAAATGTGAAATTATTCACTTTGGTAGGAAGAATAGAAAAGCAAAATATTTTTTTAAAAGGTGAGAGACTAAGAAATGTTGGTAGTCAGAGGGATTTGGGTGTCCTTGTACATAAATCACCAAAGCTAACATTCAGGTACAGCAAGCAATTAGGAAGGCAAACTGTATGTTAGCCTTTATTGCAAGGGGGATGGAGTATAAGAGTAAGGAGGTCTTGCTGCAAATATATAGGGCTCTGGTGAGACCACACCTGGAGCACTGTGTACAGTTTTGGTCGTCTTACCTAAGGAAGGTACTTGCCTTAGAGGGGGTGCAACGAAGGTTCACTAGATTGATTCCTGGGATGAGAGGGTTGTCCTATGAGGAGAGATTGAGTAGAATGGGCCTATATTCTCTAGAGTTTAGAAGAATGAAAAGTGATCTCATTGAAAGGTATAAAATTCTTAGAGGGCTTGACAGGGTAGATGCTGAGAGGATGTTTCCATTGGCTGGAGAGTCTAGAACTAGAAGTCATAATCTCAAGATAATGGGTTAGCCATTTATGACTGAGATTAGGAGGAATTTCTCCACTCAAGAGGGTCGTGAATCTTTGGAATTCTCTATCCCAGAGGGCTTTGGATGCTCAGTCATTGAGTATATTTAAGATTGAGATCGATCGATTTTTGGACTCTTAAGGGAATCAAGGGATATGAGGATAGGGCGGGAAAGTGGAGTTGAGTTAGAAGATCAGCCATGATCTTATTGAATGGTGGAGCAGGCTCAAGGGGCCATATGGCCTACTCCTGCTCTTGTTTCTTATGTTGACCTGTTACCCTAATTTGGTCAGATCAAGCTTCAATGATCCTTCTCCTGATCAGATGAAAACTGGTTTCACAGTTTTGTCTTTCAACCAATCAGAGGACTGATTATAATGGGTGTGGACAAGGTTCAGAAAATAGATGGTTGTTCAGCAGAGGCAAAGGAAAGAGGTAAGTTTGAAAGGTGGGGGTTGGGTGTGATTTTGATCCCATCCACATAGCGTAAACTGGGTTGGTAGGCAGTTAAAATCACTTGGGTTACTTACCTGTCAGAAAGTCACAGGGAACTCAACATTCTGTGCTTTAAGCTGCTCTTTCGAGCAGATGGAAAGGACATGTGTCCAAAACTGGCAGGAACCTTCTTTACATAAGCATGTCATGTCCTGACGATGTCATCGGGACCTGACTGCAATTTTAACTGCTAGCCTGAGCCAGGAAACTGCTGTAGCTTTCCCGCTGGGTGACGACAAAAGGAAGTGGAGCCGAGGCCCGAACAGGTCATTTTAAAATTTGTTTACTTTCCTTGTGGGACCAGGAGGAGCTCCTTTTGAGCTCCACAAGGAAAGCTTAGTGCCTCTCCTGCTGCTGCCCCCCTCCCTGAGATCCCCATGAGATGGCCCTCGAAACTGATCGCGCCACCTACCTGGTTCCAACTCACCTTGCTACCCACCCGCCCAAACCCGGAGTTAAAATCGGGGCCGTGAAGATAATCAAAAGTAATGCTTGTCGAACTGCTTATATTTGTATAATGTGTGTGTATTATTCCTACAATAATGGAGCCAATCCTAACATCTCAATGGCATTCTTGTAATATTGCATAATCAACTGATGGTCTAATGTAAAGGTGACAGTAATTTGCCATTTTGGATATCAAATGTAAGATAACTTTATTAAACAGAGACTGGATAACCATATTGGAAAGTTGGACAGTATTGATTCTGGCACCTGGGAAATTCTTCCCCAGACTTTCTCCAAAGAAATAAATTAATAATGAGGCTATACTGTTTTGTATCAAGAATTTATTAAAATATACACTAGTACCAAGTGCAATGTTTGTGGGATATAGAGTTATATTCCACATTATCATGTAAACCTAGTCTAAAGACAAGCACACAAGTAACTCTCTTGCTTAAATCAGAACTGCTGGAATAAAGCTATTATGCCTGAAGACTGAAGGAGACGTATTCTAATATGTAGCCAGCAGAGCTGTACTGAGCAAGGATTTACTTTCCACTAATATAACTTTAGAAATAAGTTTGGCATGGGATAACACAAATTAGAGCATTAGTTAAGAGATGTTCCTGATCAATGTGAGGACACACATCTACTGTATTTTTAAAAAATTGCTTCTATTAAGTAATACAAATGATAGTTCATTATCTAAATCACAGTGTTGATATTGATTTTGCCACAGGATGTTCAGTGGTCTCAATTTTCCAATGTTTTCACTCAAATTCCCCCAATCTCATATCTGCACTGTTTACCTTGTTAAAGAAGCTCAGTGCTGTGCAAATGGAGGCTATCAGTGCCATCCCTTGGCCAACCTACCAATAAGCCAATTTGAGTGGATTGGGAAAGGCTCGTTGCCAGCATTCTTTTCCTTCTCACCAAGGGAAAATATTCCCCATGGGAAATGGTTGTTGACATTTGTAGCTATTGGTGTGATCTTCATCGTTTATTTGCTCTGTCACCAAGACCGCCGACTTTCACCTCTGTAAAATTGCCTGCCTCTGCCCATGCGTCGGCTCATCTGCTGTTGAAACCCTTATCCATGCCTTTGTTATCTCCAGACTGGGCTATTCCAATGGTCTCCTGGCTGGCCTCCCATCTTCCACCCTCCATAAACTTGAGCTCATCCAAAACTCTGCTGCCTATATCCTAACTCGCAGCAAGCCCCGTTCTCCCAGCACCCCTGTGTTTGCTGACCTACATTGGCTCCCGGTTCGGAAACGCCTTGATTTTAAAATTCTCATCCTTGTTTTCAAATCCCTCCATGGCCTCGCCCCATCCCTATCTCTGTAACCTCTTCCAGCCCTACAACCCTCTGAGATCTCTGCACTCCTCCAATTCTTGCCTCTTGCACATCCCCGATTTTAATCGCTCCACCATTGGCGGTCGTGCCTTCAGCTGCCAAGGCCCTAAGCTCTGGAATTCCTCCCTAAACCTCTCCGCCTCTCAACCTCCTTTTAAGACGCTCCTTAAAATCTACCTCTTTGTCACCTGTCCCAATATCTCCTAATGTGGCTCGGTGTCAAATTTTGTCTGATAACATGAGAACATAACAAATAGGAGCAGGAGTAGGCCACATGTCCCTCGAGCCTGCTCCAGCATTCAATAAGACCATGGCTGATCTTGTACCTCAACTCTACTTTCCCGCCCAACCCCCTTATCCCTTGATTCCCTTAGTGTCCAAATATCCTTCAATCTCAGTCTTGCATATACTCATCCATGCTCCTGTGAAGCGCCTTGGGTCGTTTTACTGTGTTAAAGGCACTATATAAATGCAAGTTGTTGTTGTTGTTGTTGTTGTCCTGAAGAAGTCCCTGAAACTCCTACATTTCCTGCAATAGAATCATTTTTTTTATTCGTTCGCGGGATGTGGGTGTCGCTGGCGAGGCCAGCATTTATTGCCCATCCCTAATTGCCCTTGAGAAAGTGGCGGTGAGCCGCCTTCTTGAACCACTGCAGTCCGTGTGGTGAAGGTTCTCCCACAGTGCTGTTAGGGAGGGAGTTCCAGGATTTTGACCCAGCGACGATGAAAGAACGGCGATATATTTCCAAGTCGGGATGGTGTGTGACTTGGAGGGGAACGTGCAGGTGGTGTTGTTCCGATGTGCCTGCTGCCCTTGTCCTTCTAGATGGTAGAGGTCGCGGGTTTGGGAGGTGCTGTCGAAGAAGCCTTGGCGAGTTGCTGCAGTGCATCCTGTGGATGGTACACACTGCAGCCACAGTGCGCCGGTGGTGAAGGGAGTGAATGTTTAGAGTGGTGGATGTGGTGCCAATTAAGCGGGCTGCTTTGTCTTGGATGGTGTCGAGCTTCTTGAGTGTTGTTGGAGCTGCACTCATCCAGGCAAATGGAGAGTATTCCATCACACTCCTGACTTGTGCCTTGTAGATGTTGGAAAGGCTTTGGGGAGTCAGGAGGTGAGTCACTCACTGCAGAATACCCAGCCTCTGACCTGCTCTTGTAGCCACAGTATTTATGTGGCTGGTCATAGTGGGGGATGAGCTTAAAGCATGATCCTCACATGGTGAATTGTTGATCCAAGTCAAGCCTTCAGAAAAAGGTGTCAAATAGAAATCAATTGCTTCCTCAGTGGGTGGGTCAAGTATATGGGAACAGGAATAGGTCATTCAGCCCCTCGAGCCTGTTCTGCCATTAAACTAAATCATGGCTGATCTAATTGAGGAAGCTGATTTAACTTGTAACTGCTTACAGCAAGGTAAAGGCTTAGGATTAAGGTTGCTTCTCAACTGGGAAATTATATTTAATCTGAACCTTTGTTATATTTTTATGTATTTAAGACGTCTTAAAGTGCCACTTTAAATGGTTTACTGCTGACTAGTTTTCTCTGTATTGCAAAGGAATCCGCATTCAAGTATATGGCCTGAAATACCATCGAGGTCCGGTCCACCTTTTGATAGGGGTGGTGCCTGCAAGCATTGATCTCTACTGTTTTGGATATTTATTCAATCACCCCAGGCCTCCAGCTGGATGTTACCAGGTCTGGATACTACAGATGCATGTATTCATTCCGAATTGCTGGGCTGTCAGAGCTAGCTTTGTTCTGAAGCAAAAAAGGGTCAGCCATGTGCCATTGTATCTTTTGATTGAAGAGCGATGATCGGTGCCAGCGAAACCTGAACTTAAACCAGCTTCTCACAGTGGGGGATGTCCCATAAGGGCTTCTGGGGGCTTGAGCTAATTGACAGCCCTGCGGCCAGGCTGAGTAATATATCCAGCATCTTGGCTTCCTTCAGCAGGGTCCTCCTTTGTTCTGTCAATGTAGAAGTATACAGGTGAAGGCTATGTCAGTTGGACTCAACCTCATGTATAAATTTTGCCTCCTAGATTCTGGTTCAGGCTCTTGTTATAACGAGAGTTGGCTTTTATTATTTTGTGAATCAAGGAGTTGTAAGTTAACTGCAACCGAACAACCGTTAAAGAGGAGATGGTTCGGGTATAGTCTAGGTACATTCACAGGAGGGGAAAAGGTAGGGCAACCAAAGCCAGAGCTCTCTTAATGACGAAAGAGTTAGAGAGTAAGATGAAGCAGAAAAAGGAGGCGTATGACAGATGTTAGTTTGATATTACAAGTGAGAACCAGGCTGAATGTAGAATGCTCAGAGTGGAAGTGAAAAAGGAAATAGGAGGGGCAAAGAGAGAGTATGAGAATAGACTGGCAACTAACAAAAAAGGGAACCCAGAAATCCTCCATAGGCATAGGGATGGGGCCGAGTAGGGACCAAAATGGAGATCTACTCATGGAGGCAGAGGGCATAGCTGAGGTACTAAATGAGTACTTTGCATCTGTCTTTACCAAGGAAGAAGATGCTGCCAAAGTCACGGTAAAAGTGGAGGTAGTTGAGAAACTGGATGGGCTAAAAATTGATGAAGAGGTACTAGAAAGGCTGGCTGTACTTAAAATAGATAAGTCACCAGTTTGGATGGGATGCATCCTAGGTTGCTCAGGGAGTGAGGGTGGAAATTGCGGAGGTACTGACCATAATCTTCCAATCATCCTTAGATACAGAAGTGGTGCCAGAGGACTGGAGAATTGCATATGTAACACCCTTGTTCAAAAAAGGGTGTAAGGATAAACCCAGGAACTACAGGCCCGCCAGTTTAACCTCAGTGTTGGGGAAGCTTCTAGAAACAATAATCCGGGACAAAATTAACAATCACGTGGACAATTGTGAACTAATTAAGGAAAGCCAGTACGGATTTGTTAAAGGCAAATCATGTTTAACTGACCTGATTGAGTTTTTTGATGAGGTAACAGAGAGGGTTGATGAGGGTGATGTGGTGTATGTGGACTTCCAAAAAGCGTTTGATAAAGTGCCACGTAATAGGCTTGTGGGCAAAGTTGAAGTCCATGGAATAAAAGGAGCAGTAGCAGCATGGATACGAAATTGGCTAAGTGACAGGAAACAGAGAGTAGTGGTGAATGGTTGTTTTTCGGACAGGAGGGAGGTATACAGTGGTGTTCCCCAGGGGTCAGTACTAGGACCACTGCTTTTCTTGATATTTATTAATGACTTGGACTTGGGTGTACAGGACACAATTTCAAAATTTGCAGATAATGCAAAACTTGGAAGTGCAGTGAACAGTGAGGAGGATAGTGGTAGACTTCAAGAGGACACAGACGGCTGGTGGAATGGGTGGATACTTGGCAGATGAAATTTAATGCAGAGAAGTGCGAAGTGATACATTTTGGTAGGAAGAATGAGGAAAGGCAATATAAACTAAAGGGTACAATTCTAAAGTGGGTGCAGGAGCAGAGAGACCTGGGATATATGTGCACAGGTCATTGAAAGTGGCAGGGCAGGTTGAGAAAGTGGTTAAAAAAGCATATGGGATTCTGGGCTTTATAAATAGAGGCATAGAGTACAAAAGCAAACAGAAATAGACAGTTTCCTAGAAGTAAAGGGAATTAGGGGTTATGAGGAGCGGGCAGGAAATTGGACATGCATTTAGATTTGAGGTTAGGATCAGATCAGCCATGATGTTATTGAATGGCGGAGCAGGCTCGAGGGGCCGATTGGCCTACTCCTGCTTCTATTTCTTATGTTCTTATGTAGGTTATGATGAACCTTTATAAAATACTGGTTCAGCCACAACTGGAGTATTGTGTCCAGTTCTGGGCACTACACTTTAGGAAGGACGTGAAGGCCTTGGGGAGGGTGCAGAAAAGCTTTACTAGAATGGTTCCAGGGATGAGGGACTTCAGTTATATGCATAGACTGGAGAAGCTGGGATTGTTCTCCTTAGAGCAGAGAAGATAGAGAGGAGATTTGATAGAGGTGCTCAAAATCATGAGAGATCTAGACAGAGTATATAGAGAGAAACTGTTCCCATTGGCGGAAGGGTCAAGAACCAGAGGACACAGATTTAAGGTGATTGGCAAAAGAACCAAAGATGACATGAGGAAGAACTTTTTACGCAGTGAGTAGTTATGATCTGGAATGCATTGCCTGAGGGGGTGGTGGAGGCAGATTCAATCGTGGTTTTCAAAAGGGAATTGGATAAATACTTGAAAGAAAACAATTTGCAGGGCTATGGGGAAAGGGCAGGGGAGTGGGACTCGCCGGATTGCTCCTGAAGAGAGCCGGCGTGGACTCGACGGGCCGAATGGCCTCTTTATGTGCTGTAACCATTCTATGATTCTAAGTTAATGCAACCTACTATTCCAACCTTTGCTACTATTTTTTTTACTTTTAATAAACTTGCTTCATAGATTATAGCCTAAGTCACATGGTATAAAAGGGTGATTATTATTCCATTATCCAAAGAGAAAGATTTTGCATCAATTCCAGTGAGAAAATTACAGAAATAAGGGTGTCCTGTCCAACTCTGCAACAGTACAATACCAGATATTGTGCCTATAAGATCACACTGCAGTTCGTAGGGATCGATGGGTTCACTTACAGGAGAACTCGAGCGTAGAGCATGAAAACGATATCTCTTGCAGGCTGAAAATCAGAAGAGAGAGAGAAAATTACTAAGAAAACTTAATTTCTGCTAAACAATTACACATTGCTTTATTAAATTCAGAAGCAAAACACATGAAGAATTAATGGAATGGAAGTAAGAGCTGGCTCGATCTGTACTTTTGTCCGTTGATGTTCAGTGTCTTGCTGCTTGTAATGATGTGGAGATGCCGGTGAAAGAGGCTACCTCTTTTTGAATTTAAAATAAAATTGCTGGACTATAACTTGGTGTTGTAAAATTGTTTACAATTGCTGCTTGTAGGGAGTGTTTGGACAGTATCAGCTTGGATCAAATTTTTATATAAGCCACTGGCTGATCAGCCATCACTTTCTCATTAGGAAATGGTTCAGTGGAATATTTCTTGTATCACTTCCCATCATTTGCATTGAAGGTTACAAGTGAGGTGTTTGAATTTCTGAAACTCTGTATGAGAAGCACTTGACCTTTCTGCACAACCTACTATATCTCTACATTTGCTTGGCTAACTCTGTTTAAACCTCCCATGGGAAGCTTATTGCAATTGCATTATAGCCATTTGTCACTAAACACGTTTTAATTGGCCAATCTGTGAATTTTCATCTAAATTGTAGTGTCAGATACAACAGTCAACATGTTTGCACTGCTGATCAGCCCGTTGTCCTCTCTTGTGTAAGAAGACATGATACAGTGTCTTACATTGCAGCCAATACAGCAGCTGTGCACCTGTCAAGCTTTCTTCCCTTTTGGGTGCTGCTTTACAAGTCATTTTTAGAGAGGTAAGGATGAGATGATACCATTTTGGCTTGGGAAAGAAAGATTATTGTTAGGCAAACCGCAGTTTACTTTGTAGCATGTTGATTTTGCTTTATTGATCTATTTATCTGTTCAAAGGCAACCTTTGGAGCAGTAGCTTGATCTTTTGTTTGTATTGTGTGTACCTGCATAGAAAATTTTTCAATCAATCCTTTCCATTACTGTTCAGCCTGTCCATGACCAAGGATTGAGTAATATTATAGGATGTTGATTTGCTAATATTTATGCAAATTTTTATTTTGGGATGGTAGGAAACATTAGGAAATAGGGGAGAGAGACAGAAAGGAAAAGAACTGTGCTCGCAGAAGGAATAAACCAAAAGACACTGCAGAGACTTTCAATTACTTATTTTATTAACCTAAATTAGCTCCCTGGTAATCTTTAAACAGTCATAAGTATTCCAGTGCAGGCCTCATGACTTTCACACTATTTCATACTTGGTCTCACTCTGTCCCTTGTTCTATTAACAACACTCACTGCACCTCAAAGTAATTTCTTGAATGTGAAGCATTTTGAGACATTGCTGAGATATGTGTTAATGTGCTTTATAAATGCCAGTCTTTCTCATTTCTTGCTGTATTAACAACTTATTCTTCCACCAGCTGCCTGTCACAAGTTAGACTCTACCAATTCTTTTATTCATGTGCCCAGTTAAATGATCAGACCTAGAATCTAAGACATGCACCCATACGCATGCCATGGATGGGGAGTAGAATACCAGGATAAACGATGACCCATTTCCCATGACGTTTTGCTTCAGAATTTGCATGGACTGTGCACCGTGCACTGCTATCCACTCCAAAAGGCAGGGAGCACGAGGCTGGCAAATTGTATTGTTCAGGCTAAAGCTAATGGTCGAATTTATTTACAAGATTTATAATTAAAGAGAAGTAAAAGCAGTACAGCAGATATACAGAAATACGGCCCTTGACCTACACAATATTTCAAATCATATTGAAAACAGTATCCAAAATCTTGAAGTCCCTATCAGAGTCTTGGGCACATTCCTACTCAACAGAGTCCCCCGTGTCACTACTGCAAGGATGGGGAAACAATTGGTTAAAGTAAGGGAGCTGTCGAATAGAGAACGCTGGACTTATGCTACTCCAGTTTAGCTTTTGACACCTCCGATCAAAGCAGTTCTTTCACATTAGGCCTATAAACTTGTCGTCTTCATTTTTACCTTTTTGGCAGATAGCATGTGGACTTCCAGCATTTAGATGGGTTTTGTTTGCTTCTAACACCTGACTTGCATGTTAAATAGCTTGATCCCAAGATGAATCCTTAGTGACCATCATGCACCTGCAAGCTTCATGTGCATCCAGCATTTCAAAGCTGGACAGAATTTCTCATGCGATTAACGTGTAATGATTTCCCTCTAGTAGCTCGGCTATGCTCGCTAGCTCCCACGGAAATTTATATATCCGTAGGAATATTTGTGAACTGTTTTAACTTGGGCACCAAGACACAGGAATTCTTTTCAGAAGGCACTTAAATGTGCCATTTTAACTTCATAATATATTGGCCAATCTAAAATTTAATTTGAAAAATATATAATAGAGATTTTTTTTGATTTGAAGCCAGAAAAGGTCTCTGCTTCCATTACATCACCATCCCTCAGTCTCACTTGTCCCTTACATTTCCTGCCATCTCTTTTTCTGTTGCACCTTGCTCTTCGTTTCCCTTCCCCACTTTCCACTCACTCTTCCCTATCTCTTCTTCTCTTACCCTTGCTACCTAGTGTTCTCTACTTTGTCCTGTACTTTTCTTTATTGCACTCAATCCCTCGAGTGTCACTTTAAGCTCTCCCTTTTATTGAATTTCTGCCTCTGCTCCTCTCAACTTTCAAACATTTTTCCAAAAGCTTATTGCTTCCTTCTTAAAAAGACTTCCATGTCACCCCCCCCATCAGGACTTAAGTGCATAATTGAGGCTGACCCTCCAGTGCAGTACTGGGGGAGTGCTGCATTGTCAGAGGTGTCATCTTTTGGATAAGATATTAAATGGGCTCCTTGTTCAGATGCATGTACAATAAAGCTGTAATGGGAAGATATTGGAGTTGATCTTCTGGAAGGATGAGATCAGATAGACTGCCTTCATCTATGGCCTTGTGACCTTCTCACAATAACCACCATCAGCCCCTGCTGTTCCACTTTGCAATACATGAGAGGGTTTTTCTTACAAATGTTTGCATCTGGTGCAGAGCCTCACCCATAATAGGAAATTAATGGATGATTTTCCACCCATTAACACTGCAATGTTCTCATTTCATCAGTCCATTATTTGTGGTTTATTATTATTTAATGGAATCTGTGAGGAGGCAGAGGTTGTATTTCCATTTTGTGATTTTCTTTTCTAGTTTTCTTTTTGGTGAATAACTGCATTGCATCACAATCTAGTAGTTAGTGGCAACTGGTTCCTCAGCATTACTGCTCCTACGTTTTGTCAGTCATGTTAAGTAAGTGACAGGCAGAGGACAGAAATATTTTAAAGCCCCCATAAGGATATCTATGAAATTGTAACAGGCATAGAAATTGGCAGTAGCCCTTTTTGATTGACTGCAAGCATGTTATTACTGTCTGTCTCGAGGGCTACTTGTTTCTGGTTATAGTAGCCCAGATTTTGCTGGAATGGGGCATCTCATGGTGTGCCCCGTTAGTTCGACTTTTTCCTTCACCTTTCAGCTCAAATTTTTTGCCCTGCAAGTTGCTGGAAGTGCGAGCTGATAACGGCATGGCGAGGGCAATGGGGTGTCGGGGACGTTGGTGAACGATGGGACTAACAGTCTATCTCCTTAATCAATGAGATTTAAGGATTGAGAAAGAAACAGAGGAATGGCCAAGAAGGAATGGCCCGGCATATTCCTCACTCTACCATTACCAACAAGCCAGGGGATCAACCCTGGTTCAATGAGGAGTGTAGAAGAGCATGCCAGGAGCAGCACCAGGCGTACCTAAAAATGAGGTGCCAACCTGGTGAAGCTACAACACAGGACTACATGCATGCTGAAAACGGAAGCAACATGCTATAGCCAGAGCTAAGCAATTCCACAACCAACGGATCAGATCAAAGCTCTGCAGTCCTGCCACATCCAGTCGTGAATGGTGGTGGACAATTAAACAACTAACGGGAGGAGGAGGCTCTGCAAACATCCCCATCCTCAATGACGGCGGAGTCCAGCACGTGAGTGCAAAAGACAAGGCTGAAGCGTTTGCAACCATCTTCAGCCAGAAGTGCCAAGTGGATGATCCATGTCGGCCTCCTCCCGATATCCCCACCATCACGGAAGCCAGTCTTCAGCCAATTCGATTCACTCCACGTGCTATCAAGAAACGGCTGAGTGCACTGGATACAGCAAAGGCTATGGGCCCCGACAACATCCCGGCTGTAGTGCTGAAGACTTGTGCTCCAGAACTAACCGCACCTCTAGCCAAGCTGTTCCAGTACAGCTACAACACTGGCATCTTCCCGACAATGTGGAAAATTGCCCAGGTGTGTCCTGTCCACAAAAAGCAGGACAAATCCAAACCGGTCAATTACTGCCCTATCAGTCTACTCTCAATCATCAGCAAAGTGATGGAAGGTGTCGTTGACAATGCTATCAAGCGGCACTTACTCACCAATAATCTGCTCACCGATGCTCAGTTTGGGTTCCGCCAGGACCACTCGGCTCCAGACCTCATTACAGCCTTGGTCCAAACATGGAGAAAAGAGCTGAATTCCAGAGGTGAGGTGAGAGTGACTGCTCTTGACATCAAGGCAGCATTTGACCGAGTGTGGCACCAAGGAGCCCTAGTAACATTGAAGTCAATGGGAATCGGGGAAAACTCTCCAGTGGCTGGAGTCATACCAAGCACAAAGGAAGATGGTAGTGGTTGTTGGAGGCCAATCATCTCAGCCCCAGGACATTGCTGCAGGAGTTCCTCAAGGCAATGTCCTAGGCCCAACCATCTTCAGCTGCTTCATCAATGACCTTCCCTCCATCATAAGGTCAGAAATGGGGATGTTCGCTGATGATTGCACAGTGTTCAGTTCCATTCGCAACCCCTCAGATAATGAAGCAGTCCGAGCCTGCATGCAGCAAGACCTGGACAACATCAAGGCTTGGGCTCAAAAGTGGCAAGTAACATTCGTGTCAGACAAGTGCCAGGCAATGACCATCTGCAACAAGAGAGAGTCTAACCTCCCCTTGACATTCAACGGCATTACCATCACCGAATCCCCCACCATCAACATCCTGGGGGTCACCATTGACCAGAAACTTAACTGGACCAGCCATATAAATACTGTGGCTACAAGAGCAGGTCAGAGGCTGGGTATTCTGCAGCGAGTGACTCACCTCCTGACTCCCCAAAGCCGTTCCACCATCTACAAGGCACAAGTCAGGAGTGTGATGGAATACTCTCCACTTGCCTGGATGCGTGCAGCTCCAACAACACTCAAGAAGCTTGACACCATCCAGGACAAAGCAGCCCGCTTGATTGGCACCCCATCCACCACCCTAAACAGTCACTCCCTTCACCACTGGTGCACAGTGGCTGCAGTGTGTACCGTCCACAGGATGCACTGCAGCAACTCGCCAAAGCTTCTTCGACAGCACCTCCCAAACCCGCGACCTCTACCACCTGGAAGGACAAGAGCAGCAGGTACATGGGAACAACACCACCTGCACGTCCCCCTCCAAGTCACACACCATCCCGACTAGGAAATATATCGCCGTTCCTTCATCGTCGCAGGGTCAAAATCCTGGAACTCCCTTCCTAACAGCACTGTGGGAGAACCTTCACCGCATGGACTGCAGCGGTTCAAGGCAGCGGCTCACCACCACCTTCTCGAGGGCAATTAGGGATGGGCAATAAATACCGGCCTCGCCAGCGACGCCCACATCCCATGAACGAATAAAAAAAAATAGGGTGGATTAGGATCAAATCAGGTACAGAAAGAGAAATAAATAAATAGAGGGAAAGAGCAATTAGTTTAAGAGAGAGAGAAAAAAAAGGCAGTGAGAAACAAATTTTAAAATTTTATATTTTAAAAAATCTCTTAACAACTATTTACTACCTGGAGGAATGAGGCTCCACAGTTTAAATTATTCCCTTTCTGGGCCAGTTGGCATTGCAGGAACATTAAACTCCTCACTAAGAAGGTACTTACGCTGTTAAGTAGCAGCCCTAACTTTCTGCTGCGAGTTTAATTGGCAATTAATGTGCAAATGCAGCAATTTCTTGAAACTCTCGGGAAGGTTGAGGGCGAGCTGCCGTTTTCACAACGCTAACGGCGGAGCGGCACAAATCGTCCAGCAACGTGACGATTGCAATTCACGGGGTAGCTCTTTCTTGCCACAATTTGCTCGATTATTTCCACATTAATATTGGCGAGCGCCATTAAACCCGCCATTATTTTGGCACCAAATCTGGGCCATTGGACAGAAAGTAGCAACTTAGTTTGTACTGCTCGGTGGGATAAGGGTGGATTGATGCTTAATGTGAAACCTTGACAGACAGATGTTCTGTCATCCTGCTACAGTCATATTAATCTTTGATAAAATAAGAACCTTGATGTGGGAAATGTTTTTCACTATAGAGTAATGACAAAAAGTTGGAAGCGGGGGTAGATAGGGGGAGATACATATTTACGAACATTTACTGATTGATTGTCATGAAGGTCTTAATTTTGGTAATAAGTTGGGGCAATTGTCGTGGATTTACAGGGAATTAGAAATATACTAAATTTCCAGGTGTTGCTGTGTGTAAATATTATTGGGCAGGATCGTCCTATGAGCGGCGAAGGATTGGCGCTCATGGGAAAATCCCGCCCAATAACATAGCGAAATAAAGAGAGGGTAAGAAATATTGAATTAAGAGACAGATAAAAGAGACAAAGAAAAAGTTTTTAAAAAATGTATATTTTTTAAATGTCTAATAACAATTAAAATCTGAAGGAATGAGACTGCACACGTATAAAAGTTAATTTTCAGTGCCAGAGAGGTTGTTTGGCGGTAGTTAAGATTTACCACGCCGTTAAAACTGTTCTTAGATTTGAAATGACTTTTTTGTGAGATTAGTTCGTATCCGTCAGGTCAGTGCAGGAACTACACGCTGCTCCATTCATTTGAATGAGGACCCAGTCAGCGAGATGCCGTTCTCGCCCAGTTTACGGAGGAGGGTCGCATCTGGCACAGATTTCCGCTTGCGGTCCCCGAAAGTTGCTGTACCAGATGCACAAAAATAACGGTCAGCCCTGTTAGCCTTGCCGTTATTTTCACAGGGAAATCTAGCCCGTTATGTTGATCTATCAATTGCAGAGAATTGTTTTTGAAGCAAGGAATGAGAAACTTGAATTATTTTTGAATGAGAAAATTCCTTAATATTTGTGAGATCCTGTTTGCTCTTCCACCAATCATATATAATTGGCCCTGTTCTGCTTTCAGCCCTAATTTTTTCTGCCCTCGGGGAAAGTTCTGTAAAGTCCCTCCTTAACTCCCAGTGCTCATAGATTGGCTCTCAAGTGTGTCTGTTCATCTGTCCTTTGACCATCATATTTAACATTGGCTGGTTGATTTCCACAGATGATATTTTCAAGATCCCATCATCACAGAAGCCATAGTGTTCCATGGAATGTTTGTCCAATTAAATTGTTAGTTGGACTGTGTGAATAAAAAATTGCAATTATCTTCAGGCCTCAGCTGGAAGTCTCAGACTAAAAGGTCAAATATTTGAAGCATTTTTCACAAATGCACACAGTCTTCTTGAAATCCATGTGCTTAGGAAGCCTTTTATTTTTGAGAGAGAAGACCGAAGTTCTGTTTACGCCACACAAATACCATAATGACTTTTCAACATAATTCATATAATTGCTTTATATGCTTGTTTACAAAGATAGGTTTGACAAGTACCTTTTCAGAAAGACAGTGCACCTTTGAAGAGTTGGCTGAAGAAAGAACTAACTTGTATTTGCATAGCATCTTTCATGGCATCCCAAATCACTTGACAACCAATGAAGTACTTTTTAAGTCTCTGTTGTAGTGTAGGGAAACATGGCAGGCAATTTGTGCAAAGCAAGATCCCACAAACAGCAATGAGATGAATGACCAGATAATCTGTTTTAGTGATACTTGAAGAATAAATGTTGGCCAGGACACCAGGAGAACTCCCCTGCCCTTCTTTAGATAGTTTCATAAGATCTTATACGTCAATCCAAGAGGGCAGATGGGGCCTCAGTTTAATGTCTCATCCGAGAGATGGCACCTCCAACAGCGCAGCATTCCCTCAGTACTGCCTAGATTATATGATCAAATCTCTGGAGTGGGGCTTGAATCCACAACTGTCTGACTCAGTGGCGAGAGAGTGCTGTCACTGAGCCAAAGCTGACACTTCATCCTTCTCTTTCCATAGATGGAATCTGGGACAGGATAATTCTCCAGGTGATTATGCTGGGGCACAAAAAATGTCCCCCCATCATCCTTCCTGTTCTTTGAACTACTTGTTAAGAATAAATGGGAAAATTTGAGAGAAATCAACTACAAATTGTCCTGGCTTGCCTTGCAGAATTCAGTACTGGATTAGTCTATACCACAAGTAGGCATTGCTGTGCTCCCCAGTAATATAATTCAGAAAGGTCAATCCTCCCCATTACCTGCTGTACTTTGTAACAACACAGGAAGTGACTTCCTGCGTGTTAGATGTTTGATGACTGGTGCAGCAATGGACTGCGTCTGTTCCGTGCATGGAACCAGCTCTAATTAATTATGTAAATTATACCACATTCCATTCTAACACTATACATGACTGTCAAATCCTTTGTTTAATTTTGTTTATCATTTCTCATGCCAAGGAAGTAAAGCACCGCGTTGATTTAGGACTCTGAATTATTGATTGACTCACAAAATGTTGCATGGATTCTGTCACCGTGGGAGTCATACTGTCTGTCATTGATTCACTTCTGTTCTCTAAAGGTAGAGGTAGTGAACTCTTTATGTTAGAAGCACAATAGACATCAAATGACTTTGTGTAACATGATGTGTAGGTGTTGCCGCATGGCTCTCTTATAAAGTGCTGAACGCTCCAGGTTATCTATACTTTCTCAAGTTACCCCCCAACTCAAGCTCTTGTTGACTTACATAGCAATGATTTTCCCTTTTGGCTGCACTGACCTGATGTGATCAGTATAAACTGAGCACTTGTTCTTGCACATCATTGTGCCCTGATACCAGGGGGGGATTCAGATAGCTTCAGATTTTCTTTGCTTTTGTGTAGGAGGTAGATGATTTGGATTGAGGGTGTTTGTTTCCTGCAAAATGAGAAAACCATGTCCATGACCTTCTCCAGAAAAGTACGGAGTCAACAACAAATTCTTAAGGGAGATATTGGAGTGGAGAGGGAGCAGCATTTTACTTTCCTTTTACCTGTTCTCCCTCTCTGGATGGAGGGATGTGGGCTGCTTAGATTTATCTCTGATGCCAGATGTTTTTCCGACTGATTGAAGTACCATTCAGTTACTGTTGGGGCCCATTTTGAAGTATCAGCCTGAAGTAAGGTCTTGCCTGTGGCGGGCCCCTTGATTTCAAACATCCCACAAATTCTTCAGTCGCACTTTTTTGAGAACAATTCTCTCCCTAAAGCTGAATGCATGATAGTTGTGTCCTATGTGCATGTGGAGTCGGAAATGGGGTAACTTTTTTAAAAGAAGAATTTTGAATATAAGAAAATATATGGAGCCTTTAATTGCCAGGACAATGAGATTTATTTATTATCAGAAGGCCTTTCATGTCTTGACTATAACAATAGTATTTGTGAGTGTCGATCAGTTTTCTAGCATTTCATACATTACATGATTAAATACGCTTTAGTACAGATTCCAAGTAAGGCCCTGATTAACTTTTTATATGTAATACTACATCTATAAAAGTTTAGCTTTTGGTTTACCAGTGTAGTGAAACATGTATATTTAGACTGCTTTGTGTGTGTATATAGAATATACACAAAAATCCCTTGATTTAGGGCTGATCTAATTTAGGTATTTAAAATGATTAAAGGATTTGATAGGGTAGATAGAGAGATACTATTTCCTTTGGTGGGGGAGCCCAGAAGAAGGGGGTTTTCACCTTAAAATTAGAGCTAGGCTGTTCAGGGATGATGTCAGAAAACACTTCTTCACACAAAGGGTAGTGGAAATCTGGAACTCTCTTCCCCCAAAAAGCTGCTGAGGCTAAGGGTCAATTGAAAATGTCAAAACTGAGATTGACAGATTTATGTTCGGCAAGTGAATCATGGGTTACGGAACCAAGGCGGGTAGATGGAGTTAAGATACTGATCGGCCATGATCTAATTGAATGTTGGAACAGGCATGAGGGGCTGAATGACCTACTCCTGTTCCTATCTAGAAGATGGATAAGACTGTAAACTTGCCATGTTGATTGCACTCTTTTAAAATGGAAATGATTTATGCATTGCTGGGCAGTAACAATGTCTACTGATCACACATGGCTTCACCAAAGTGTGACTTTGCTGTTGAAAGCTTTAAAATGTTTAATGGTATTGGAGATTGTTGCAGGTTGAAACATGTTCTTTGTCTCCCACTGGGAAAACTGGGAATTGAATTAGTTCCGGGCGTTTACGTGTTGCAGTAGTAAAATAAATATACAATTTTTTCATTAAATGCTTATGAACGTCATGCCCCTCCTTGCCCCCAAATGTCACTCGAGGTCCTGTCACATCATCAGCATTACCTCCAGGTTACAAAATAGAGGTTCAGGTAACCTGTGATCTTTCAGAGCACACGCATGGCACAAGTGAGCAGCAACATTTCCCACATTGTAGGAGGAATAAAAGAGCCTTCAAACAGAAGGGTTCTACAGGAAAAAGTGAAGATTTTATATGAAAAGGAGAGCAACGCTGGGGTGAGAACAGATGGATTGTAGAGGAGTGAAGCTTGCATGAACTAAACAACTGTCTGACAGGCAAGGATTGATTGGATTTTTCAAAACGAACAAAAATTGCAATTTTTTCATCTTCAAGATTAGTTTTTAAAGATTTTCTTTAACTTTAGTTGCATCCTTTCTACTAAAGAAATGCATATCCGGAGATTTCAACCTACCTTATTGAGTATGGCACCCCTTTATGGGTATAAGAAGTAATATTCACATGATTTGAATGCTATATTCTGTATTAACACAGCTTGTCTGCAGCATTGGATTCCCTGTGCAATTCTAACTACCCAGTCAAATGGAGGGAGCGAGAATTATTTTCTGGGATCAGATATTTTTATTCGAAGGGGAGGTTCTCCATTGCCATGGTCAGCTGGTACAGGCGAGGACCCCTGCAGTCTTTCCACAATCTGAAGACTGGCTTCCTTGTTAAAAACTCCTAACGTTTGTTGGTGATACATCATTTCTACAAGCCCTGCAGATGGCCGAGCAGTTCATTTCTTGGATGCTTCAGTTTGGAATTATTCATTTGTTGTGAAGTGTGGCAGGGTTATTGATTTGTACTGCACGGTGCTATCCACTCTCTTGCTCAAAAGGGTGACTGTACGCTGCCTGTTGTTTAGCCCCTTGGAGCGATAACTTATTAAATTACCTCTACGACTGATCTGCTGTTGTGAGCTGTCTGGCACAGAGTTGCACTGGTCGTTTTATTTCCCTAAATCAATAAAGAGTTTAAGATTAAAGATTTTCAGCACCATATATGTCATTTTTCATTTGAAGACATTGAAATTGCACAAGCTTATGCAATTTCAGATTTTGTATTCGAGAAGCAACTAAAAATGATTAATGGGCATTTTTCTTAAATTGATAATTGTTTTATGTTTAATCATGGGTTACATTATGTGGCCATCTAACCCTCCAGAGGTCATCTTTAAGGCCTTTTCCAGACTTCGTTTCCAAATGCCTAATAAACAGAGTGGCCGTTCATTTCTTTAGCAGCTGCTCTTTCCCCAGCTGCACCAGTCAAAAAATGTCGTGTGGGTAATCTACTCCCAAAACGTTGCCAATATCCCGAAATGCTTCTGAGAATAGCCGGGGTATAACTCACTCTGTGCTTCCCCATAATTCCACATAGTGCCTGAGATCAAGAACACAGCAGCATGACATCATTCTACGTTCATGGTCTGGGACTGAGATGCTATAATAATAACAACAGGGTGTGATTGCCTTGTAATTAAACCAGTGAACGATAAAAAGACCTCTATTGCTTCTTTTATAAGCCATTTATGCTTCTTTTGTTTCTTTTACTAAGCCATTTATGCACGTATTTAAGGGAAGGAATAGAATCTGAAAAGTGAACCACTGTCCTGAGTTGATGGATTCCTGCTGTATTATTCCATCAGTTTACATCGAGACCACATATTGGTGTTAAAGGAAGTGGGGATACTCACGTTGAATCATTCTGTTTGATTCTTTGTAACAGCTACAACACGAGGCTTGGTAGTGTTGGTACAATACAGAAATTAGCCCTATCTTTTAAGCTTGTTTATGTTTTGTAATTTAGTTTGTAGGGTAAGTCAACCGGCACCAGTAGGTTGGCATGTTGTGATATCTCATTAGCTCCCACTGGTGGGCTGGGTGGGTTAATTCAGGAGCCCCTTTTGCTCATGAGCCTGTCTGCATGATCCATTTAAAAAAAAATCTGCACTAATAATGAAATTCATAATGTGAATCGATTAAAATTATTTTTACACACAATGTCACTGAAAACACTCAATACTTGAATATAATCCTTATCTAGTTCATATAAATTATTCTTGCATGTCCCATGTGTGAACACATGCTGTGATTACCCAATTATCACAGTGATGACATTTCATAAGTGTGATTTAAGGCCCCAGTAGTGACTATCTGAAGAGCATAATCCAATTCTGCTTAAATGTCATACTTACTTCACCATCAACAGGTGCACAAGCAATACTAACTAAAGTAAAAATCACCCTTTCTCCAATCTTTTTATTCCTTCTTTATAACTTGCAGACTATTTCAGCATCAGTACATCAATAAATTCAATCAAGTCCCACTTGGAAACTTGTTAAGCTTGCAGTATACCTCCAGAGTCGGGCCCCGTCTTGATTCCGGAGAGCAGCGATGGGTGAGTCCTTGGTGGAAGTGGTGTCTCACCATTTGGGTTCAGTGCTGAATGCAGTATAATTCCAGTGCGGTGTCAAACCAGCATCAAAAAGTACTCAGAGGGTCATTGGCATCTCCTGGGAACTTACTGAACCTACCGAGAGTTGAGTTTGGTCATCTTTCCTCATCCTCCCATGAAGGCTAGGCACCTGTTCCTTTTCTCCTCTATGAGTCACCTTGGGGCTTTTTCTATGTTAAAAGCATTATATAATTGCAAGCTGCTGCTGACTAATGCTTCGAGAGCCTGAATGTTTAAATGTTACCGCTGGGAGGAGGATTTCTGCACATACCTGTAATTACCATCAGAAAATCAAAAGTAAACTTCTGTAAGCATTGCACAGCCTCAGATTGAAATGAGTATTAAAATGTCTTATTAAATATTGAGACAAATGAATATGCCAGTGGAGGAGGCAGAACAGCTTTTTTTTTAGCATTTTTGATGCTCGGATCTGATCTGATTTGAATATTTCTCTGCTAGCTCTGGTATTACCAGAATGGACTCTATCAGAGCTGGTTGAACATATCCGTGTATATGCATGGTGATTTTTCAAGGCTCTGCTTCTGTTGTGGAGCCTTTCTAGACAGGAGTGTAGGTCGCCTATCGAGCTTTATAGCCCCGTCTCTGACCTGCACTTCTGTCTAGTAAGGTTCTAAGTTAGGGGCAAAGACTCACAAAATAATCCCGATAATGAATTGAAATAATTAATTAAATCAGAATGATGCAGAATTAAAGTGATTCTCCAGGATTGATGGTGAGGACTTCGATTGGTTCATGTAAGGTTAGAAATTTTATTTAATAACTTTTGAGACCCCCCCCGATTTTTACATTTCCAATTTAAATCTATTCGGGAGGTCAAACATTGATTTGATAACTGTTTTGCCAAATATCTCTGAAAATAGTGAAGGAGTGGAATGGAAAGTACAAATTTTAAAACGCTTAAAGATGGAGGGGAATGAAGTGGAAGATGAATTCGAGAAATGACCAAGAAAATGGGGGAAATTAGTAAAAGTCAACGTATGGACCAGAGGGCTCCAGAATGCCCCAATGGAAAGATGAAATAATGTACCTGCAGTTTGCATTGAGCTTGGTTGGAACAGTTAAGAGGCAAAGGATGGAAGGGTCAGAGTGGGAATGGAAGGGGAATTAAAGTGGTGAGCCACAGGAAGATGAGGATCGTACTTGTGGACAGATTGGAGCCATTCAGCAAAGCAGTCCTTCCAACTGAGTGTGATCCGCCCAATGCATGGGATGACCACACTGTGACCAATGAGCATATTATAGTGTAAACAATTTTACAACACCAAGTTATAGTCCAGCAATTTTATTTTAAATTCACAAGCTTTCGGAGATTTCCTCCTTCCTCAGGCAAATGTCAACCCCAGTCCATCACCGGCATCTCCACATCATATTATAGTGGAAGAAGCACTTATAAATTGCTGGCTCACGCAAAAGGAGTGCTTGGGGCCTTAGGAATTGATTGGTTGCTTATTTATACTTTCAGTTTGTTGCAATTGTCTGGTAAATTCCAAATAAATTGTATAAATTCCGAATAAATAAGTTTGGAAGACAAGTGTAAATGGATTATACTGAGCCATTTATATGCATGCACTCACAAATTCACTTGTAATTACTTTACCTCTGATGAACAAATGAACTGGAATTAAAACCGTGTTATCAGGCATATTAGCACCTTGGTGCTGTCAATGCACAAGCTAATCTTTGAAGAGGATATTCGTTAATGAAATTACAAAAGACCTGATGCTTCACATGAATCTGGAGTGATGAATCACATGGAAAAGCCTGGGACCAGTTTCGAGGACTCGCTGCAATTTTCAAGTAACCAGTCCACACAAATGTAGTTCCTCGGTTCATGTTCAAAGTGCATTGAAAATGAAGCTTTGAGCTTTTGAGCCTGGTGCTTTTCACCAACAGGATGTGTAAAACTACAGACACTGTAGTAATTAATATGACCACTGCATCTCAGCTCCTTCAAGCAGTTTTAATCAGTGTGCTGTTAATAAGACTCCTCTTTTTAGTGTTGTAAAACAGAGCAGATAAAAGGTTATTTTCACTGGGGCAGAGAAGGCTACAAGCAGATTTAATAGAGGCATTTAAAACTTTGGAGGGTGACTAGGGAAAGATTATTTCCTCTGGTTGGGGAGTCAGTGACAAGGCCAATAATTTAAGATGGCTGCTGAGATTGAAGAGGTGATCAGAGAAATTTCTTTCTGCAAGAGGATTATTGAAACACGGATGCTTTGCCACAAGGAATAGTTGCATCTTCTAAAGGAAAAGTGGATAATTATTTGAAGTAACGGAAGGTACAGGGCTATGGGCAGTGGCATTGATTTTGGATTGTTCTAAAAAAGAACCAGCACAGACCTGATGGGCTGACTGGCCTCCCCCTGTGCTATAAATGTCTATAGTTCTAAGAAGCAAAAGAAAAATGAACAGAAGGAGAAGTTGCTCATGTGCAGTATCTTGCTATGTGTACACTTTTCAGCAATGTTTTACAATGGTGTGCCCTGTTAAAGCTTTGGATTCCCCAATACAAATTTGATTGTGGAGTACAAGTGTATCTAAATACTGTGGATGCTCAGAATAAAAGTTTGCTTGGAATGATATAAGTCATTGAAAATGGCAGCTAAATTAACCCTGTATTGTTTCTAATCACTTCAGTTCTTTGTCACTGACAAGGTATCATAGTATTCTGCAATGCTGTATCCACCTGCAGCAACTATGCACACACAAACTCTTGTGCGATATACATTGAAGAACATGGTGCTGGCTGGAAAGCAGACCTGAAATCAGATAAAACCACAATGTAATATTCGGTGTGCATTTTGATTTCCCCTCACAGGTTGTTTACATACAATTTTGGTTCACGTTGTGCTTTCTTCAGATCCCCACTACTGTCCAATGCTGAATAAATCCCTTTTTCAGCTGGGATGTGTCCTTATGAAGGCCCTTCCTCTGCCTCTTCCCTCGTCCTATAACCCAACATATAAAGCATATCATAACCTGGCTGAGAATTGTCAAAATTGAATGAAGGTAAATGCACTTAAATCACAAATGTCATTGCGATGCAGATGGGAATCCTTGGTTCTACGATGCAGTACTCTATAATAAAGTTATGAAGCTGAGCTACATTTCAGATCTATACTTGAAAATGCGTTAATACTGTAGTGTGCTAGACTTCCGTTTAGTTACTTGCTAACTTTCCTGTCTCAAGTCATTTAGGTTGAATCTTTACTTGTGAGTTTCCAAAGACCGTTTTTGAAAGCAATTTCACACGTTGTCAATTATCGTGCTGCTCTGTGACCATGTGATTGTGAAGTATCCAGGTGGATGTTGAATTCACATCCCCTACGGGTGTCACTCACCTGCCATTTTCTCCTTATGCTTTTTTTTTTGAAACACCTCGTCACGTGCCACCCACAATTCCCCATTTGAGAGGACATTCAAGTGATCCACTTCTTGCCCTCAGTAAATGCTTCTTTGCCGTTGGCTGGTCAGAGTTCTGTGAGAACTTCTGATTTTCACTCCCTTTGCTCTGTGCCTCCTCTAACAGTCTATGGAACGATGGGGAGTACAGTATTAAGAAAGAAAGACGTGCAATCCTTTCACGGCCTCAGGACGTCCCGAAGCGCTTTACAATCAATGAAGTACTTTTTGAAGTGTAGCCACTGTTGTAAATGTAGGAAATGCAGCAGCTAATTTACGTGCAATAAGGTCCCACAAACAACCATGTGATAATGACCAGATAATCTGTTCTAGCGGTTTTGGTTGAGGGATAAATATTGGCCAGGACACCGGGGAGAACTCCCCTGTTCTTCAAAATAGTGGCCGTGGGATCTTTTACGTCCACCTGAGAGGGCAGACGGGGCCTCGGTTTAACGTCTCATCCGAAAGACGGCACTCCAATGCAGTACTGTCGGAGGTATCAGCCTGGATTTTGTGCTCAATTCTCTGGAGTGGGACTTGAAGCCACAACCTTCTACTCAGAGATGAGGGTCAAAATCCTGGAACTCCCTTCCTAACAGCACTGTGGGAGAACCGTCACCACACGGACTGCAGCGGTTCAAGAAGGCGGCTCACCACCACCTTCTCGAGGGCAATTAGGGATGGGCAATAAATGCCGGCCTCGCCAGCGACGCCTACATCCCGTGAACGAATAAAAAAAAAAGACCCACTGAGCCACGGCTGATACCTATATGTAGACCCAAATCCTCCCCCTATTCTGTGGCACAGCCCATCACTTGCCACGGGAATGTCAATAGCATGATGGAGAGTACAGGACATAGACCCAAACACCCCCCCCCTCCCCCAAACTCTGTAGCACAGTTCCCCATTTGTAGCAGTTCTTTCTGTATTTACAAACAGACTTCTGGCAAGCAGCGAGTTTTAAACATGGAATAACTTCAGAATTGTGATGTTTGGCAGGGTAAATATACAGTATAGGGAGCGTCAGATCACACATCTCACAGTTTGACTGAGCTATTTTGACCTACGCCTGAAGAGATGGCTGTTTGGCCGATCTCAATGTGATTAGAGTTGTATTTTGGAACTCTTGCTGTGACTTGAAACTAGGACAATAAAAGCACCACTGGGATAACAGATGTCAAAGTACACAAGCTAGGAAACAAAAAAAGGAGTCTTCAGAGGACTGTGGTTACAAGAAATGCCCTGAGTGAGTAAATATAAGACCCTGTAGCCTTGGTGAGAAGGTTATGAAGACATTGTGGGGCTTAAATTGGATAACCCCCGAAACTGGGCGCAGGGGTCACGGCGTGCGATTAACCTGGTCATTGAGATGTATACAGCAGGTAACATTCACGCTGCCTGGTGATTTACCTGACATCTGACAGCAACCAGGCCTAGCTGCGCTCTTGAGCGGCTGCCAACTAGCAGGGGGGCCCCGATATTGAGAGTGGCTAGCACCACGTAGAGGCAGCCTGCACCTCTTAAAGGCAGCCTGCACCTCTTATTTGCAAAATATAGGTTACGGGTCCGCACGACTTCTGAACAGAGATCAGAAATCGCACACATAAAACACAGATGCAGGTCCTGTCCCTATGTTTACAAACTGTTGAGTTATGTTAAAACATTGAATAAAGGTTGCACACTAGTAAATCCCACATCCTCCAATCTGCACACCAGATCTTACCGATCTGAGTTTGTACCAGACCTGCGAGAGAGCATGCACCAAGGTTCTCTGCTGATGTACTAGAGGCCTTGGTGCAAGAGGTGGACAGAAGGAGGGACATCCTATATCTGCAGGGGGGCAAGAGGCCCTCCAGGCATATGCTCTGGAGGCAGTAGGGGACAAAGTCAATGCCAGGCACAAAGCACCACAAACATGGATGCAGTGTAGGAAGAAGTTCAATGCTTTGACACGAGTGGTCAAGGTGAGAGGTTTGTCAAGTGGCATCTTCTACCAACTACACCACTAGCTGCATCCACTGCTCCGTGCACTACACCCCCATCACCACCTACCAACAAACTCAATCAGTACTCAACTCTTCCAATTAAATGCTTCCTCTCACCCTCACACTTAACTACTGTTGTAAACCGCACACCCACAACTCACAGGTCACACACACTGGCAGTTATTCAACCACGACAGGCACATCACCCAAACATCTCACAGGACACTCACCGACACACGTCCCGCTTTCTTGCAGGAGAAGGTGGCACATAACAGGAGGCAGCAAGTGGCAGTGGCTCCATGGAACATGAACCTGCTGTCCTCTCCCAGGATGACAGCATTCCTGTCCCACCGCTGCCATGCTGCTAGTGCCCTTGCTGTTGCCTGTCGGCTAGCCAGCCCACTCCCTGTGGAGTATTGAAACTTTATTATAGGAACAGGAGTAGGCCATTTAGCCACTCGAGCCTGTTGCGCCATTCAATGAGATCATGGTTCATCTGTGACCTAACTCCATGTACCCGCCCTAGCCCCATATCCCTTGATACCTTTGGTTAACAAAAATCTATCCATCTCAGATTTAAAATTAACACTTGAGCTAGCATCAACTGCCATTTCCAGAAGAGCGTTCCAAACTTTTACCACCCTTTGTGTATAGAAGCGTTTCCTAACTTCACTTCTACAAGTCCTGGCTCTATTTTTTAGGCTTTGTCCCCTAGTCCTAGTATTCAAGTATAGGAGACTTCCAAAAACAGATAGAAATACATCAGCAGCCAGAAGCAATAATCCAGCAACTAACCTGTAAATCCCGCATGATCCCTTTAAATAGCACTGGTGGGGGGGTCCTCCATGCTGTTTACGACCTGTTCAGCTGTGCGAGGTTAAGTCAGTGCATTGGCTGGAGCGTTGAGTTCCAAAATCACATCTGCCCCTTTAAATCAGCGTTGCACACTGACCTACCACATATTCTCCCTCCTTTACATGCTGCCGGCGTTCGTTATCTGCGCCTGCGCAAACACCTTTACCATGATGACATCCGGCGCACGTCACGCTAGAAGTGTGCCCGCACATTCCGGACGCCATTTTGGGTCCTAAGGAGGCCGCGCAACACCAACAGAACGGGTGCTACACGAGCCCAATTTATAGCCCTGTAAGTTTTACAACTGTGTCCATCAGACCTGAGGCATCACACATGGACCTGGTTCATATTTCCAATTTGTAAACCAGGAATTAATCAAATTTCACATTCATAATCAGCAGCAAATCAGAACTGAACAAATAGAGAAATGTACCAAAAAGCAAGTAACAGGTGAGGGCTAAAGCCACCAATCGCAAAATTCCAAAACTATAAATCAAAAATGGGCAGCGAGCAAACACCTAAAAATATTTTAAAATAGGGGGAAACAAATTCTGGGAGGGAAATTCTGATTTTAAACATGTTTATTCAAACACAACCTTTCGTAGCACTCAGTACTGTAGCAGAACTAGTTGTTTTTTAAAAAATGCAAATTAGTTCAATCTTTTCTTAAATTCTATTTATCTTGGCCCTCATTTATAAAAAACCTGTGTCCTAACCAGATGACAGGCTGCCTAATTGATATCCTTCAGTAAAGAATCATGCACTCTCCCGAGACATGCACAGATTTATTAATCTAGCTGCGGTATGCAAGGGAAACAATTTATATATCATCGCGCAGTGAGTTATGATAGCACGATTTAGTTATTTTCCAGCAACCAACTAGAAATGTTTGTTCCACTGCCTATGACCAGATCTCTTAAGAACTTATGTTCCTAAATGATTTAGAAAGAAGAAATAGGAGCAGGAGGAGGCCATACAGCCCCTCGAGCCTGCTCCACCGTTCAATCAGATCGTGGCTGATCTTCGACCTCAACTCCATTTCCCCGCCCGATCCCCATATCCATTGATTTCAGTGGAGATGTGAACTCCTTCCATCCTCACGTGCCCCAATAGCCCCCTCCTTTGCAATAATATAACCTCTGACTTACTCTGAATAATGCCATAGGAGATATGTGTGTGTTTGTGTGCAAATTAAGCGAGATCGTCACACTTTGCTACAGATGCAAAGCAAACTTTCAAAAAAGAGAAAAAGCTGGTCATTTCGTGTTGCTGTCAATCTTCGGAAACAGTCATTCTCCATCCTCTAACCTCAGGAGATGCCTGAGAGGAACTGACCTCTAATTGACCTCTGAATGTCTAATTAGACCTTGTGGCTCAGTTTCACATAATTGCACCGTAGCGGCAGAATAAGACATTGTGCGTAACTTTAATAATGTTCCTGCCCTTACAAAATAACCTGCCTGCTGATTTACCAAGGGAGATCTGCCAATATAGAGAAATGGAAAATTTCTATCCCTTTATCTGGCATATAGAAGTGTGGAGATTGCTTCCTTCTGTGCATAGATTAAATTACATTTAAAATAGTGGGTTTAATGATTTAATAACTGTTTCATGTGCTAGTTGCTGCACTAAGTACATGAGATCTCCTAAAGCTCCCTTATAATTTAATTGTTTTCAAATAACCAGTACGAGACCAGAAGTTAAACATCAGTTAGGCGGACAGAATGTTCAGGTTTGATACTTACACATTTGTAACATTTTCTGTATTTTCCTGGCAATTTTCAAATGTGATATGAAGACCCATAATTTTTTTTTGTTAAAATTTAGTTGGAGTATTTTGGTTCCTGTCCCATGTCACACACCATTTTCTGGCTGCAGAGAGGGAGGGGGAGGAGCAACGACCTGCTCCCACACCACTGTCAATATTTTTATTGAGCCAGTTGCAAGGAGTTACCAGGACTGATTTATCTGTTAGCTTTCTTTTCCTCCGTGTGGGGACCCCCAGCCTTGTCGTTGGCAATTTACAATGAGGAATGCTTCCAATTGATCGCTACTTGTAGCAAGATTGTAAACCTGCTCTTTATAAATACATTCATGATTTTGTTACAAATAGCGGAGATGGAAATCTTCTTCACCACATGGCAAGTTTAGGGTTGCCAACTCTCCAGGATTGCAGTGGAGCCTCTAGAAATTAAAGATTAATGTCCAGGACACTGCTGCGAGCAGCCCGGGAGAAAAATCATAGGGGCATTAAAAAAAAAATTGTTGTGTGTATTTTTCATTTTTGTTTATTAGTTATAAAAATTTTGGGAGAAAGATAAAACAGGCTGTTTAACTGGGCAGGGCGGTTGGAGGCAGAAGGTCATGTAATGCAATCTTCAGGAATACGTCCAACCAGAGTTGGCAACCCTAGACAAGTTACAGGGTCAAACTCACCCCCTAATATACAATGATGTGGTGTGCTGGCCTCATGCCAACCTCTTGGAGACATCTTTTGTTTACAATGCAATCAATTTCTGAAAAAGATGGATCAGATTACATGTGAACTGGAGTTAAAAATATATATTTTGCCTACAAAGATGCAACATTCACAATAGTTGTTCAATTTCTTAATGAGCCTGACATAAGAATTAGCAAAGCTGAGCAGATGGCATATCAGTTAAGGAACTGGTATTCGGCAAAATATCTTTCAAAAAGAGAAAAAAAAAATCTTGTTAGTAATATTTCCTTGTACCTATTGCTTTATATTGTAAAATTTGAAGCAGGTTGTGGAACTTGCCCCAATGTAAATATTAAGCTTTATGAAAGATTTATGCTAAAAGTAGATACGGTGTCAGCTGAGAATATTCATTTGAGGATCATTGTTTTAAAAGCTACTGTGGGACAGTCGTGTGATGCAGTGAATTGGATTCCCAATGTGCTGCTCTATGGTATGATATTTGACTTGGAGTGTAGGGGTTTCCAACCCAATAAATTACCAGCCATGGTGACTGAGTTTGGGAGTGCTGTCAAACCATTCCCTAGCAGCCATGAGTCCAACCCACATAGCCACTCATATTTTGGCATTAATATTTGTACCAGGCAGTCTCACTCAAAGAAGCTACTGAGATGGAAGAAGGAGTACTCGTGATGGGTTGAGTAAAGGAAGCTTACAATCATACTATACCTAATCTGTGAGTTCTCAATCCTGAGGTGGGACAATATTCCATCCCCCAGAGTTGAGACTGAAGCCATAATAACCCCAAAATCTTAGCCATTGTGGAGTAGTGAGCGGTTTTGGTGGAGGAGAGCGAGGCCCAATAGAGCTGGATGTGGCCCAGCCAGATGTGGTGATGGATGACGCAACCAGTTGTGCACCAGATTTTCAAAGTTTGTGGCCACCGGACTTGAGAGAGCGAAGATGGGGGCCATACCACGAGGAACAACTGGGATGGGAGAGGTTAAAAGTTTTACTGGTCTTCAGGATCAAAGGCATCAAAAATGGAGGAGAGGGACTGGTTGAGCAGATTGACAGTTGCAGATTTATGTCACGAATGGATGGCCACATTTGGGAGTTTGAAAGTACAGTAATAATTTGAAAGTGAAGTATTCAGGAATTGCTATTGATAGACCTTTTAGAAAATAATATGAAGTCATTAACGCACTGGAAAATTTTAATAATCCTGTTCTTGCATATGCATTTTGTACATTAAAATTATTTTTCCCTTCTAATTTTACCCTCTGTTCAAGTGACCCGACAGTGTCAGCACAGAATTCTCAGAATGAATGAATAATATCACATCTGTTTTTGCTTTCTGATTAGTCTAACCATTTAGGTAGCAATTCAAAATGAGCAGCTGACTGTTTATCCAGTATGTATTTGTTTGTTCTTGGCAGCGATGTGGGGCTGTTCTGGGCTTAATGTATATCCTGAAGACCAGTACAGCACTTTTGGAACTTCACTGGATGGGAGAGATTTCAGAGAGGCTTAAAATACAACCTGTTGTTCTCATTGCAATGAGCAATTTAATAACAGGTGCCTTGGGACTGAAGTGGTTGGGAGAAAGCCTTTGGGTAAAGTATAGTTTTATTTAAAGGTCAGGTACAGTGCTCCATTCCTCAGGAGTAAAAGAGTTTTTTGTTGTACTCTCCAGAGATTTTCTGCTTCTTTCATTGTTTGCAGCATATTTGCTGGTCACGAAGCTGCACGTATCTCTTGGGTTTCACCATGATCTTGTTCCTTGGTTGTATCAGCTGTAAAGGTATGGAAACATCAGCACTAGGCTATATGCATGTTTTCATTAACATTTACTGAAGTTATATGACCTGTCAGCAGTGATCTACCAGTGTGCTGATTTGGAATGTGCTGCTACAACAAAATTATAGTCTTGAAAATGTGATGAGAAATCAGTACCAAGGAGTGTTAGGAACTTTAGATTGGTCAAATTTTCTGCAGGGTTGTATAACAAAAAGGAAATGTATGGTTTTTGCATCAGAATGTTGGATTGCTTCAAGGATATAATTATTAGTATATGGGAACTAAGGGTGGGCAAGGAAAATGATGTGGCAAACAAATAATAGTTTGGACAATTAAATGAAGGCTTACATTTATGTAGCGCCTTTCATGATCTCAGGACGTCACACAGTGCTTTTCAGCCAATGAAGGACTTTTGAAGTGTCGTCACTAAAGGTTGCATTGAACCATAGAAAACATACAGCACAGAAGGGGGCCATTCGGCCCATCATGTCCATGCCGGCTCGAAGAACAACCAGGTGCCCATTCTAATCCCACCTTCCAGCACCCGGTCCATAGTCCTGCAGCTTACAGCACTTTAGGTGCAGGTCCAGGTACTTTTTGAAAGAGTTGAGGGTCCCTGCCTCTACCACCAATTCGGGCAGCGAATTCCATACACCCACCACCCTCTGGGTAAAAAAAAGTTTTTCCTCATGTCCCCTCTAATCCTTCCGCCAATCAGCTTAAATCTATGTCCTCTAGTTCTTGAACTCTTCACTAGGGGAAACAAATACTTCCTTTCTACTCTATCTGGGCCCCTCATAATTTTGTACACCTCAATCAAGTCACCCCTCAGCCTCCTCTGCTCCAAGGAAAACAACCCCAGCCTGTCCAATCTCTCCTCGTAGCTGTAATTTTCAAGCCCTGGCAACATTCTTGTAAATCTTCTCTGCACTCTGTCCAGAGCAATTATGTCCTTCCTGTAATGTGGTGTCCAGAACTGCACACAATACTCCAGCTGTGGCCTTACCAGCGTTTTATACAGTTCCATCATTACATCCCTGCTTTTGTATTCTATACCTCGGCTATTAACGGAGAGCATTCCGTCTGCCTTCTTCACAACCTTACCTACCTGTACTGCCACCTTCAGGGATCTGTGTGCATGCACTCCAAGGTCTCTCACTTCCTCTACCCCTCTCAGTATATTCCCATTTACTGCGTATTCCCTTTTACTGTTTGCCCTCCCTCAGTGCATTACCTCACACTTCTCCGGGTTGAACTCCATTTGCCACTTTTCCGCCCACTCCACCATCTTGGAGTCTACAGCTGTCCTCTTCACTGTCGTCTGCAAATTTGCCAATCATGCCCCCTACATTAAAGTCCAAATCATTAACATATACCACAAACAGCCTAACACTGAGCCCTGTGGCACACCACTGGAAACGGATTCCATTCGCAAAGATATCCATCGACTTTTACCCTTTGTTTCCTATTACTGAGCCAGTTTTGGATCCAATTTGCCACATTTCCCTGTATCCCATGGGCTTTTACCTTTCTGACAAGTTGCAATCTGCACAGAGTTTGGACGATGGCCAATACCATAGATTATCAAGCTAAGGTACTTCACCTCTTTCCTCCCCCTTCCTCCTCCCTACAACCCCCCTACCTGTTCCTCTCCTCTCCTCTCTTTTCTTCTCCTCCCCCTCTCTCCTCTCTCTCCTTTCCTCTCCTACTCCTACTCCTCCACTCCCGTCCTCTCCTACCCTTCCTCTCCTACTCTCCTCCTGCAAATTTCTCCTCTCTCCTCTCCTCCCCTCCCTTTCCTCTCCTACTCCTCCACTCCCCTCCTCTCCTACTCCCCTCCCCTCCTACAAATTTAGATATTATTGAACCAACTCACTTTCTAGGTCACTTATAAAAGTTAGAAACAGCAATGGTCCCAACACTGATTCCTGCAGCAAATCATTAACAACCAACTCGCAGCCAAAAGTCTGAGCTGGTGTTTCCTTTCCAGATAAGTAGTAATTTTTGATAAACAGACTTATTTTGCCACTGTTAGGCAGGATCAACTGACACACTGGAAGATAGTCAATTTGCAGAGTTTTTATAGCCAAAAGGGAAAGTTTATCAGGAAGTAGGATTGAAGCATATTGACCTTAATAAGACTGTACGCTATGTTGTTGATGAAGAAATTCTGTAAATAGAAGGAGTCCATTTCTGGCAGGCTTATGTTAAGCCTACTAGAGAAACACAGTGCTTCATACAGGCTGAAGCTAACAACCAAATAAAGGTTTAGGAAAGCTTTTCTTAGTGTTCATAGTGACGAGAAAAAGTTTGAATTCATCCCAGAATCCATCCTCCATTTGGCAGCGTAAACTGTCCATGTTGCGAATCAAAACAATCTAAAAGGAAGCCCGCGTCAAGGGTAGGTCACGTGCCACCTGGATCTGGAAATCTGCCAGTATAAACTCACCGCTCACTGGCCACCCGAATCCCACAGACTGACTAATACACTCCTCCAGCTGTCCCCTGTTTGACCTGTCTCCTCACCTGCTGCCATGGGGTATCTAAATAAGTCTGCTCGTGTGCAAGTGGAAGCACACTGCATCTGTGCACAGCTTATAAGTGTGCATATATGCAGATATTTTGACACACTTTGAGTTTTTAGTGCAGCAGTTCACCAGTGTAAACAGGAGAGTTTTGCTAACTCTACCCACAGGGATTTGAATGCTTATCCTTGATCGTGACATTGGGTCTCATCGTAAATAAGTCTTTTGGTTTAGAAACTATGACCCCAATTTTAACTTTGGGCAGATGTGTGGTGAGTTGAGTTGAAAGCTTACCCGTCGCTCCAATAGCTCCACCATTGGCGGCCGTGCCTTCAGTTGTCTAGGCCCTAAGCTCTGGAATTCCCTCCCAATACCTTGCTACTTCGCTCTCCTCCTTTAAGATGCTCCTTAACACCTACCTCTTTAGTACTCATGACCAAAAGCTTGGTTAATCTCTTATGTGGCTCGGTGTCAAATTTTGTTTGATAACGCTCCTGTGAAGCGCCTTGGAACGTTTTACTATGTTAAAGGTGCTATATAAATGCAAGTTGTTGTTGTTGTTGTTGTTTGAAATGAGGGCTAGACTGTTTTAACTCCCAGGTCTTTTAAATCCTGCTGGCCAACTTCTGACTCGGAATGGGCTCAGAGGCCGGTCGCAGACAGGGTAGGTGGCGAGATTGGATTCGGGGTCGGGGGGGGTCTCACACTCTGGAAGGCGAGCAGTCCAAGGCGGGAGAGGCCTAAGCATCTGGCCCCACAAAGGAATGAAGAAAAATGTACCTTTCTCGACCCTTTCTGGGGCTAATCCTCTTCCGGCCTGGTTCAGCCTGGCGGGAAGGTGGCAGTGCATTCCCAGCTCAGGTGTGAGTTAAAATCATTGGGACCTGATATGCATCTGTACAAGAAGGACCCCACTGGAATTGGGCAGATGTCCTTGCTGCCTGCTCAGGAGAGCAGGAGTTTTCCAGCAGGCAAATAATCTGGGTGATTTTAATTGCCTACCTGCTCGCTTTCCACCGGGTAGATAGGATCAAAATCACCCACTGCGGCCTGGGATTTCCCTTGTGTGGTAGCGGCTGGGCCAATGTAGCACTGGTGGGAAAGTTGTATTTACTGTGAGGAATTACCTGATCCCTGTTCCACTCTCTGACATTATTATTGAGATCAGGAACGCACTGGGCGCCAACCTAAATTCTGGCACCCTGTACCGCTGTTTGTTGGTGCTGCAGTCTGCTGCCCTTGCGGTACTATATTGCTCTGCTGAGGCCTATGAAGGGAAATCAAAGCTTCAGCAAAGCACAATACATGATGAGGATCTCTCTCGAATTTTGGTTGCGTTCCCTTCCTGTGTGCTTTTGAATGAGCTTTGCAACGAGAAAAATGTGGCCTTTTTTGAAAATGTACCTTTTATCCTGCCATTTTGCTGGTGCAAATTTAAAAACCTTTTTTTTTTCTGCTTGTTTCTTTCAGGATGCACAGAAAATCGGCAGCGGTGCGGTTCAGCAGCCAGATGGTAGCTTCCAAGACCTGGACGAGAAGGAGGAAGTCACACAAGCGGAAGTGGGCTGGATGACTTCCGTAAAAGACTGGGCAGGGGTCATGATATCTGCCCAAACTCTCACCGGCCGAGTTCTTGTGAGTCTAACTTTACCTTCACTCCTCTCAGTCACAGTGAGTTTGATTCAGCTGAGATTGTTGTGTTGACACCAGGTCGTGCTCCTACTATCTACTACTCGAATTGCTGTCTGTTCAGGTTGATAGGCCGTCAAATATGTAATAAAATGAAAGCCAAGCAGAGGAAGTCCAGTCACTGTGGAGTTATTTGGAGATTGTTTTGTGTTTCTTTGCAGCATTAGAAATCAGAGATTACAAGATGGGAAAAGAGTGATTTTTTTTTTGGTACCTGTTACTATAGATTCCTGACCAGGATCCTGATAAATCTGTAGTTGTTGCCAATGTCTACAAAGTTAATACCTAAAAGCAGTCGTACATTACATGTGTAATGGTCCAGGTGCAGGATAAAAGCAAAATAGGTTTTGCTGCAGTTGGACAGATTGAACATCAAACTAGGTAACATTTCTGCAGGCTTATTGAGTTATCCTCCTGCACGGCATCTGTATTTATAGCTATTCCAGTTTCTGCTCTGGAGATGGTCAGTAAAACACACCAGTCAATCTGTCTGGATTTCTAGCAGCATGAAGAGATATTGGGCTAGGAATTTGCGCTAGAAACTGGGCAGAGGGATGAATCCCTGCACCGGAATGGGTAGGCCCGAGGCCCACCGAATATTGGGCCTCAGGCCTTATCCGCATCAGACCAGCGAGCTGCAGTCACGTTGGGCATCCCCAGGCAGCTCGCCATGAAGACCATTTGAATTTTGGGCCGCTGCAGCCCCCAGGTAGGTCCTGCCAGTGGGGGACGCGATCATGGTGGGGGGGGGGGGGGGGTGCGATTGGCAAATCGGCATCGATCGGTGGGGGGGGGGGGGTGGGTCGATTAGGAGAGTGGGGGCGACTGGGATGACTGTGAGGTCATCCACTTTGGATCAAAAAAGGATAGAAACAGGGTACTTTCTAAATGGTAAAAAGTTAAAAACAGTGGATGTCCAAAGGAACTTAGGGGTTCAGGTACATAGATCATTGAAGTGTCATGAACAGGTGCAGAAAATAATCAATAAGGCTAATGGAATGCTGGCCTTTATATCTAGAGGACTGGAGTACAAGGGGGCAGAAGTTGTGCTGCAGCTATACAAAACCCTGGTTAGACCCCACCTGGAGTACTGTGAGCAGTTCTGGGCACCGCACCTTCGGAAGGACATATTGGCGTAGGTTTACTAGAATGATACCCGGACTTCAAGGATTAGGTTACGAGGAGAGAGTACACAAATTGGGGTTGTATTCTCTCGTGTTTCGAAGGTTAAGGGGTGATCTGATTGAAGTTTATAAGATATTAAGGGGAACGGATAGGGTGGATAGAGAGAAACTATTTCCGCTGGTTGGGGATTCTAGGAGTAGGGGGCACAGTCTAAAAATTAGAGCCAGACCTTTCAGGAGTGAGATTAGAAAATATTTCTACACACAAAGGGTGGTAGAAGTTTGGAACTCTCTACCGCAAACAGCAATTGATACTAGCTCAATTGCTAAATTTAAATGTGAGATAGATAGCTTTTTGGCAACCAAAGGTATTAAGGGATATGGGCCAAAGGCAGGTATATGGAGCTAGATCACAGATCAGCCATGATCTTATCAAATGGCGGAACAGGCACGAGGGGCTGAATGGCCTACTCCTGTTCCTATGTTCCTGTGTTCCTACTATGTACTTTTAAAAAACTTACCGCTTGGTGGCAGACTGCCTTTAAGATGTCGACCTGACGAAGGAGCAAAGCTCCGAAAGCTTGTGATTTCAAATAAAGTTGTTGGACTATAACCTGGTGTTGTAAGACTCCTTACATTTGTCCACCCCAGTCCATCACCGGCATCTCCACATCATGGATTTCCTAAACACAGCTGCTTAGCTCCGGCTGTGTTCGGGGCAAACTAATTTGGAGAAGAGGGCATCTAACAGGCATTAGACCGTTTACACATGCAAGTAAGTGGCCTAATGCTTGAAACAGGCATTAGGCCACTTCATTGGACGCCTCTTCTGATGCTATATACCAATTTGACGTGCGGCGCACATCTGGCTCAGGATGTTTTGCGCGCAAGTAGCCTCCCATATTGGACACTTTGGCGCCCGTTTTACGCCCGTAAAACATGCGGTGCCTCATCGAATTTCTAGGCTTGGCTCTATGAGAGGTTAAAATGTCCTGAATTTAGTATTACTCAAGTTGTTTGAGTTGTTACGATAGCTTTCTACAATACATGTTTTTATTTAAATTACCTTCTTTCCATTGAGTGTGCGCAGAATGTTAAGTCTCGTAAAACTGCACCGAACTGTGACTGAGTTATCAATCATCAGGAACTGCTGTTGCAAAACAAATATTGGGAACTTGATCTCTCACTCTGAAATTCAACAAAGAAACTATTGATTAAGTGTACCATGATAATCCCAAGCCATTTTGTTAACTGCTGCCAGGACAGTTTGGGATAAAAATTGGTTACAGCCTGTTTTTGGGCCTTTAACCAAAGGCCTGTGGCTCACCCGAAATTGGGCCGAAATCCAGTAAGTTCCTCTGAAGCTGTTGTCACTCACAGTTAGTCCAAAAATATTTAATAATTGGCAGGAAAAAAAGTTAAAATTCTAATTTTTTCAGCTGTTCAATTTTCGAGAGATTCCATTGATTACACTTCCATGTTTAATTAGTTCCTTTTTGTTGTGAATGATATATTCCCTCACAATGAAATATATAAACTTCTGGACGATACATTTCATGCTATATATTGGATGAAGCGTTTCCCTGTAATTAGCCATAGATTGTTCTTACAATGAAATCATGGAAATGCTATCACCATCAGTGTCCTCATGTGTGAATGTTAATGATAGAGACCATCAACAGTTGCAGCTCGACTGAGACATAATCGGCACAAATATATACCCAACATTTTATGAGCCCCTTCACATAAAGTTAAGGCCACATATATTGTCTGAAGAAAATAACAGCCCTTCTCTTGTTTGTTTTTAGAAATTAGTTATAATCTGCTTGAGGTTCGCTCTTGAATTGTTACATCTTCAAAAGATCTTCAGATTATTCTGAATTAGATAATGAATGTGTCGTTGTTCCCAGGTATCTCCTGTTCTCTGTGTCAAACTACAATATTTGACAGAGGCTGTGATCAGCAAGGATCAGTGGTGCAATTACAATAGCCTTTGTCCAATGTTATACTGTTTGAACCCAATCGCGCCCAAGATTCAGATGGCATTTTCAAATTGCTTGCACTTCAATCTTGCAATGTATAATATCATCTGCACCTCTCATTAAAAGCCTGCATCTCCTGCCTATATATATGTTCAATAGGATAACTTCACCGATCCCACTGGAGAACTGTGCTTGAAAGAAGCACTGGTCTGTGACTCACGACTATATTGTTGTGGCTCCATCTCCGGTAGAGTGGGATAGACGAATTGTTCTTTATATGTTTATTATCCTGTCAGCTGATGAAATAGCGTCCAGCGTCTCAATCTGAAGTATCAGTCAGACACATCTGTTTACCAAGGGCTGCTGAAATGTAAAAATCAGGTTCCAGGTAACCAAGTGACTCAGGCGAAGACTCATTGTCTGGTTGAGACAGTTGCTGGAAGACCTTCTCCCAGACCTGTGCTGTTCTCACTGGTTGCAGGTGAGTGACAGTGGGCAAAAGTGATTTTGTCCACTTACTTTTCCTCCCTTCCAGTTTCCCATCAGGAGTGATCAAGATCCGGAATTCAAAACAGGAGGCAGTAAGAGAAGGGAGTCTGGATCATCCAGAATCCACTAAAGCACCAAGAACAGTCCCACCGATTGAAATCTCACTCTTAAGCGACAGAGCAGCCAACACAAATGTTTTTGCTTATGTTCTTATTGAAGAGCATTAGCTGTGTGATATAATGGGTGTCACACTAAGCATAGCACAACTGAGAGAAATCAAAACAAAGTTGTGAAAAAGAATTTTAATTGAATCAAATGTCATGTAAAAATGTTAAATATTAGTTGATTGCTTGAACTGTAACTTTGGAACCTTGCAGTCTGTGGATTGAGATATTTAAATGTATTAATTTTGGGACATTGCTTAATTTGCTGCCAATTCTTGCCTGACTGGGAGCCAACCTGTGTATCAGTAATTCCTCTAATTAGAGTAGGTGGCTGAGGCTGTTCTACTGACTTAAGAAATTATTAATAGCAAAATTGCAATGTAGCAAATGTCCAAGTGCCAATACCCAGTGCCAAGTTTTGATGCAGCTAAAATGCAAGCACACTAATTTGATCAAACTTCATTGAAAAACCTTGGGGATTAAAGATCAGATGCACATTTGAACTATAACCTCTAAACATTAGTCTGAAGGTTAAGATTTGATGATCATCATATTCATTACTTAAGGAGCTGCCAATACCTGCCTGATCAGAATCAATTTGTTTACCAGTAATTCTTATTGGAAATGGGGAGGGAGGCTGGGTTTGTGCTCCTAACTAAGACATTATAGAATAACAAAATTGCACTCTGGAAAATGCTGAAGTGCCAATCTTTGATGGAGTTATAATACAAACACATTATGGGGCATAAGAAGTGCAAAACAGCACTGAAACTGCATATTTTGGCAAACCAACAAGTCTACTAATCATCTAGATGAAAAATATACAAAACAGCATGTGGTGTTTTAATATGAAAGATGGGGAAATGGCAATCAATACAAATTAGTTTAATTTACCTTGAGACTTTCTTCCTGCCTTTCAATAAGCAAGATTCTGCATCAAAGAGAATGGAGGATGGGAGGAAATCCAACTGCTTTTTTGAGTTGTAAAATTACATTTCCCTCCTAATTTTGTGCTTTACCAATTGTTTCAGTTGTTGGGAAACAGTATAATGTTTTTAGGTTTGTTTTTTTAAAATATTAAATGTCCAGCAAAACAAGTGAGATTTTCAATGTGAATGTTTTTTTTTCAATCATAAAGCTTTGGCAGTGAAGCTTGTGGCTCTATAACCAAGAAATGACTGGCGGTATCAGCCTACAAACAGTTAATGGGTTCGTATGATGTTCCTCTGGTATTTTTAGTTCATTTTAACTGGGTTAATACCTCTGTTAAATTGCAGATAGAGGAATATCACACAAATATGTTAACTTCTGGTCTAACGGTTGTAATTGAACGCTAAATTAACCAGCAACTATTGAGTGATTCAGGACAGTAAACAGTTCACATTTTCACTATTCAGTTTAAACAAGCTTACCACCTTGGCAGAATTTAGATGCAGAATTCTAAATGCAGAGTTCCACCAGGGTGAACATCAGTAGCTGTAGAGTTCCTGTTCTTTGAAGTGCCAGAAATCTGTGGAGCTCCACCATTCCAAATTCTGGTCACTGTGGAGCTCCACCATGCTAAGTGTCAGTCACTGTGGAGCTCCACCATGGTAAGTGTCAGTCACCGTGGAGCTCCACCATGGTAAGTGTCAGTCACCGTGGAGCTCCACCGTGGTAAGTGTCAGTCACTGTGGAGCTCCACCATGGTAAATGTCAGTCACCATGGAGCTCCATCATGGTAAGTGTCAGTCACCATGGAGCTCCATCATGGTAAGTGTCAGTCACCGTGGAGTTGTACTGGCATAGTGGCAAATGACAACTGCAATAAATGCTAGTGGTGTTGTACCATTATTAATACTAGCAACTTCAGGACTCCTAATGGTATGAATTCAGAGATCAATCCATATATATGCTGGAACTGGAACTGTGGAGCTCTGCCAGTATAAATCCTGGTGACTGCACGACTGTGCTGGCATATTACCATTAAGTCCAGAATGAATGCCGATAGCTGCGAGTTCTTTGTAATAGCAAGGAACTGAGGAGCTCTACTGGTGCAAGTACCAATAACTGCAAGACTCTGTTGGTAAAAACAAATATCAGCAACAATGGCGACAGATCTCTACCATTATAAATGTTGCTAATTGCAGAGGTCTGCTGGTTAAAAATGCAGGTAATTGTGGGGCTGTACTAGTATAACTCCCATTAGCTGCCATTATAAATCACCGGCATCTCCACATCATTATAAATGGCAGTAGCTGCAGAGTTCTGGAGGTTTAAAAATTACGAGTAACTGTAGAACTCAGTGCTGGCACTCATAACTCTGCTGGTGTAAATGCCAGGCTCAGTAGCCAAGTTTACAGTGATGTGATAACTGCCTGTTTGCCTCTCGTCCTCCTCGAAGTCATTCTTCATGTGTGGGCCTAAATAGTGTCAATAAGCTATTCAACTGTGAGAGGTGGGCATCACAATTAACACTTTCCAAAAAGCAAGAAATCTGGCTGTTTATTTTCTCCCTTTTCTAACCTGGGGACGCTGGGGCTAATTACAGCAATCATCTTGGGGGAGATCAGCCAACAAGGTTTGGAGCAAGGTTTGAACCTTCTTTGTATGGCTTGATACCCCACTAATGCATTCACTCATTTGAGCCATTGAGGAAGTCCAGCTGTTTTTACCTAAAAATGGCCTTTTGGGCAATAAAATCTCAGCAGAATCTGCAGCCATGGTGGTCTTTTCAAAACATAAAATAAACCTAGAATAGAAGGTGTCTGGAGGAGGGGAGTAATGAGATGAGCTATCCTCTTGGAGTTTAGATGTTAATAAACCACTTACGCTTGGCTGTTATATTACACAATGTCATCTGTGGTGCTGCAGCTTTGTAAAACATTGCATCTCAACTCTGTATTGGTCACCTCTTGTGACATCCTCTTTTCTTTTGATCGTGATTGTTGCACATCCACTCTGCTTTACTTGTCCTCAGCACTTTTCAGGAAGTTAATCCTGGTTCAGCCCTGCAACCACTGGGAAGAGCTGTCCTCAAGTCTGAACCAGGATGACACCAGATAGGCGAGCCATTTAAAGTGCATGGGAGTGAGTGAGGGTGAGACCAGGATCATAGAGGTCAAACAGGAGTAAGACAATGAAACTGTTTCTACTGTTAAATGGTGCTTTTTGATGGCAGAGAAATTATTTCATCCTGTTAAAAGCTAAGGCTCACTGGTTTTCCCAATGCACAGTTTTTTTGCCATTGTTGCACTCTGTCTGGCTAATCACAATATTGTTGTGAGCTCCAAGTTCACTATCTGATCTGCCTTGGAGCTATCGAGTCCCAGTTCTTGCTTCACGTGGATAAAATACAGATGAAGAGGCAGATGGTGTTCAACAGTCTTGTTTCCAGACACTCTCCCAAATGTTTACTATGCTTGAAGCTCGACAAATATAACTTATAAAATTCCTGCATCAGATTCCAGTAATGGACTAAAGGAAAGAGAAGAGTATACAGTAATGTTAACTCAGTATTGATGCATCTTTTATGTAAATTAAGGCAGAAGTGTCAGTTCTTTTTATGTCGGAAGTCCTGATTACAGTAATAATTTAACATCCTAATATGGTATCAACAAATACTCCCATAAAAACGTTTTTAAAAGATCTTAAAAATAAGGACTCGTAAATTATGCAATATAATTAGCAGTTGCAACAGAGAAAGTCAACCATTGAGCTATCGCCTGTAATACAGATGGCTGTAACTCTCCGCAGGTCTAGCGTTCTTTGTAACAGCAGCTGTTTGTTATTGCCCAGGAACCAATGTATAACCACACCCATGGGGATATACATCTGTCCGTTCTGGGTACTTTTGCTGTGTAAAGCCCAGCTCCCGTGACAGGTGCAGGGCTGACTCTTGCCGATCAAAAATCTAATATGAGATGCAGTCACGCAGTGCTAGTTTGGAGAAGGAAACAAAAAGCTTGGCAGCTTTAAATCCACCGCTGATCACTTGCCGAGACGATCAGATGCACTCTCCCTGCTGTCATTTTCCGCTCCATAAGGGCTGGAATGCAACCTGTGAGAAGATGGTGATTTACCATCCGGCAGACTAACAAATAGTGATCAAAATCAGTGGTTTGTGGTTCTGATATCTCAGGTTATTCCCGCATAACTGATGGAGGATGAAGCCTGGTTAAAGTGGTATAAAAATTATAAACCATTGTAAAAGCAGATCACTATTAACCTGTTAAGTTACCCTCTTCAATCCATTGCTGTGTGGACCTCTGTCTGCCAGTAAAAACAAAACAAATGTTTTACTCATTGCCGTCAGTCGCTCAGACTTGTGTAACTAATTGCCCCAATTTTGCAAAATCCCTCCTGCAAATATTTCTTGGCTGACCCACTGCACACTGAGGTAACTGTGCCCAACTTCTTGCGCTCAGCTTTTTTAAATAGTCAGCAGAAACTCCCAGCGTAACTTTGGTCTTTGGTTGACCATTAGCCTAATAGGGCATGCACAAAATCTGGCCAGCAGCTGAAACTTAAGTGGGTCTATACGCATAAAAGTAAGTCATTGCTTATGGGGGACATTATCACTTCAGCCTTTATAAAGCTTCAAAATTAATTTAAAATATTTGTCGGTCTTTGCCAAGGCTTGGGATGGGGGAGGGGGAGAACTGCCAGGTAAAAATGAAGTGAAAGGAAAGCCAATGTGGAGGTGCAAATTCAAGTCTGTGGGAAAATGCTGGAGCAATGCAGCAGCCAGTCCAACTGTTTGAGGACTGGAAAACGTGGGTGTTCTGCTGCTCTAGGTGGGTGTGAGGAAGATTGCTTACATTGGCCAGTCAGGACACTCTCCCCAGCAGGCAGCAGTATATCTTGTCTGTCAAGAGGTACCTGAGGTACATTTACCTGAGGAAGGAGGAAGTCTCCGAAAGCTTGTGAATTTAAAATAAAATTGCTGGACTATAACTTGGTGTTGTAAAATTGTTTACAATTGTCAACCCCAGTCCATCACCGGCATCTCCACATCCTGTCAAGAGGTGGTATGTATATGGAGAGCCATCTGCTACACCCTGTATTCTTGGGAACCTGGCCACTTGGGAAATGTTCCGTGTCTTGTTAAGCTGATGTCTCTTTTCCACAGGGAAAGTGATGAACTTGATGTCCCTTGCGGTCAAGGCCTCTGGTCACTTGCTTGATGCATCTGCAGACAGCCGATTGATTGACTTGGATGGATCAAGTGGAGTAGGAACATAGGAACAGGAATAGGCCATTCACTCCCTCGAGCCTGTTCCGCCCTTCAGTTAGATCATGCGTGATCTATACCTTAACTCAATCTGCTTTGGTTCCATAATCCTTAATACCCTTGCCTAACAAAAATCTATCAAGCTCAATTTTGAAATTTTCAATTGACCGTACCTCAATAGCTTTTTAAGGGAGATAGTTCCAGATTTCCACTACCCTTTATGTGAAGAAGTACTTCCTGACATCATCCCTGATAAACCCTAAGTAAAGGCTTAATGCAGTGGTGGATTTCTTGCCCACAGTTGGTTGTGGACCAATCTCGCAAGAGATGGCACAGCAACGTGGCAACGCCCAGCAGTGAAGACAGGTTGTTCTGGCATATCCAAGAAAGACTGTCTGAGTCAGTAAATATGGGCCCTGGGGTCAGGAGAGGTGCGCACATACTACGTAGCATAGTGGTTATGTTACTGGGCTAGTAATCCAGAGGCCTGGACTAAAATCCAGAGTCATGAGTTCAAATCCCGCCACGGCTGCTGGCGAATTTAAATTCAATTAATTAATTAAAAAATTCAATTAATTAAATAAAATCTGGAATTAAAATACTAGTATCAGTAATGATGGCCATGAAACTACCGGATTGTCGTAAAAACCCATCTGGTTCACTAATGTCCTTTAGGAAGGAAACCTGCCGTCCTTACCCGGTCTGGCCCATATGTGACTCCAGACCCACAGCAATGTGGTTGATTCTTGATTGCCCTCTGAAATGGCCTAGCAAGCCACTCAGTTGTAAAATCTCGCTACGAAAAGTCATAATAAGAATAAAACCGGACGGACCACCCGGCATCGGACCACTAGGCACCGGACACGACAACGGCAAAACACCAAGCCCAGTCGACCCTGCAAGGTCCTCCTTACTAACATCTGGGGACTTGTGCCAAAATTGGGAGAGCTGTCCCACAAACTAGTCAAGCAACAGCCTGACATAGCCATACTCACAGAATCATATCTTTCAGCCAACGTCCCAGACTCTTCCATCACCATCCCTGGGTATGTCCTGTCCCACCGGCAGGACAGACCGACCAGAGGTGGCGGTACAGTGATATACAGTCAGGAGGGAGTGGCCCTGGGAGTCCTCAACATTGACTCTGGACCCCATGAAATCTCATGGCATCAGGTCAAACATGGGCAAGGAAACCTCCTGCTGATTACCACCTACCGTCCTCCCTCAGCTGATGAATCAGTCCTCCTCCATGTTGAGCACCATTTGGAGGAAGCACTGAGGGTAGCAAGGGCACAGAATGTACTCTGGGTGGGGGACTTCAATGTCCATCACCAAGAGTGGCTCGGTAGCACCACTACTGACCGAGCTGGCCGAGTCCTGAAGGACATAGCTGCAAGACTGGGCCTGCGGCAGGTGGTGAGCGAACCAACACGAGGGAAAAACTTACTTGACCTCGTCCTCACCAATCTACCTGTCGCAAATGCATCTGTCCATGACAGTATTGGTAGGAGTGACCACCGCACAGTCCTCGTGGAGATGAAGTCCCGTCTTCGCACTGAGGACACCGTCCAACATGTTGTGTGGCTCTACCACCGTGCTAAATGGGATAGATTCAGAACGGATCTAGCAGCTCAAAACTGGGCATCCATGAGGCGCTGTGGGCCATCAGCAGCAGCAGAATTGTATTCCAGCACAATCTGTAACCTCATGGCCCGGCATATTCCTCACTCCACCATTACCAACAAGCCAGGGGATCAACCCTGGCTCAATGAGGAGTGTAGAAGAGCATGCCAGGAGCAGCACCAGGCGTACCTAAAAATGAGGTGCCAACCTGGTGAAGCTACAACTCAGGACTACATGCATGCTAAACAGCGGAAGCAACATGCTATAGTCAGAGCTAAGCGATTCCACAACCAACGGATCAGATCAAAGCTCTGCAGTCCTGCCACATCCAGTCGTGAATGGTGGTGGACAATTAAACAACTAACGGGAGGAGGAGGCTCTGTAAACATCCCCATCCTCAATGATGGCGGAGTCCAGCACGTGAGTGCAAAAGACAAGGCTGAAGCGTTTTTAACCATCTTCAGCCAGAAGTGCCGAGTGGATGATCCATCTCAGCCTCCTCCCGATATCCCCACCATCACGGAAGCCAGTCTTCGGCCAATTCGATTCACTCCACGTGATATCAAGAAACGGCTGAGTGCACTGGATACAGCAAAGGCTATGGGCCCCGACAACATCCCAGCTGTAGTACTGAAGACTTGTGCTCCAGAACTAGCTGCGCCTCTAGCCAAGCTGTTCCAGTACAGCTACAACACTGGCATTTACCCGACAATGTGGAAAATTGCCCAGGTATGTCCTGTCCACAAAAAGCAGGACAAATCCAATCCGGCCAATTACCGCCCCATCAGTCTACTCTCAATCATCAGCAAAGTGATGGAAGGTGTCGTCGACAGTGCTATCAAGCGGCACTTACTCACCAATAACCTGCTCACCGATGCTCAGTTTGGGTTCCGCCAGGACCACTCGGCTCCAGACCTCATTACAGCCTTGGTCCAAACATGGACAAAAGAGCTGAATTCCAGAGGTGAGGTGAGAGTGACTGCCCTTGACATCAAGGCAGCATTTGACCGAGTGTGGCACCAAGGAGCCCTAGTAAAATTGAAGTCAATGGGAATCAGGGGGAAACTCTCCAGTGGCTGGAGTCATACCTAGCACAAAGGAAGATGGTAGTCTTGTTGGAGGCCAATCATCTCAGCCCCAGGGCATTGCTGCAGGAGTTCCTCAGGGCAGTGTCCTAGGCCCAACCATCTTCAGCTGCTTCATCAATGACCTTCCCTCCATCATAAGGTCAGAAATGGGGATGTTCGCTGATAACTGCACAGTGTTCAGTTCCATCCGCATGCAGCAAGACCTGGACAACATCCAGGCTTGGGCTCATAAGTGGCAAGTAACATTCGCGCCAGATAAGTGCCAGGCAATGACCATCTCCAACAAGAGAGAGTCTAACCACCTCCCCTTGACATTCAACGGCATTACCATCGCCGAATCCCCCACCATCAACATCCTGGGGGTCACCATTGACCAGAAACTTAACTGGACCAGCCATATAAATACTGTGGCTACGAGAGCAGGTCAGAGGCTGGGTATTCTGCGGCGAGTGACTCACCTCCTGACTCCCCAAAGCCTTTCCACCATCTACAAGGCACAAGTCAGGAGTGTGATGGAATACTCTCCACTTGCCTGGATGAGTGCAGCTCCAACAACACTCAAGAAGCTCGACACCATCCAAGATAAAGCAGCCCGCTTGATTGGCACCCCATCCACCACCCTAAACATTCACTCCCTTCACCACCGGCGCACTGTGGCTGCAGTGTGCACCATCCACAGGATGCATTGCAGCAACTCGCCAAGGCTTCTTCGACAGCACCTCCCAAACCCGCGACCTCTACCACCTAGAAGGACAAGAGCAGCAGGCGCATGGGAACAACACCACCTGCATGTTCCCCTCCAAGTCACACACCATCCCGACTTGGAAATATATCGCCGTTCCTTCATTGTCGCTGGGTCAAAATCCTGGAACTCCCTTCCTAACAGCACTGTGGGAGAACCGTCACCACACGGACTGCAGCGGTTCAAGAAGGCAGCTCACCACCACCTTCTCGAGGGCAATTAGGGATGGGCAATAAATGCTGGCCTTGCCAGCGACGCCCACATCCCATGAACGAATAATAAAAAAAAATTTAGAAGTGCTAAAAGAACCCTGAAAGAATTTCCTTCCTGCCTATTCCTGTTACTGCAAGCGAAATAGCAGCTGGAAGCAAGATTGTTGTAAGAAATGGAGTTGGAAACTGAAGCTGCAAATAAGATTAATGCACCAATAAAAATGTCACCTCTCCGATCTATGCCCACCTCTTCCATGTCTCCAGTTTCGAATCCCTCCTGTCAGGTTTTTGTGCCTCTCCCACAGCACCGAAATGACTTTAACTGAAGTCACGAACGAGATTCTCTTGTCCAGTGTCTTGGGATATTTTTCCATAGAATCATAGAAGGTTGCAGCACGGAAGGAGGCCATTTGGCCCATCTAGTCCGCGCTGGCTCAATGCAAGACCAATCCAGCTAGTCCCACCCCCCCGCCCTATCCCCGTAGCCTTGCGGTTTTTTTCCTTTCAAGTACTTATCCAGTTCCCTTTTGAAGGCCATGATTGAATCTGCTTCCACCACCCCCTCAGGCAGTGCTTTCCAGATCCTAACCACTCATTGTGTAAAAACGTTTTTCCCTCATGTCACCTTTGGTTCTTTTCCACATTGAAGGTACTATATAAATGCAAGATGTTGTTGTTGGATGTTGAAACAAAAACAAAAAATGTAAATTTCAAACCAAAAAGTAAAAATCACCATTAAGCAGTCTACCTCTGTAATCTGTGCCACCCTAACACTGCTGCACCCCCTTCACATGGACAAGCAGCACCAGTGCTGGAAAAGCAGTGAGAAGGCTGCAAAATAAGGCGTGGGAGCGATGTACATATTTTCACAACCTGTAATAAGGTTTTGTCCTAGCCATTGGCATCACCTCAAGATGCCAGCACTTTTCCTCACAAAAAAAAATCGGGCCCCCTGTGAATCAGTTGTGTGCCTGAACGTGTAGCCTGAGCTTCCAGCCAGTGAGGCTTCTACGCTGCTAGCTTCAGTTTTAGGTAACTGGTTTCAAGTTCGTAGGTAGACGATCATTTTCAATGTGCACGTGGCCAGGTTATGAGTGGAGCCCTGCAGCGTTCTCTTTTGAGACTATTGATGTTCATCATCTTCAGTAATGATTCGGGTCAGAGTATTAATGGAACCACCCACACAATTGCAGATGACACAAAAATATGCACAGGAGCTGGGAATTTAGAGCAAACATATAGGTTACAGGCAGATTTAGATAAGTTAGAGTCAAGACCGCATAATGCAGATAAGTGCACTCCACTTAAGGGAAACTTCAGGTATCTGTTAATAAAGTGGGGGTACTTTCTTTAACGTGGGAAACCAGAAGGGAACCTGGAGGTCATGGTTGATAAATTATTCAATTTCACAAACCATGTGATAAGCCATTGGAAAGAGAATAAGATTTTAGGTTGTATTGCTAGGACAGTAAACTATAAAACGAAGAACACTATATGTCGGCCATACAGGGCCTTGGCATGGCTACACCTGGTGCATTTGATCCCCACAAATGGTGGGAGATATAAAGACTCCTCTACCTCTCCCTCTCCTTTCCTCACTCAGTCTCTTTCTCCCTTCCTTACTCAGTGTCCGTCTCTGTCTCTCTCCCTCACTCTGTCTCCCTCTTGTCCTTCCTTACAGTCTCTCTGTTACTCTCTCAGTACATCTCAGTCTCTCTCTCCCTCCCTCACTCAGTCTTTTCCTCCTTCCATTGCTCAATCGTTCTCCCTCACTCATTCTTTCTATTTCTTTCTCTCTCTTATTCAGTGTCCGTCTCTCATAGATGTCAACTGTCTGCTTTTTAAGTGAGCAGTTAACAGTTCTGGCCTTTTCTCATGCTACACCTACTGTGTCTCAAATGTATGTATATTTTACCACATATAAAATATCCGCACAATCCATTGCATCCTATCTCTTAAGAAACATAAGAAATAGCAGGAGTAGGCCAAACGGCCTCTCGAGCCTGCTCTGCCATTTAATAAGATCATGGCTGATCTTCGACCTCAACTCCACTTTCCCGTCCGATCCTCATATCCCTTGATTCCCTTACAATCCAAAAATCTACCGATCTCAGTCTTGAATATACTCAATGACTGAGCATCCACAGCCCTCTGGGGTAGAGAATTCCAAATATTCACAACACTCTGAGTGAAGAAATTCCTCCTCATCTCAGTCCTCAATGTCCGACCCCTTATCCTGAGACTATGCCCCCTAGCTCTCGACTCTCCAGCCAGGGGAAACATCCTCTCAGCATCTCCCCTGTCAAACCCTCTTAGAATCTTATATGTTTCAATGAGATTAACTCTCATTCTTCTAAACTCCAGAGAATATAGGCCCATTCTACTCAATTTTTCCTCATAGGACAACCCTCTCATCCCAGGAATCAATCTAGTGAACCTTTGTTGTACCGCCTCCAAGGCAAGTATATCCTTCCCTCGGTAAGGAGACCAAAATTGCACACAGTACTCCAGGTGTGGTCTCACCAAAACCCTGTACGATTGCAGCAAGACTTCTTTACTCTTGTACTCCAACCCCCATGCAATAAAGGCCAACATACCATTTGCCTTCCTAATTGCTTGCCGTACCTACATGTTAACTTTCTGTGTTTCTTGTACAAGGACACTCAAATCCCTCAGAGCACCAACATTTAATGGTTTCTCACCATTTAAAAAGTATTCCGTTTTTCTATTTTTCCTACCAAAGTGAATAACCTCATTTTTCCCCACATTATACTCCATCTATCACCTTCTTGCCCACTCACTTAACCTGTCGATATCCCTTTGCAGACTCTTTGTGTCCTCCTCACAGCTTACTTTCCCACCTAGCTTTGTATCATCATCAAACTTGTATACATTACATTAGGTCCCTTCATCTAAGTCATTAATATAGATTGTAAATAGCTGAGGCCCAAGCACTGATCCCAGCGGCACCCCATTAATTACAATGTGCCAACTCGAAAATGACCTGTTTATTCCTACTCTCTGCTTTCTGTCCATTAACCAATCCTCAATCCATCCTAATATATTACCCCCAATGCCATGAACCCTAATTTTGTGTAACAAACTCTTATGTGGCACGTTATCGAATGCCCTTTGAAAATCCAAATATACAACATCCACTGGTTCCCCCTTATCTACCCTGCTAGTCACACCCTCAAAAAACTCATAATAGATTTGCCAAACACGATTTTTCTTGCATAAAACCATGTTGACTCTGCCAAATCATATTATGATTTTCTAAGTGCCCTGTTACTACATCCTTTAATAATAGATTCCCAACAACTGATGTCAGGCTAACTGGCCCATAGTTCCCTGTTTTCTCTCTCCCTCCTTTCTTGAATAGCAGGGTTACATTTGCTACCTTCCAATCCATGGGGACCGTTCTAGAATCTAGGGAATTCTGGAAAATCAAAACCACTGCATCCACTATCTCTGCAGCCACCTCTTTTAAAACCCTAGGATGTAGGCCATCAGGTCCAGGGGATTTGTCGGCTTTCAGTCCCAGTAATTTTGCTAAAACTTTTTATTTACTAATCTTGGTTACTTTAAGTTCCTCCCTCTCATTAGACCCTTGGTTCCCCACTATTTCTGGTTTGTTTTTTGTATCCTCTACTGTGAAGACAGACATAAAATGTGTCTCTTTGTACATGCTGAAACATTGCACACATACTGTAGAGATAGCACCCAATGAATATGGGGCAAGTTCATCACCCTCTATCACCCCATGCGAATGCTAGAAATGACTTGGCATGCCAGGCAAAAGTTGAAAGTTGCAGCTTTACACTGTGAGTTGCAGTAATGCTAGAAGCCTAGATGACAGATAAATATTTCAGGGGCACATAGAGAGAGAGAGAGAGATAGCGAAGAAATTGTGCTATATATACCAATGGGTTCATTATATAATGGGCAGGTGTTTATCAAATCCAGTGTAGAAATCAGATTCTAGCCTTGTTTGGACCATATTAGAAGCCTGATTACATACTGTACATATATATTAAAAAATCATCTTGGGGGCCTTCACACACAATTTTTTGCGCTATAAACATCTCCCACTGTTATGGCTGCCAACCATAGCTTGTAGACACTGCAATGAAGAATTAAAGCCATTCAGTGGTATTCCACCATTTTCATAGTAGTTTTGCAGTTGTAGACTGTTTCATTTGACCTGATGCAACCTCTGCTGATGTGGTGGCGTGTTGAGGGGGGACAGGAGTTTTAGCCAGTCTCTGCTGATTGTGTGTGTGTGTGTGTGTGTGTGTGTGTCTAGGTGACATTATATCCTATCTCTGCTGATCTTGTGTGTGGAGCAGAAGTTTTATCCAGTCTCTGCTGATGTTTTGTTTATATCTGTATGTCAGGATGGGAGTTCTATCTAATCTCTGCTGGCTTTGTAGTTATCAAACGTCCATGGTTTGTGTGAGCATCCACTTTATTAGCTCTTATTCGCACTGTCCATGGGGAAACCAGTAGAAATGTGAGCATAAATAGTCTGTGCTTCAACTACATGGGCCTCAAATTCCTGTCATTTGATTCTTTCCAAGTAAACTTTGATGATCAGCAAAGTTTACTGACTGGTGCTTGTGCACACCTGGTTTTAAGCAATTGATATCAGCATTCAGTAAAATATCAGCAGTCAGACCATGTGTAAATGCTCTGCATTTCGATTACCCCCACAAATCAGAAAAATTGACAGAAAAGGACAATTTTAAGAATCTGTAATAGCTGAGTGAACAGGGACTTTGCATGAGCTAGTAATATGTACAGAGCCAACCTTGGCTCAGTGATATAACACTCTCCCCTCTGAGTCAGGTGGTTGTGGGTTCAAGCCCTTTCCAGATGTTTGAGCTCATAATCTAGACTGACATTTCAGTGCTGAGGGAGTGACTTCATTGTCGGAGGTGCTGTCTTTCAACATGAGATGTTAAAGCGAGGCTCTGTCTGTCTTCTCAGATGGATGTTAACAGATCCCAAGGCACCATTTGAAGCAGAGCAGGAGATTTCTCCAGGTGTCCTGGCCAACATTGACTCTACAATTAATAATGCTTTTTTTTAAAAGAGAAAAACAGATTATCTGGTCATTTATCTCATTGCTGTTTGTGGGACTTTGCTGTGTGAAAATTAGCTGCTGTGTTTCCCTATATTACAAGAGTACAGTTTAAAAGTACTTATTTGGCTATGAAGCGCTTTGGTATGTCTGGAGGTCATGAAGTTCTTTCTTATAATGCTCCATGTTGACTTCATGGTAAGATTGTCCCAAGTTGATTACTTGAGATAATGTTTTAGATCAACATGAGTAGCATGCTAAGCACTGTGGATGAGGTATGTTCAATGGATTTTTGCTGCATTTAGATGAACTGCATCTATTGCCACTCTGCAGGGTGACTTTAAGGGGCAGTCGTGAATAGTTCTTAATGCTGAGTGGAGAGGCATCCGCCTTTTGCCCTGTCTTCAGCATCTTCAAAACTCCCGTTATTGAACGAAACTCCATGCAAAGGTTTCAGTTTTCACAGAAAAAACAAACTGAATTGTGGAACATGGTCCCAAAACACAAACAAAAACCACATATAATAGAATGGAATTTGTTAGTCGTCTTTATCAGAGGCCTTTATTTAAAGCTGTTTCTCAGTTGTACGTTTTTTTTCTGAGCTGTCAACTTTTGTGGGGTTGCATCACTGTGTTCTGAAGCTGATTGTCAGCTTTTCTGAGTTTTGGCGGTTGGCATGTACGATCTCTCTCTCTCTCTCTCTCTTTCACACGTGTATGTGTGTGTGCACATGCATGCATTTATTTATCATGTGTTTATACTTTGGAAGATATAAAATCTCCTGAATGATTTGTCAAGGCTCAGAGCAAAATGGAGCCTGCCTTAGTTTCCTGGGTGGTGGGGGGATCCATTACTAACTGACCACATTTGATGAAAATAGAAACTGCACACAATCATTTAAGCAAGTTTAGCATATGATAGCTTTTTTTACTTCGTTACACAGACGTTTTAAGTGAAATTAATTACATTGTTTTCACAAGTTTTGATGCAGTCCCTGGGACAGGAGCATGGAGGCCTCCATGATGACAGGTGATTGGCATTAAGTGGACTTTTGTTGGATGCAGAGTCCTTGGAATACAGAACCTCAGTTCGCTGGTGCAGAAAACAAGAGAATGCTGAAAAAGCAGCGACAATCATTATACAGAAATCAGTGTGCGTGCAGCCTTTAAGGCAGTAAACATCTTAATGATCCCTGCTGTTGCATGCAGCTAAAACCAAGTGCGCACACATGCCAGCACTTTGAGTATTAATGGATCTATTCAAATATTATCTAACCCAGTTTACACTGCGCATTTCATAAGCTCTTTGGAAGAGTAAGAGGTTTCAGGCCTATTGAAGGTTTGATAACTGAGTGTACATATAGTTTTTTTTTTAACTGCAGTCTCAGCTTCCCACTGATGCTAAACTTGCATAGTGTAAATTCAATGTTAAACCCCAGTCAGACTCCAGAGTGAAGTGAAGTGAGACTCCCTCCTCCGGGGAGGCTGGCTCTGCTCTGCTTAAGTTTCAGATTGGGCCCCGACACTGGATTCAGGCTGCAGCAATAGAATATAAACACAGCCTGAATATAATGTCAGCACCAGACCTGGCCCTTGCTCTCCATCCAGAACCAGTTTGGATACTGCTTGCCCTTTGTCGTGACGTGCCCCGTTGGAGCTGCTCGCTATTGGTTCAGCTTGCTTGCCTTGGCTGGCCTGGAGCGGTTATTTTTGATTGGTCAAGCTGACCACGTTGACCGCTCTTTTCTCCATACGATGTTCCTGGGGTTCCTGTGGTGCAGAAGTCGACCGTTTTCAATGGTGTTGCAAATCATTCCAGCAGATGACCAATAAATAGCAACTAAGGAAGTAAAGTACATGCAACGATCAAAAAGCACTCGCACACTCTGCTTTTCATCTTGCCATTTTACCGACAAAGGCACAAAAAGGTTAACGTACGCATAGCAGCGCCATGTGAATGAGTATTGAGGTCACATGCTCAACGTTGATGTATATTACTCATTTTTTATTTATTAATCAAAAATCTAATTAGCTACATTTAGATTCCCAATTAGCCACTAATGTATTGGACAACACTGCTATGGAATTAACCAGCACACCCACAGACAGACTTGACTGGGTTCTCAGCATGAGAGGACGACTTGAGAGGTGGTTCTAATGAGAGCTGATTAAACTCATTCTGCGGATTTCCCCAGGCCTGACTTTCACTTTTTGCTGGAATGCAAAAGCCATAATTAAAAATAAGTATTCTGTCACATACCTGCAAGCTCACACCTGCACAGTGGGTTTCCCTTCCCACGAGTTTTACCTGCCCATCTTAGCCCTCTCTCCTTTTAGCCTCGGAAAGGTTGCCAACAAGTTGAAATGCCATTTGAGCTGTTCCAAAGGTTCCAAGGATTTTTGGCCCACTAGTTTGCCATCTCCTTCTAATTTCCCTCATCTGCACTTGGAGCTCTGAATAATTATGCAAGTCGTCTGATCTTGGAAAACGGAGTGCTATTAGCATATGACCAATCTGGAGAGATTTGCACTAAATTCTTCATCATTTAGAATGAACTTAGATCAGTATACAAAAGCAGACCCTATGGGCACGATTTTAAATGGGAAAAACGGGTGGGTTGGGGGCAGTAAAAATTTAAAAAATCTAAAACCCGCCTCCAACCCACCCACTTCCGGTTTCAACGGAGGCGGAACAAGAGGTGGGTGACCAACCCGCTCTTAGGAGGCGGGTCGGTCAGTAAAAGCTTTTAAGGAGGCTGCGGGCCTCCATTTTTACAGCTTTTTTGTTTTTAACCCCTGGGGGCTGGGGTTCCTGTGCTTTCTCCTTCATGCCAAGTGAGGGGAGGCAAGTCGGCCCGAAACTGCAGGTAAGTAAGTGCCTTGTAGGCCCGGAGGAGCAGGAGTGCTTCCCCAAGGCCCAACATACCTACTTGCAGCGACCCTACAAACACGATTGCCTGACCCCCTCCCCATGACCCCCGACCCCCCCATGACCCCCGACCCCCCCCCCCCCCCCCCAATCTAACACTTAGCTTTTCACGTCCTCTTCCTTCCTCTTCTCCCGTCCGACTGAGGCGAGCCTGACGGGTTTCCCATCAGATGTGCTATGTTCTCTTTAATTGTATGAAATCTCTTTAATTGAAAAAAGCAAATACAAGATCTGCATTTTCTTAACTTGTAAAGTAATAAATTTTATTTCCCTCAAAGCTTTGGGAACAGGTATAGATGTTTAATGACTACAAAGTGGATATCTGGTGTACTTTTAATGCTAAATATTTGTCATAGACCATCTCCTTATTTTCACTCTTCTCTGATGGGCTTGAAAAGGATCCCCTTGGCTGACATCACCAAAGCTTATCCACTTCACTGCTTAACTGACCAAATGGAGGATGAATGGGGCTTCGGGGCCTCAAAACTAATTATATTAAGACCTTCTAGATTAGACACACTTCACCATTATGAAAAAAAAAAGCCACTTTGTACTACATCGTCACACTCGTCTCAACGCCCCATACCCAGACGGTATTCAATAATGTACAGTGATCATTTGCACAGCTTTCTGGCTCCAGAAAATAATTTTAAGGCTTAAAAGTTAGTCAGTGTCTTGGAGTGAATTTCTTTAAAACTTAAAACTTAGTGGTAATTGCATTGGTCCAGCAACCCTGATCTTGTGAGTCCTCAGATCCCATGTGAGTTGAAAGCTGCTGAATAGTTGAATACATGTGACTCCAGTCCCACGCTGTGTGGCTTACTCTCGGGGCAACCATGGAAGGGCAATACCTATTCCCTTGTTGCCTGCTCTCCAGAGCAAATTTTAAAAAAACATCATTAAATTCACTGATCTCATGTTCCCAGCAGGGAGCTGCTCTCAAAGGGATCACGGGGTGGAGAATCAGTGATACAATGGTATACCTCCCATCTCTGACCTGCACTCCCTTGGTGTGCAACTCCCCACTGGGAGTTGCCCCAAGAGAGCCCATCTAGCCCGTCCCTGCCACAGATCACATAGAGTTTATTTTATCAGGGATCACCTATGATGAATGACTAAGGCACGTAGAGCTCTCTGAAACGATTTCCTGACTCTATAAAGTGATCCACTGAAACTCTAGGATGCTAGTCTAACATTACACCCCATGTTATTCCACTCCGACTGGTTGCATTCCACAGATGATGACCTTTCCACGGTCTTGGCTGCACAGGATCCTTGGCGTCGTGTAGAGTATTTGATCATCTCAGTCTATATTTAAACTCTTCAGTCTTGTATTTAACCATTTCATTTTTTTAATTGGTGGGAGTTGATTCCATATATCTACAGCTCTGTTGGTAAAACAATTTCAATCAATCCCCTTTCTTTTTTTATGAGTTCCTGCTTGCCCCCTCCCACCCCCTCTCCATTAGGTCCCATTGTGCCATGTGCTTACTATCATTTCCCATAATCCTAATAGTCTGCCTCTAAGAGCTCACCAGCCATGCTCCTTGATGGCTCAGCTGGTTAAGGAAGTAAATGGCTCAGGCGCACAGACCAGTAAGGTGCCAGGTGTGAATCCTAGCCTGTACTGAATTAACTGTATAACGCAGTAGGTTTTCTGAACCATTTTTCACATGCAAATCCGATCACAAATACAATGGCTAATGATCCAGTTATTCTCCCTAGTGTCTGGATCTTAACAGAACACTTCCAAGGTTAAACACAAAAACATTGGGGGTTCAGTCACTGTGCCACCTCTGGCTTGCATTGTGGTTGGGTAAACACTAAAAATTGTTGAGGTGGGAATTTTAAATGATATTGGAGGAGGCTGACTTTATGCAAAATAATTTAATCTCACTGCTGAGCAGGAATAGTTACAGTCTCTGTGACTCCTGTCTTAAATTTCTTGCTGTCAATATGCAAGTCACCTAAAATGAAGAATATCACCACAGGTGACGAGATCCAGCCCAGTAGTTCAGTAAGCATGAATGGAACTTTAAAAAAAAAATATACATATGTGCAGCTAATTTGCTTTTGGACACGCCTTCGGCTATTTCAAGACAGCATGTGGAAGAAAAGGCATTCAACAGAACATTGTGGCAGTCGGGGTTTAGCACTGATTCACAGGCAGGTAACGTAACAGATTTCTGTGTGAGGTGAGCCATTATTACAGTCTGCTAACCCGAGACCAGGTGCTATCAATACAGCCAAACCATTCATCACTCCTTCAAGGTCCTTGTAATGAATTTTAAAATGACACATTCCTAACTTATGGATTTCAAAACAGTAAGATGAATGTGTAATATTGTGCAGACGTCCTTATTTGGGAGGTGAATGCAGTCAGGCAGGGTTGCTCCTTTAAAATTTTGGGTGCTCGTTACATCAGAAATATTTTTTTGGGAGTGATACATATAGTTTGCCTATAATCCCAACTGAGATGAGTCATTTTAATTCCACAATAGTGGTGTGACACAAATGGTTAGTCCCCTCCTGTGACTGCAGCAGGTAATACTTAGATGCTGGAACCCTTCCACAAAGGTTAAGAAAAAGAGAAGTTTAAAAGAAAATGGGCTTAACCTGAACTCCGAGTTCAGGCGATCTTTATAACGTCGGGGGAACCTCTTGATTCTGTTGATTCTAATACACACTCCTTCCTTCTACCTTATGCTAAATGGTTAATTTTATTTTTTTTTGTCGTCAGGTTTTCCTCCCCTCTCTCCTCGGTTGCTATAGTTGCACAGATATAGGCTGTCCTCTGGACCTAGCTCGAGTGGCAATTATTCATGATTGAGCCCTGGCGATGAGTGTGTCAGTCGGCTGCTCAATGATCATGTGTTGAGGGCGGAGAGTCTTACAGCTGGGTTTGATTCTGTCTTCACCTGATGTCCGCACACCAAGCACTTCCAGCAGAGGATTACAGTCCCCTTACTGCAGCCCTGGCTGATACCAGCGAATTAAGCACAGGCAGACGTTGAGCTGGGGATCGTCCTGCTCCGTGTGGCTCAGGTCATCACTGGACAGACATACTGAGACATTGGGGAGCTCGGAATAATTTACTTAAAAGAAAAAATAGATACTTTCCCTTCCCCATTGTTTTTCAAGCTAGTTTTATTCACTTTATGACCTCTTTTGCTTGCTGAAAGCTGGACTGGCTGCATACTCAGAGGCCTTTACCAGCGCTGCTTTGAAAGTGTTATCTGGAAGGTATGTGGGAGTTGTTTGAGGTGATAAAACTGCAGGTTATTCCCTCCTTTTAGGGTTACCAACCCTCCAGGATTGTCCTGGAGTCTCCAGGAATTAAAAATTAAACTCCTGGACACTGCTGCGAGCAACCCAGGAGAAAAATCACAGGGGCATTCAAAAAATGGTGTGTTTTTTTCATTTTCTTTGCACAACTTTGTTTATTAGTTATAAAAATATTGGAGATGGCGGAAAAAAGGTTTTTGGCAGGGCGGTTGGACGTGGAAGGTCATGTGATGAAACCTCCAGGGATATGCCCAACCAGAGTTGGCAACCCCATCGCCCTCCCTCATTTTCTGCTGATGTGCTCCATTCCCCCTCTGTGCCTCTCCCTGACAGCCTTGTTGAGATAGGTAACTTGCTTTGGACAAGTGATTTGTTGCAACAAGTGATTTTTTTTTGTTCCTGGAGATTTCTTGCCTTTGCCACTTGGATGCGAGAATATGGTTCTTGGGCAGCAAATTGTGCTGCTTAAAGTAAATACAGAAAGTCACAGGCCATCATGTCAACTTATCTGTTCACTGCACAGAGAATGCCAGACATAAATCAACTTAGTGCCACACTGCTGCTGCAGTCTGGTAAATCATCATCCTGTACTATTGGGCGACCTGCTTTTACTCTCTGCCTAACTTTGTTCCAGGCTCACGATTTACATGGCAAAAAGGAACACTTACTCATTAGGAAGGAAAAATTGATGGTTGTGGAACCAAAGTACAATTTTCTTGCTTGCAGGACTGTATTGTAGATCTGCTTGCACTTGAAGACAATTTACGGCCTACTTAAGTGAGCTTACTTGCTCTCGAGGCAGTACAAAGAAGGTTCACTCGGTTAATCCCGGGGATGAGGGGGTGGACATATGAGGAGGGGTTGAGTAGATTGGGACTCTACTCATTGGAGTTCAGAAGAATGAGAGGCGATCTTATTGAAACATATAAGATTGTGAAGGGGCTTGATCGGGTGGATGCGGTAAAGATGTTCCCAAGGATGGGTGAAACTAGAACTAGGGGGCATAATCTTAGAATAAGGGGCTGCTCTTTCAAAACTGAGATGAGGAGAAACTTCTTCACTCAGAGGGTAGTAGGTCTGTGGAATTTGCTGCCCCAGGAAGCTGTGGAAGCTATATAATTGAATAAATTTAAAACAGAAATAGACAGTTTCCTAGAAGTAAAGGGAATTAGGGATTACGGGGAGCGGGCAGGAAATTGGACATGATTTTAGATTTGAGGTTAGGATCAGATCAGCCATGATCTTATTGAATGGCGGAGCAAGCTCGAGGGGCCGATTGGCCTACTCCTGCTCCTATTTCTTATGTTCTTATGTTCTTTCAACACTGGAGATTTTTTTTTGATATGACATTTTACTTTTAACGACTTCTCTTATTTTATACTTTAAACTAGAATAGTAAGCGGTGTGACTTTGTTTAATTCTGCAATAAATTTTTCATAATACGCCGTGGAATTATTACCTGAATGGAAAACTGTTTCCAAATATGAGGGCCTTTATACTTTGTTGCTGACTTTCTAAGAGGAAAGAGATCCCATCAGTAGTTTTCATCTGTCAGATCCTGTCCTGTACATCATGTCAATATTTAGTTTGTTCCGAGTATGGAACAGATGGCCACCAAAATTTGCCAGAATGTTCCATGGTAATGTCTTTTATGACTAGAGGCTGCTGACACAGGGCCCTCCACTGACGCTTTTTAAACATGCAATTGGTGACTTATTTTTCAGCTGAGAAACCGAGGTGAAGGGCCAAGATCTGCAGTAGAGGCCATCACCGAGGGTAAGAATAATAAATGAAGAAATAGCGATTAGGTAATGCTCAGCTTGAGTTGTTTTAAAAACCTTTAGGAAGTGAAGAATGAGGTGACACAAGGCATTCCATAGATTTTAGGTCGTAGGGAAAAAATTGAGTTCTCGTAGGCTGCAAATGAATCTTGAAGATGCAGCGAGGAGATGGAGTGTGTAAGGCAATGTATTTATATGCTTATAGTTAGTCATTGACAGTGCACTGACATGTATACAAATAGCAAAAATGACCAAAAAAAGGACCGGATATTAGGGTAACAGTTCAGTCTAACATTGCAGTGATCTTGATATAGACTTCCAACTGACCACAGCCGTGGGCTGATTATCTGTAGCTGCTGCTGTTTAACCTATTAAAATTAGAGCTCGGCAGCTGCAGGTTGTGAATTTTTTTCTTGCGTTTAATTTTGTTCTTTAAACTCTTCGGATATAGACATGGATTTAACTGTAGAACACTCATGGATTTTACCCAGGAGGATACAAAATACTATTTAAGAAAAGTTATATAACTTAAAAATAAATAAAGGAAATGTTACAAGGTTGAACTAATAGCAGCCATACAATGTAAACAGCCATTAAACACCTCAACAACATTAAGGTACCATCACAAAAGGCTTGGGATTGGCAATATGACCCGTTTTACTGCTTGATTGGGATCGAATGCCTGTTTTAACTCTCTTTGCTTTTCCTTCTTTCTTTAAGTGGCACTGTTCTCACGAACACATGTTTGACGCACTGTGTAATGATGCAAATCATATTGAAATGCGTCATTAAGCCATTTATACTCTACAATGCTGTGATGAAAATGATTTGCTGTTTATCCAGAACCTTCCACTTGCCCAAACAAGATGATGCTTCTTTAAAATGTGATGTCGATATTTTTTTTACTTGATGTCATTTTATTCAAAAAACTGAAAAAAAACAACTGCGGCAAAAAGTTTATGGGGGAATGGGGCTCCTCCTCTTATCCCAACTCGCACCAACTCCCGTTAACCCATCACCCCTGTGCTCGCTGACCTACATTGGCTCCCGGTCTGGCAACACCTCGATTTTAAAATTCTCATCCTTGTTTTCAAATCCTTCCATGGCCTCGCCCCCTCCCTATCTCTGTAACCTCCTTCAGCCCTACAACATTCCGAGATCTCTGCGCTCCTCCAATACTGGCCTCTTGCGCATCCCTGATTTTCATCGCTGTCTCATTGGCGTCCATGCCTTTAGCTGCCTGGACCCTAAGCTCTGGAATTCCTTCCCCAAACCTTTCCGTCTCTCTACCTCTCGCTCCTACTTTAAGAAGCTCCTTAAAACCTATCTCTTTGACCAAGCCTTTGGTCACCTGTCCTAATATCTCCTTATGTGGCTTGGTGTCAAATTTTGTTAATGCTCCTGTGAAGCGCCTTGGGACATTTTACTACCTTAAAGGCACTGTTTAAATGCAAGTTGTTGTTTGTTTAGGGGAGGGAGGGTTTGAGCTTGAGCTCTGCCTTAAGTACGTGCAGGCCTTTTGAAAGCATTCAAATCAAGTGGGAGGGGGCCTTCCCAGCCTCCCATCTTGTTTTCCTGTTTGACTGATGGTTTAGCGCTACAACGCAGGAGCGACCAAAAAACACGGTGCTGGGGTCTTCACCATGACACTCACCCGACTGGAGGATGCGTGGGGGTTCGGAGGGAGGCTGGAGAATGGAGGCAGGATTTTTTTTTCCTAACTTAATCTCCACCCCCTCGTCCCCCTAGGTTTGGCTGCCCTTTGACGCCCTGCCTCCAATGCCTGGATGTCCCTGCTGTGGTACGCCAACCAGAATTGTCCACAGTGCTCCAGGTGTGGTCGCCCCATTACATTGTGCAGATATATTAGCGACTCGTGCCGTTTATGCTTTATTTCCCTGGCTATACAAGATTGGTTAGCTTTCCTTACTGCTTCCACACTCTGCCCTATTGGTTTCAGTCAGCTATGCACCAGTGCCCCCAGATCCCTTTCCTGTAATGTGTTCTGTAGGCAAATAATTCCATTCATTTTCTCATTGTTTATTTTCCTTCTGTAGTCTGATTACTTGCATTTTCTCACTATTTCCACCTAAACAGCCCACCTTCCCAAACATTCCCGACCCCTTTATATTTGGATGTTCTCGTTCCCATTATTTGAAACTCCCAATTGGCTATCCTCTGCAAACTTTAGTTTTGTTTCTGTGCCCAGCTCCAATTCATTCATGTGTACACACCAATGGCCCCAGTTGGCACCCTATTACTGATCCCTTGAATAAAGTCAGAGAATGCTGGAAATACTCAGCAGGTCAGGCAGCATCTGTGGAGAGAGAAACAGAGTTAACGTTTCAGGTCGCTGACCTTTTGTCAGAACTGGAAGAAGTTAATGATTTAATAGTATATAAGCAAGTACAGAGCCAAGGAAAGAAGGGGGGTGGGGGAGAGGAGGGGAGGAAAGAACAAAAGGGAAGGTGTGTGATAGGGTGGAGGGCAGGACTCATTAAATGACAAAAGGGATGATGGTGCAAAGCAAAAGGGGGTGGAAATGGAGCAAGTAAAGAAACAAAAGATGGGTCTAGAGGAGCTGCAAATGGCAACAACAGAACCATTGCCAGCACCTGCTGTCTGGAAAAAATGGAGCAGTGGTTATGATCTGAAGCTGTTGAAATCAGTTGGACCAAGATCAATTAATCTCTTGCCACGTTGCGAGAACTCCATTGACAACTAACCTTTGCTTTCTCTGGTTTCACTAATTTTCTATTCACCCCAGAAGCTTGCTTCCTAGTCCATGCCTTCCCATGTTGCAAAGTAATCACTCGTATGACACGGTAACAAGTGCCTTGCTAAAATGGAAGTATATCACATCCACACAATTTCTGTTGCCAGTGAGGTCTGTTGTTGCCATGAAGAACTCCAGTTAACATGTTAGACAAGTCCTCTCCCATAAATACATGCTGACTTCCTCATACCTTATACTATACTATACCATACCACACCATACCATATCGTACCTATGTATGTGTTTCGTTATCCCTTTTTTCAAGATTCACCAAACAGGAAAGTGCTATCTTTCTGACTGGAACACTTCTGCTTCTTACTTGTACAAATATTTGGAGGTTGGGAGAGAGAGCGAGAAGTTCAGTCATGTTCCACGGTGGTTTTGATTAATATATTTGGTAACGTTTTAAATCAACTGTAGCTGACCCAAAGAAGTAACATAACTAGTAGTGACCGCTATTTGCATTACAAAAGAGATTATGGCTTTTATGCATTCCGATTAGTTTAGCAGTGAACATTAATTCGCATTGGGTTTCACATTCTAAGGATGCTGTTCGAATTTGAAAGTAGCCCTGGGAACAATCTACTAATGGCTACAGTGCAGCCTGTTGAGGTAGATGGGACCTCTGACCACTATTTCAGCATTTAACCTGTCAAGAGGCTGCCGTATAGCTTCATTAAATATCTGTTAATCACGTAGAGCTCATCCCCACAACTGACACCAGGTCGTGCATTGTTTGTCAAGTTGCTCTTCAACCAAAGCTTGTTTTTAAATTTTTATCATTACCCATTCATCTGTGCTGTATTTGTGTCATGTATAATAGACCTTGAAGGTGACAAGCAAAATCATAGTTTATGTGAAGTCAGAGGCAGCTGTATTTGCCAGGCATTTTGAAGGTAAAACAGAACAGCAAAGCCCACTCCGGTATGCTCGATCTTCTTTTACGAGGATATATTTTGTGGGGAGGGAAAATAGTCCAGGTTTCTGAAGTGTGCATGTTGATCCCTGCTGAAAGCTTTGTTAAGGCTCATTAGTAATGCTGTTGTTGATAGTCTCATTCCAGTATTAGCTCAGATTACAAAAGTGCTTCCAATTTATCATTCTCAACACTCTAAAAACAGAAGCAAATGGAAAAGATCCAGTTGAACGTGCTTATAGTCATTTGTACACAGAAGGGCTTTCGATGACTGCAAAGCAGCGTATGTACTTTTGCAGGGAGCTGGTTTCCAATGGTTATATCAAACAGTCATTAGTTCCCTGTAAAGGCCCACTTTCACTGCCTTAACATATAAATATGATTGGAGTGTGTCTTCAAAGATGGCCATTGTTGTCAGGATGGAGGTCTCAATGGCACTGCAGCTTTTTTGCACGTCAAGAATTTGAAGAGGGAGCAATAATGAAAGAGATGCCTATGTTTGAGGGTGGCCTGGGGTGCATGGTACTTGACGTCCTTTTGAAAAATTCTCCTGTGCTTAGGTAGTGACAGAGACACATGTAGTGAGGCAATGCAGGAAAAGTTGGCTTCTCTGTCTGCCCGAGGTGCTCGAGCTATTGGCCCAGCTGAGAACAGACAACACTCATCACAAATGTGGCTGGTGGATTCAAGTGACAGGCAGCCCTGGGTCTTGAATTTATGACCATCTGGTTATGAAATGCGTGCTGTTGCTGCTCAGTGTATCATGATAATTCTCCGAATGATGTGATGTAAGATGACATTAGTTTGTCTTGCATTGTAGGTGTCTATCATTTAGATTTTATTCCCTTGTTGATTTTTTTATTTGCTTGCTATTTTTAGGCGCGTGGGATCCATCACTATAACAACCTGTATGCGTACAATTGTACTTCACAATAAAAATCTATATGGAAAATGGATATATGTATCAATCATGAAAGCAGTGAACTGTTGCATCCAGTATTATCCCTCTAATTTTCTCCCCTCGTCTCCCGAAGGCACTGACTCCTGCTGAGGTTTGGTTCCAGGGGTGTCCATAGTTCTTTGGTACCTCACCAAAAAGGCCAATCTTGTGTATGCCTAGAAATGAGTGTTGCCTGGCTATCAGACCTTGGCAGGCATCACAGTTGAGCCAAATCCTGTCCTCACTTGATGTCCTCACGAGCCCACATCCAGCAGTGATCATGGGATTGCAAACAGGAATGGGAACCTTGGTTGATTTTTCTCCTCACAAGCTCAGGGGTGCTGAGGCAAATTGCAGTACCTCAGATGCTGCCCAGGCTAAGACCGTCTGGTTGAGCAGAGATTGAACCTGGACTTTTCCATTCTTTATGGCTTAATACCACACCCCATGGTGCATTAACCACAAAGCTTTTCCCAGGATTTTGGCCAGCATTGGTTGTACCAGTGTAGATTAGATTTGAAAACTGAGCCAAGACTGTTCATAATTGAAAAAAGTTTACCATCTTTGTTGAACAGGTGTATTTTTCTTAACAGACATACTGGTCTTCTCACTGCTAATAACATGTCACATGTCACTGGCCAAATTTGTCTGCACCTGCCCACTGAAGTGGTCACCACTTGTCTTTCAGATGGGGAATTAGTCACACTTTAAAGGATAACACCACCAGCAAAGAGAACTCCTATCACTTTTGATACCATCCAAATGATTATTGATGAAGAGGGAAATGGAATATGGCCAAGTAAACTTCCTTCACCAAACACTATGTAAAAGCTGTGTATGGAAGATGAACCCCCATTTATATCCAGGGTTGACAATCAATTCATATGCCACAAAAGGTCAGCATCTGAATGAGGCTGTTTTACCTTATGCTGTTAGGAACATAGGAACATAGGAACAGGAGAATGCCATTCAGCCCCTTGTGCCTGCTCCGCCATTTGATAAGATCATGGCTGATCTGTGATCTAACTCCATATACTTGCCTTTGGCCCATATCTTTGGTTGCCAAAAAGCTGTCTATCTCAGATTTAAATTTAGCAATTGAGCTAGTATCAATTGCCGTTTGCGGAAAAGAGTTCCAAACTTCTACCACGCTTTGTGTGCAGAAATGTTTTCTAATCTCGCTCCTGAAAGGTCTGGCTCTAATTTTTAGACTGTGCCCCCTGCTCCTAAAATCCCCAACCAGCGGAAATAGTTTCTCTCTATCCACCCTATCCGTTCCCCTTAATATCTTATAAACTTCGATCAGATCACCCCTTAACCTTCGAAACTCTAGACAATACAACCCCAATTTATGTAATCTCTCCTCGTAACTTAACCCTTGAAGTCCGGGTATCATTCTAGTAAACCTACGCTGCACTCCCTCCAAGGCCAATATGTCCTTCCGAAGGTGCGGTCTAACCAGGGTTTTGTATAGCTGCAGCATAACTTCTGCCCCCTTGTACTCCAGTCCTCTAGATATAAAGGCCAGCATTCCATTAGCCCTCTTGATTATTTTCTGCACCTGTTCATGACACTTCAATGATCTATGTACCTGAACCCCTAAGTCCCTTTGGACATCCACTGTTTTTAACCTTTTACCATTTAGAAAGTACCCTGATCTATCCTTTTTTGATCCAAAGTGGATGACCTCACATTTGTCTACATTGAATTCCATTTGCCACAATTTTGCCCATTCACCTAATCTATCAATATCGCTTTATAATGTTATGTTTTCATCTACACTACCTACAATGCCACCAATCTTTGTGTCATCGGCAAACTTAGATATGAGACTTTATATGCCTTCATCCAAGTCGTTAATAAATATTGTGAATAATTGAGGCCCCAAGACTGATCCCTGCGGGACTCCACTAGTCACATCCTGCCAACGTGAGTACCTTCCCATTATCCCTACTCTCTGTCGCCTTTCGCTCAGCCAACTTCCTAACGAAGTCCGTACTTTTCCCTCGATTCCATGGGCTTCTATCTTAGCTAACAGTCTCTTATGCGGGACCTTATCAAATGCCTTCTGGAAGTCCATATAAATAACATCCATTGACATTCCCCTGTCCACTACTTTAGTGACCCCTCCAAAAAATTCAATCAGGTTTGTCAGGCACGACCTACCTTTCACAAATCCATGCTGGCTCTCTCTGATTAACTGAAAATTCTCGAGGTGTTCAGTCACCCTATCCTTAATTATAGACTCCAGCATTTCCCCCACAACAGATGTTAGGCTAACTGGTCTATAATTCCCCGGTTTCCCTCTCTCTCCTTTCTTAAAAAGCGGAGTGACATGTGCAATTTTCCAATCTAGAGGGACAGTTCCTGAATCTAGAGAACTTTGAAAGATTATAGTTAGGGCATCCGCAATGTGCTCACCTACTTCCTTTAAAACCCTGGGATGGAAACCATCTGGTCCTGGGGATTTGTCACTCTTTAATGCTATTATTTTCTTCATTACTGTTGCTTTACTTATGTTAATTTTATCGAGTCCCTGTCCCCGATTCAATATAAGTTTTCTTGGGATTTCCGGCATGCTATGCTCTTTTTCGACTGTAAATACTGATGCAAAGTAATTGTTCAACATGTCCACCATTTCCCCATTGTCAATGACAATATCCCCACTTTCAGTTTTTAAGGGGCCAAAACTGCTCCTGACCACCCTCTTTTTCCTAATATAACTATAAAAGTTCTTTTATTGGTTTTGATATCCCTTGCGAGTTTCTTTTCATACTCTCTTTTTGTAGCTCTTACTATCTATTTTGTGACCCTTTGTTGATCTTTGTATCTTTCCCATTCGCCAGGATCTGTGCCATTTTTTGCCCTTTTGTATGCCCTTTCCTTATGTTTTATACTGTCCCTTACCTCTTTAGTTGTCCATGGCTGTTTTTTTTGGCAAGTAGAGTTCTTGCCCCTCAGGGGTATAAACCGATTCTGTATCACGTTAAATGTTTCCTTAAACATTTCCCACTGATCATCAGTAGTTTTACCCATTAACAGATTTGCCCAGTTTACTGTGGACAGTCTCTGTCTCATCCCATTGAAGTCGGCCTTGCCCAAGTCTAGAATCTTAGCAGCTGATTTTCCCTTTCAACAATACATTGAACTCGATCATGTTATGATCATTATTGGATAGATGTTCACGCACAGTTAAGCCGTTAACTAAATCTGGTTCATTACTAAATCTAGTATGGCTTGCCCCCTTGTTGCCTCTAGGACATACTGCTGTAGAAAACTATCCTGGACACACTCAAGAAATTCACTACCTTTCTGACAGTTGTTAGTCTGCTTTTCCCAATCTATGTGAAGGTTAAAGTCCCCCATTAAGACCACTATGCCTTTCTTACACGCTTGTCTAATCTCTGCATTTTTACAATCTAGCACTTCAGAGCTGCTGCCAGGGCTCCTATATACAACTCCCACTATAGTCTTAGATCCTTTCCTATTTCTCAATTCAACCCATAAGGTCTCTGTTGTCTGCTTACCTCTCGTTATATCCCCCTTTATCATTGAAGTGATTTCATCTCTAATCATTAAGGCTACTCCTCCCCCTCTTCCATTTTCCCTATCTCTCCTGTAGACCTTATAACCTGGTATAATTAGTTCCCAATCCTGACCATCCTGCAGTCAAGTCTCAGTAATAGCTATCATGTCATACCCTCCAATTTGAATTTGAACCTGTAGTTCATTTAATTTATTCCTTATACTCTGTGCATTTGTATATGGAACTCTTAGTTGGGCCACACACCCTAGCCTGACATTCAGCTTTGATGCTGGGTTAATCGCCTTACGCCTTCTAGTTTTTATTTTATCTGTCGTGCCTAAAGTACACTTTCTTTCCGCTGCTCTACGCTTTTCCCTTTCACTTGTTCTTGAACAACTGTTTGTACTATTTGTATTTTAAATTTCCCCTGGGTCTTCCCCTCTCTTGATGCTCTCAACTTTATTCCCTTCTGACTCCCCGCTCAGGTTCCCATCCCCCTGCCATTCTAGTTTAAACCTTCCCCAACAGCACTAGCAAACACCCCCGCGAGGACATTGGTCCCGGTCCTGCTCGGGTGTAACCCGTCCCGCTTGTACAGGTCCCACCTTCCCCAGAACCGGTCCCAATGTCCCAGGAATCTAAATCCCTCCCTCCTACACCATCCCTGCAGCCACTCATTCATCCTGTCTATTCTCCTGTTCCTATACTCACTAGCTCCTTGAAACCTTAAGAAATGTTGCGAGTTGCTGCATCTTAGTGAGCATCAAGAGAATGACTCCATGGACATAGTGTGCCATAAATTGACCAATTGGCGCCTAGATAGCAGGCTGTTGTGATTGATACATTGCAGCAGTTTCTGTTTCATGATGCTTTCTGCAAGCTTGAACACAATCAGCAAAGCACCGATCCTACTCCCCAGTTAGCGGGTCCCGGACTTTATTTGTTGTTGTGCATTGGTGCAAAATTTGCTGTTTTTCTCTCAGATAGGTCATCAGTAGTCGACAGAGACCGTGTAATTGGCAAGTAGATGGCGCTACGACAATCCTAGAACATGTGCCTTTGTAGCCTATAGTTTTAATATTCTCAGATTGTTGAACGATATTTTATTTTGTTGAGCCCAATCTTGATTTGGGTGATTCAGTTGCTACACTTAAAAAGGACTTTTGGTGCATTCCTCTAGATTTCAGATTACTCAAGAAATTATGATACTTACCAACTCCATCTCATCCACAAAGATATGGAATGTGACTCAGTCCTTCTCAAGAGGGAGGAAGTTAGGGTGGGGTCTAATGTCAGAAACAGATTTGATGAAATTTTGTCATTTGTTGCTGTGGTAGGGAGCTAATCACAAGCTGTACCTCTGATGGGCTGATGACAAATATCCTAATCTTGCAACACTCAAATGCTATCAGTCATGAGAAACCCCATTATAAAGGCAGTTTTTGACCTCTGTGTAAACAGAGAAACCTTTAATGGCTGTCTTCTGGGCTCTAACATTCTATGATTTTTATAAATGAAGGTTAAAAGGGTGTCGCCAGGGAGCTTGAATGCAGGTCAGGTTCCTTTAACAGCAGGTACAGCCTTCCCTGAAAACTTGGCTAAAAATCCACCATATTAACCAGGAGGATAAGATTGCACCACAATTGAGGCCAAGTCTGTGGCAGATGCTACAACACAAACATCTGTAATCCTGTTTAAATAACATTTTATGTAAAAACATTTTGTGGTCAAGTACGCTTGGTTTTACAATTATGTCGTTCACAGCCTCCTTCTGTCTGGCAAGATTCTTAACTAGGTAACGAAGCCATTTAACTGTTCCGATGCATTGGCCTTCCCTGCATTATCTGCTGCAACAGTGGCATTCTGCCATGTTTGGAGACAGCACTAATGGAGCTCAATTACTTTTATCACCTGGCTGATGATGGGTAAGTGTTACCATTGACATAGTTGAGCAAAACAAGTGTCACATTGGGCTTGATTTTCGCACCGCCGAGCGGGTGTGTTTGTGGTGGGGGGGGGGCTGCGAAAATCGGGGTTTCCCGGGGCGGGTCTGGAGCCCGGCTCCAACCCGCCCACTTCCGGGTTCCCCAGTGACGAGCTTACATGCGCGCGCAGCCCCCGCATGTGGGACTCCCGCCGGCAATTAAAGCTGGTGGAATGCCACTTAAAGAAATTAAGTAGGTACTTCAGGTTGTTTGTAGACCTGATTGACCTGATATTTTAGGAGGGGTGGTATTTTCAAGTCAACTGGGACTGTTTCCCGTACTGGGGGAAACACTCCCAGTTGAAATGAACGTGTTGCAGCCACCAGCATGTGGCAGCTGCAAAGGTCCATTTGACAGACTCTCACTCATTGCAGGAGGCCACTTTGTCACTTTGGACAAAGTTTGGCCTCCACTACCCTCCTCCTAACAATAAAATTAACGAATTTGCACAACTACCCCCGGTGTACAGACACATTTACCTACCTCGCGGACCCCCTCAAACGTACATTTTCCAGATGGGGGCCGCCGTAGCTGCAGTCATGACCTCCTCGGAGGACGAACAGCTTCACCAGCCTCGCCGGCCACACCGTCCACCTCTGACACGTGGAGCTCCACAACACAGTGTTGTGACACTTCCACATGCACAGCGGGAGGGAGGGCAACTGCAGAGAGAGATGCATCGCAGAAGGCACTACCCTCGCCAAAGGGTCTACAGACCGAGGCTCAGCTTCCTGGACCTCTCTGAGCAGCAGTGCACACGGAGGCTCAGAGTCACTCGACATGTAGTCGTGGACATCTGCAGCCTCCTTCATGCTGAGCTGCTCCTGGCTAGCCCGAGCACCATCTTCTTACCTGTCGCTGTCAAAGTCACCACTGCCCTCAACAACTTCTCCTTCGCATCCTTCCAGGGTGCCACCGGGAACATCGCCGACGTCTCTCAGACGTCTGCACAAAAGAGCCCTGGACAACATCCAGGCTTGGGCTGATAAGTGGCAAGTAACATTCGCACCAGATAAGTGCCAGGCAACGACCATCTCCAACAAGAGAGAGTCTAACCACCTCCCCTTGACATTCAACGGCATTACCATCGCCGAATCCCCCACCATCAACATCCTGGGGGTCACCATTGACCAGAAACTTAACTGGACCAGCCATATAAATACTGTGGCTACAAGAGCAGGTCAGAGTCTAGGTATTCTGCAGCGAGTGACTCACCTCCTGACTCCCCAAAGCCTTTCCACCATCTACAAGGCACAAGTCAGGAGTGTGATGGAATACTGTCCACTTGCCTGGATGAGTGCAGCTCCAACAACACTCAAGAAGCTCGACACAATCCAGGACAAAGCAGCCCGCTTGATTGGCACCCCATCCACCACCCTAAACATTCTCAAGGGCAATTAGGGATGAGCAATAAATGCCGGCCTCGCCAATGATGCCCACATCCCATGAACGAATAAAAAAAAAATACACCTGCACCCACTCTACAGTGACACAATGGATGACATCAGTTGTTGGTCTTCATAGTGATTCTCAGGAAAGGGCATTATTGCACAAACCAGACAAGATTCGCAAAGACGTGGTCGTAGTGGTGACAATACAATATGTAATGTGAGTTGATCAGAAATTAAATGCAAGTAAAAACCATGACAAACCCTCAAACACCCTTGTGCAACCCTTTCATGCTCACGACACGTTTGCCTTACGCTTCCTACTGCACATATGTGATGCATGCCCTGTGGCTCCAGCACAGGTAGTGGCAGGTTGAGTGAGGCTGACCGTGAAAGAGATGCATGAGAGGGTGAGTATGAGATAGAGCCATGAGATTGTATGAGGATTGGGTTGAGTGGTAGTGGCGGGATGAGTACTGGCGAGGTGAGTAAGTGCAGGTAAGATGAGGATGAGCTTTGAGTGTGTGTGAGGAGTGATGTGACAGAGTAGTGTTGGCAGTGCAGAAGGAGATGTGGGGTGGGGGCGTTGATGTGGCAGACAGAGTGTAGGGGAATGAGTAAGTGTACTCACTTTGGCTGACCTACTTAGGTCATTGAAGCACCTCCTGCACTGTATGCAGGTGCGTGATATGTTGGTGGTGCAGGTGACCTCCTCTGCCACCTCGTGCCAGGCCTTGGTGGCAGAGGCAGGCCGCTTCCTCCCGCCCGCTGGGGAGAAGATCTCTGCCCTCCCCCTCCTCCTCACGCCATCCAATAAGACCTGAAGTGAGGCATCATTAAACCTGGGAGCAGCCTTCCCCCTGGGCTGCTCCATGCTGTAATTTTGCCTATTTTCTGCAGCATCTGTCAGTGGAGGACTGCCCCTTTAAATAGGGCTCTTCCAGCTGACAGCCTATGCTGCGCCTGCACAGTCTGCCCGCTACGCAGCTTTCCAGCGCGAAACCCGGAAGCAAAGGTAAGTACCTTCAATCAAGCTGCGATTGCGTGCGGAACACCCCGATTTCACTGGGCGCGTTACCCATGTGCCCGGTCGACCCCCCACTGCCAACCCACCTCCCTCCTAATATCGGGCCCATTATATCAGCAGAAGAATTAAACAATGAGGCCTGGCCTTATTATTCGAGAATGTTTACACCACAACTCAGCTCATAGCAACATAAACACATCAAAATCTCATTATAAAGCTACCAAATCCAAAAGGTACTCCCAACAGTGTCACAACCACTGAGACCTATTCAAAGCAATCATCCAGTGTTCGAGCATCTGCACCTTGCCACATCTGCACCTTGCCACCCATACAGATGTGTGTCTGTCCAAAGTATTTATTTTGGTGTAACTGTGGTACTTAATAGTTTCATATATACTAATATATGTTTTTTATATATATATATATATATATATATATATATGTGTATATCTTAAAGAATGCTCTTTTTTACTCTCGGTTCTTGTATATTTAAAGCTGTGTCACACTACAATGTCGTCATTTTTTAAAGCTTTCTAGGATAATCTCAACATTAAATATGGCCTACAATTTGGTTGAATTATTTAGATATAATAATGGAAACTTTTTCGTATTTTTCTCTGTTTAGACCCATCAGTAAGATTGCCTGATGTGATTAAGATCAAAAGTTCCAGTTTGGTTTACCTGTTGCCCTGTTACACCTGAGTGAGATGCAGCTCATTTGCACCAATTCAGTTATTCTTGCCACAGTTCCAGCTTGGTTATCTGCCTAACCTATTACCTGACCCACATCCATTTATACCTACCCACTAGCACATTGGCCACTGACCAGAGGGGTTGAATTTACACACTAGGTGTAAACATTAGCTCCAATGCATGTCATTGGAATGCACTGAATTATGGGTCTCGATCTGGGCTGTAGGTTTAGACTAAAGCTGGCACAATGATGCTCGAACACTGGATGATTGCTTTGAATAGGTCTCAGTGGTTGTGACACTGTTGGGAGTACCTTTTGGATTTGGTAGCTTTATAATGAGATTTTGATGTGTTTATGTTGCTATGAGCTGAGTTGTGGTGTAAACATTCTCGAATAATAAGGCCAGGCCCTCATTGTTGACTGAAAGCTGTGAAGGTAAACAACTTCAACCAGCTCTACATTACTGCGACCATGAGGTGAGGAGGAGCCAGAGACTAAATCTACTTGTTTCAATTTTAAGATTATTTTGGGAAATATTTTAGAATGAAATCAAGAAATGAGTGGGGTCATGCAGCTGTTGATTTTCTTTTGTGTAAAAAGAAAGACATATTTGTATAGTGCTTTATTACATCTCAGAAACATGCCAGAGCAATTCAGAAAACAATATGTTTTGTTTTGATGTTTCTCACTATTATGTGCCAATTCTAAAAAGAAAATTTTTAAATTCTTGATGTTGCTGGAACTCGATTCTTATCATTGTCGGGGAGCTCTGCATAATAACCACAACAAAGAGAAAAACAACAAATTATGAAAATTATAAAATGAGTGATGTAGATGAATTAACTAAATCCCTGATGATTTGTTTTGCTAGGTGATATATTAAATCATCTTGGAGTTCTTATACACCAATGCAGAAATGCTGTCCTTTTTCATTTGAATTTGATTAAATATTAAGTTGTGTTTGCCATCAGTGAATGGTGTGGGCGGCTCCAGAAAGATGTTGCTATTGGAAACAATTCTTGGCTGCACCACAGATTGTACAAACGGTTAATGATTCCTGGGAGTTAAAGGACTCAAAATGAGCCATTTTGGAGCTCTCCACAAAACCATCTCAAGTTTGGTGGCACCTGTCCCTTCTCCAAACAAAAAGAGAGGCAATGCACGTGATCAAAGGGTTATCTTTGCATTGACACCATGCCGTTTTTGATTCAAATTATTAGCTTTGCATTATCATGTTGGCATCTCTGTCTGGAGTTATAGTAACAAAGGCTAGGTTTTTATTTCAATGGAAATAAAAAAATTTATCGGAGATTTGTCACCAATCCCTGTAGGGCAGACCTGTGTGTCATTTGGTGGTAGTAGTGATCATACATCTGACTCATTCAGTGTAGAAAGTGAGGAAGGGGAGGGGGAGGGGAAGGAGGACATGCCAACATCTCCCGCATAGGCCTAGGGAAGGTCATGCACTGGCCTGTCGTTTTGTGAAGATCCAGACTTTAGACCGATCAAAGATGAAGCTTGAATGATAACTGGATGAACATTTTGATGCACTACCTCACAAAATGTAGGCTTATTGGTGACCAAATTGATTACAAAATGGAGGCTAGATACTATTGAAGGAAAGTAACGCCCATGAGTACAATTGTGCCGAAGCGAATATTTTAATCATTGAGAGATATCAACCAACAGTGCTCAGTCAGTGACTTCACTTGTCAAATCAACACAAGGCAGTGATACAAAATTATGGTGGAACTGAAACACTGCACTCTCAAGATGTCTCAAGGCCCTTCACAAACAAAGAATTACTTTTGAAGTATAGTCACTGTTGTTATGTAGGTGAATATGGCAGCCAATTTGCACACAGCAAACAGCAAATTAGATAAATCACCAGTTAATTATTTTTTTTTGTTGGTGTCAGTTAAGGTAGGGATGTTATGCGGGATACTAAGAAAAACATTCTGCTCTTCAAATAGTGCCATGAGTTTTTTTTTTACACAGGGCAGAACAGGTAGATGAGGCTTTGGTTTAACATCTCATCCAAAAGCCAGCACTTTCTCAGTAATGCAATGAAATGTCAGCTTGGATTATGTGCTCAAGTCCTGGATTGGGGCTTGAACCCACAATCTTCAGACTGAAAAAGCAAGAGGTCTCTTTATTAACTGAACCAACCTGACAATTTTATTCACTGTGGTGATTTGAAACTCATTTTGGCTAGAAATCTAACTTGAAGGTATGTTTTTCTCCGCAGGATACATTTGGAACACAAAATTTGCGACTATTTACAATATGAATTGAGGTGGTGTTAGTCAGATGTCTGCTTTGTTCTGTCATCGTGACGAGCAATGCCAGCAGGGGATTACTTCTTGTCATTCAGTGGTAGAACCAAACAAGTTTTCAGGTGCTATAGGGCAGAAGATACACCTACTGTGAATTGCTACATAACACATTCATTACCTGAAAGGTTAACAAAACAATAATAAAAGCTCAGTATACAATACAGATCACAATATAGGATAAATTCACAGGGAACTATGCTTAAAGGGGATGCAGGTTGGAGAGTCAGCATGACAGTGCTGTCGCTTATCTCTGACCAAGCCCCTCCTCTTCTCCCATCCCCCGCCACACCCTCATTCATGGCTCCCTCCTGGGAGCTCTGAATCAGTAAATGTACTTTTATATGACATTAAGCAATGTAAAACTGTGAACTATTAAAAAAAACACCTGGGAGTACAAATTCAATACTATGATTATCCACAAGATTATTGTAGTAAGATGCAGGCCGTTGTCATGTTTTCAATAAATACAGCAAAGGAGGTGATATTACACATCAGAAGATAAGTAACTGGATATGTGTTGATTCAGTTGGAATCCTTGCAATGGCCTGAAATTTATTAAAATTCAACATTGTAGCTGTGTTATTTTTTTCAAACACCATAGTTTAACATGGACAAATAGTACATTGTCATTGTTTGACCCACTTGCTAATATCTAAATTATTTCCACTTCAATCTTGTGGCCAACAATCTTGTTGTCTTCTGACAACTGAAATATTGGCCTAGATTTTAACTCCCCCCACCTGGCTGAAATCCAGTTAAAATGGAGCGGGGGGTGGGGGGAGGGGGCTTACTTACGCCTTTCCTGCTGTCCGATCTGACCGACTGCAATTTTGAAGCCCATGGGAATAACGGGGCAGTGGCAGCATAGATACGAAATTGGTTCAAGGTGATTTCACATGTGAAGTATGTGGAAGATATTGTCTGCCTTATAATTCACCTGTGGAGCCATATATTTGACAACTAAGAAGTAGAAAACTTGTACTCCCAGTCATCAAAAATGAAGGACTATGTGCACAAGCTCTGTAGGATTGAGTTGGTTTCCAATAAGCCATCAGAGTGGCATTGGTTATTCAGAGTGTAATTAGTACAATTCAGATTTATATAGTGCCTTCCATGTCCTCAGATCCCGAGTGCCTCGCAGCCAAGGAGTTGCTTTTTCTTAAAGTGTAGTTAATATTGTTAAGTAGGCAAATGCAGCAAGGAATTTGCCTCCAAAAAGCTAATGAGATAAACAACCACTTTTTGGTGGCTCTGCTTTACCAGATTTTCCTGCTCCCTCTCTCCAATTTAGCTAACCTGCTTTAATTTTTCGCACATTCTCCCAGATGCTGTAAAGGTCTTTTATTTCTCTCATTTCTCCCATCATGCCTTCTTTTGTCCTACAACATTATCAGTTCCGTCGGTTAACCATCTCCTGTTCTCTACCTAATCACTTTACAGCTCACTCTTTTTCTTTTGTGTATGTGTCCCCCCTTTCCTTCACTCTGTTCTTTCTTTTAAACTGTTCATCTGTAGTATCTTGCAGTTCTGATGAGGGTCTATGCCTGAAGCAGCATCATTTTTTCCTTTATTTATCGATGCTGCCTGACATGCTGAGTGTGTCCAGCATTCTCTGTTTTTGTTTCACTTATTAGTGGCCTTAGTTGAGGGATGACTGTTGGCCAGGATGCCGAGAGAACTTCCCCACTCTTCGTTGGATAATGTCATGGGACACTTAATGTCCAGCCTCAGTTTAACATCTCATCCCGAAGACCAGCACCTTGGGCAATGCAGCACTGAAGTATCAGCCTCGATTATGTGCTGAATTCCTGGAGTGGGGCTTGAGCTCTTGACCTTCTCAATCAGAGGTGAACGTGCTATCACTGAGCCAAACTGACACTGAAAACAGAGTATGAATGTTTTATTAAGTAGCTGACTATTAACGCCTAAATTTATTGATTCCTTTTGATTCAGTGCAGCACCTTAATCCAGGCACAATGCTCTGATTTTAATGGAGTGAGCTCTTGCATTGCAACACATCCATGTCTGTCTCCAGTGGGTAGGCTGACCTTGGATTGGAACCCATAGCCAGTTTACACTGTGCTGGCTTCAAATTACAAATTAATTTCAGCTTGAAACCTGCCTCTAGGGCAGTGTTCCTTCATGTTGTGCTGATTTCAGAGCTCAGAATTTACAGTATGGAAAAAAATATAAATGTAGCTCACGCTGGGTTCATTCTGGCATCAAAAACAGTGGGAGAGCATTTTGGTGGTAGTGATTATAATTCAGTTAGATTTAGCATAGTTATGGAAAAGGACAGAGATAGAAGTAAAAGTTCTCAGTTTGGGTAAGGCCAATTTTACTAAGCTGAGAAGTGATTTAGCAAAAGTGGACCGGAAACAGCTGCTTGAAGGTAAATCAGTGTCAGAGCAGTGGGAGGCATTCAAGGGGGAGATTCAAGGGGTTCAGAGTAAACATGTTCCCACAAAGAAAAAGGGTGGGACTGCCAAATCTAGAGCCCCTTGGATGACAAGGAGCGTACAGGGTAAGATAAGGCAAAAAAGGGAAGCTTATGTCAGACACCAAGAGCTCAATACTGCAGAAAGCTTAGAGGAGTATAGAAAGTGCAGGGGTGAAATTAAAAAGGAAATTATGACAGTAAAGAGAGGGCATGAAAAAATATTGGCAAGTAAAATTAAGGAAAACCCCAAAATGTTTTATAAATATATAAAGAGCAAACAGATAATTAAGGAAAGAGTAGGGCCTATTGGAGACCAAAAAAGGTAACCTATGTGTGGAGGTGGAAGATGTGGGTTTGATTCTTAATGAATACTTTGCCTCTGTCTTCACAAAAGAGGGGGACGATGGAGAGATTGTAGTGCAGGAGGAGTGTGAAATATTGGATGGGATAAACATAGTGAGAGAGGAAGTATTAAGGGGTTTAGCATCTTTGAAAGTAAATAGATCGCCAGGCCCAGATGAAATGTATCCCAGGCTGCTAAGAGAAGCAAGGGGGGAAATAGCGGAGGCTCTGACCATCATTTTCCAATCCTTCTTGGCTGCAGGTGTGGCGCCGAAGGAATGGAGGATTGCTAACGTTGTCCCTTTGTTTAAAAAGGGAGAGAGAGATAGACCGAGTAATTAAATGCCAGTCAGTTTAACTTTAATGGTGGGCAAATTATTGGAATTGATTCTGAGGGACAGCATAAATCGTGATTTAGAAAGGCACGGATTAATCAAGGACAGTCAACATGGATTTGTTAAGGGAAGGTCGTGTCTGACTAGATTGAATTTTTTGAGCAGGTAACAAGGAGGGTTGATGAGGGTAACGCGTTTGATGCACATAGATTTTAGCAAGGCTTTTGACAAGGTCCCACATGGTGGACTGGTCAAAAAAAGTAAAAGCTCATGGGATCCAATGGAAAGTGGCTAGTTGGATCCAAAATTGGCTCAGTGGCAGGAAGCAAATGGTAATGGTTGACGGGTGTTTTTGCGACTGGAAAGCTGTTTCCAGTGGGGTCCCGCAAGGCTCAATACTAGGTCTCTTGCTTTTTGTGGTATATATTAATGATTTGGACTTGAATGTGGGGGGCTTGATCAAGAAGTTTGTAGATGATACAAAAATTGTCCATTGGGTTGACAGTGAGGAAGAAAGCTGTAGACTGCAGGAAGATATCAATGGACTGGTCAGGTGGGCAGATGGAATTCAATCCAGAGAAGTGTGAGGTAATGCATTTGGGGAGGGCAAACAAGGCAAGGGAATACACAATAAATGGAACAAAACTGAGGGGTGTAGAGGATGAAAGGGACCTTGGAGTGCATGTCCTCAGATCCCTGAAGGTAGCAGGACAGGTAGATAAGGTGGTTAAAAAGGCATACGGGATACTTTCCTTTATTAGCCGAGGCACAGAATAAAGAGTAGGGAGGTTAAGTTAGAACTATATAAAACATTGGTTAGGCCACAGCTTGAGTACTGTGTACAGCTCTGGTCGCCATATTAGAGGAAAGATATGATTGCAATAGAGAGGGTACAGAGGAGATTTACGAGGATGTTACCAGGACTGGAGAATTTTAGCTATGAGGAAAGATAGGATAGGATGGGGTTGTTTTCTTTGGAACAGAGGAGGCTGAGGGGAGATTTAATTGAGGTATATAAAATTATGACGGGAGTGGATTGGGAGGACCTATTTCCCTTAGTGGGGTGGGGGGGGGTGGGGTCAGTGACCAGGGGGCATAGATTTAAAGTAATTGGTAGAAGGATTAGACGGGAGCGGAGGATAAATTTTTTTCACCCAGAGGGTGGTGGGCATCTGGAACTCACTGCCTGAAAGGGTGGTAGAGGCAGAAACCCTCAACTCATTTAAAAAGTACTAGGATCTGCATCTGAAGTGCTGTAACCTACAAGGCTACAGACCAAGTGCTGGAAAGTGGGCTTAAGTTGGATAGTTCTTTTTTGGCTGGCACGGACACGACGGGCCGATTGGCCCCCTTCTGTGCCATAACTTTCTATGATTCTAAAAGCACAATGTAAACTATGTATTAAATAGCACATCAAGAAATTGCTATTGATGCTGTGATTTGTGGTGTTAAACTACATAAGAAAGTATTGAGGGAGGTCTATCAAACCGATTGTGTACAATTTGCACAGTCATCCACGACTCCTCAACTTATCCTCATGACTGAGGTGACCAGACTCTAGTCAAAGTTACAAGAATGGAAAATTGAAGTTTCTTCCCAATCACGGAAGGTAATTGAGTGACAACTGCTGATTATTAATCTAATCTACCAGTCTACAATATTTAAATTGAACCAATTGCATTTTACAGATGACATTTTATGCTCTCAACCTGAAACAGCCATAGTGTACCTTGGAGTACTTAATTATCTATGTCTATATTTATTCTGAAAATTTTCAATCCCGTTCTTTATCAGGTACCCATCTAGCTTCTTTTTGAATCAGTTAATCATTATGCTTTTGAAGGCAGTTCATTTTATACACCAAACTCATGTCCACTAGTTCTGTGATTATAATTTGTTATATCCAATTCATACAATACAGGCCGTTCCCCATGTCCAATCTTATCCATTTACACTGCTGGTGGATTCAACAACCATGAATAACCGTGCATGCGCAGTTTGCTCTGAAATCACAAACTTGAGAGCAGCTGTGCAGACTTGAATCTCACGCATTCGCAAGCGCAAGATCACGTCCGTAACTGACAATCTGGCCGAAATCCTCCCCCAGTGTCAAAGCTCATTGCTGTCCCGTACAGACAGGCTGAGAATTCAGAGGTTTACTGGTACCTCCAAGGTGGAAGGCATGACCTCATCACCAGCAGTCAGAGGTGTCGTGGGAAACCCTCTCCCAAGTGGATTTTGGTGCTTCAAATGGCATCTTAATAAAATTTACAGGATTACCTTTGATGGTGCCCCTAGTTTCAGAGGCAACTGGGTTAAAGTAAATGGGGTATAAAATAATCTGATCACATATACCTTATCCATGATTGCATTCAGCAATTATGTCCTTATATTAAGGGCACTGGCATGAACAAAGTTATTTGAACAATCCCACTTCACTTCGGCTGACAGAGTTAGATTAACCCCAGTCATGCTCCGGTTTCTTCTAGAACTCCGAATACCACTGTGTATGCAGAGACACGTACATATAGGCCAACACAGCACTGATGCTCTGAGTACCAACCCGAGGAAGGGGAAGGCAGCGAGGCTGTGAACTCAAATCGACTTGAGTGTAACAGCCTACTGGCACAAGGGCTGCTGCCAGGCTTCACAATGCATGTCTGGATGTCGTGGTGCTCGTGGTTTTTGAGGGCACCCTAGTGACTCAAACTGTTGTGCTAGAATTGGTGTAGCATTGAGGCACCTGGGTAGATAGGGAGAAACTATTTCCTCTGGTGGGAGAGTCCAGAACAAGGGGGCATGACCTTAAAATTAGAGCTCGGCCATTCAGAGGTGATGTCGCAAAGGACTTCTTCACACAAAGGGGAGTGGAAATCTGGAACTCTCTCCCCCAAAAATCTGTTGCGGCTCGGGATCAATTGAAAATTAGGCAAGGGCATTAAGAAATACGGAATCAAGGCAGGTAGATGGAGTTATATAGATCAGCCATGATCTGATTGAATAGGTGGAACAGGCTCGAGGGGCTGAATGGCCTACTCCTGTTCCTATTTTCCTACTGAGCTGATCTTACTAGAGGCTGAGCAGCTGGATGGGAACATGAGCTTTTACTGGGATCATTGTGGCAAGCCTGTATAATAACATTGAAGGCCTGGAGTAGACTGGGGCATCCCCTTTTACGAATTGGCTATTAACACATTCCAGAGCTATTTGTCTGTGACTGTGGTTTGTTTATGAATGATTAATAGGGTCGATTATCAGACGGAAGGACAGCAGCTAGGTAATGTTAACGAGGCAATATTATGGGCCAGAACTTGCGCAGAGCGGCTTGGCAACGATCACTACAGCTCCTGCGAATTAAATTTCCAAACGTCCTTACTGCGGGCTCTGTGGTTTCTACTTGCGTGATTTTGAACTTTTAAAGAATTGTGTGCTATCAACTCAGCCGCTGAACAGGGTAAGTTGATGCGCATGGAACAGTCTGTGAGAATCGAAGACACGCCCACAAAACCTGTCAGGAAAATAAGTCACGCCCACAAGCTGGCAAGCAGACTTCATTCATTTAAAGTTAGTATCCTGGAAGTCATTGTAAATAATGTCATTTATTTAATAAAAAGCCAAAGAAGTAATTGAATTAAAGTGACAGAAGGGAAAAGTAAAGAAATTTTTAAAAAATTTTAAAAACTTTTTCTTTTAATGATCAAAAACTATTAAAATAAGGAGTAATATGAGGCTCCACATTTTTAAAAATTGAATTTTAAGTTGTTTTGCAGTCAATAAGACTAACCGCGCTTTTAAAACTTAGTTTTGACCTGATATTTTTAAGCGTACCTTTTGGTGGCGTAATTAGTTACTTTCCAGCGAGGCAGATGAGCAAGTTTGCGATTTTTCAGTGATTTCTATGATTGTAGCGTGCGATGGCCCTTTAATTTGCAGCTGTCAAGTTGCTGGTGAACCAATAGGAGCAGGTTCACGATTTCCGTGTTTTAGTGCGCCTCTGTAAACGCGGGAACTTGCTCCTTCGATTCTCCATTAAAAACGGAGCGCGCTGGTGAGCTCCTCCGTTATTTCGGGAGCAATTTCTGGCTTGTTGAATTACCATTTTTTTTACAGGGTTTGAACATTTTTCAAGGACTGGTATTAGCATATCAGGAAAAAATACATGAAGTTGCACTCCACTACACGTTTTGAGCTTGTTAAAGTCGCAACTAAAAATGAAAAAAGAAGAAAAAAGAAAGACTTGAATTTATATAGCGCCTTTCATGACCTCAGGATGGCCCAAAGTGCTCTACAGCCAATGAGGTACTTTCCAAGTGTAGTCACTGGCCTAATGTAGGAAATGACATATACTTTCTTAAAAACAGTTCATTGCAACATATTGATACAGATTCTGATGTTGTAATTGTTACCGTATGGATTTTGAGTCCAGTTTTTAAAAGTGTTTTTCTGCAACTTCATCATGTTGAAATTTTTCACATTTGCGAAAAAGTTAAGAGGGCTGGTGACAGACCAGTCAGATGCCACATAGAAATATAATTTTGTCATCTTTTAGTTGGATTGTGAGTGTTGGAAAAATATCTGAGAAACTACAGCAGAAACCTCACCTCCCCTTTTTCCCATATGGCTGAAAGGGTGCTGAAGAGACCGCATTCGCACATATGGCCCATCAAAAATGAACTATTCACAAGTGTGAAGGCGATGTTTGGGGAGATTATGTCAAAGGTAAATTCGACATCTTGGTGTAGGAACATCATAAAGAAAATAAAATGTAGGAAACACGGCAGCCAATTTGCACACAGCTAGGTCCTACAAACAGCGATGTGATAATGACCAGATAATCTGTTTTTAGGTGTTGGGTGAGAGAGAAATATTGGCCAGGACAGTATTATGTCAGGAATTGCAAATGGCAGAGTTTTCCAGGCCCTAGGTTGTGGTCTACTCACCCAGCAAGCTCTCTTGGAAGGAGAAGATGATGCCACAGCATGCATCAATAGGTGATCACAGTCCATGGCATCACATAGTCAAAGACAGAATTGGACTTCCAGCCAGAACTGTTAGCAGACATAACTCAACTGGGGCTGCAGAGCTTATCAGAGAACATCCTTCAATAGGCCCAACTCTTTCGTCCAACAGTATTGTTTTGTAATAAAGTCTAGTGTTTGGTTTAAAATTGGTGAAGTCTCATATTGTTCCCTATAGAATGCATGATGTGAGAAAACAGTAACACTGAAATATTTGGATATTTAGAGTATTTTGCACTGATCATTATTGAGAGATGAGGATCTGAGATTATATGGTTTTGATAAATGGAGTAAAGTGCCAATATACACTTGTACCTTACTGTAACATCCTTCCTAGGATTTAAATAATATGGATGTTGTGCTTTTAAAATGTTGTGCAACAATGCCAATTTCAGACCAGACTGCTGCTTTCTGCTATATTTGCATTTATTTTCAAATTTTGACCAATTTTCTCCCCTTCTCTCCTGAGAGTACAGACTCGTGCTTGGATCTGGATCTATAGGTACCATGCCTTGCCTGAGTGACAATTCTTTAAATGTGAGCATCGGCAGTGAATGTTGCCAGCCTATTAGGTCATGGTGAGCATCACAGTTAAGTCCACCTCATGTCCAGAAATGCTTATTTTCCAGCCATTACCACGGGATAACAATCAGGAAGTAGGTACTCTGGCAAAATTTTCCCCTAATGGTAACCAAATGAGGCCAATTGCAGCACGCCAATTGCTGCCATGCTGAAATCGATCAAATCTGGGATCTTGCTGATCTGTGTGTTTCAATTTAGCTACTAAGTGACCAAGGGAGCCCATAATCTTTGCATTCTGAAGGCTCCCCTGTTTTTTCCATTATTGCTCTTTCCTTTACTGTCACCAGTATGTGTGTGTTGGATTGTATTTTCTCTACTGTTAGTACCAGTCTATCCAGGTTGGGTGAACATTTATTCACTTGTTGACTCCGAAACTGGATGAACTTCAGTCAGTATTGGGTGAAAATAAAAATAGTCTTTAAAAGTTAATTCATGGCAGTCCACACATTTATAAGAAGCAAATGTTTTTTGAAATGAAATGACACCCGACTTTTGGGATTTCACATTTAGCAAGAGAGAGATATTTCAATTTGGGATGTTCCAAAATATAGTTTGGTTTCTTTAAGGCCTCCGTCTCTGCCAAATTGGAGAGGCTCATTGCTAATTTTATACCTTAATACTTCACATACTTCTGGGCTTATTTTAGATTGAGACATCTGATTCAGCAGAGGTGTCCCATTTACAATACTGGTTCCCAATGGGACAAGCCCACAGACAGAAATAGAAGCAAAAAAGTTATGTATGCACAAGTGGTGACATTAGAATGATCGTTGTGATGATATGGGCACATTAATTTGGAGGAGAATCTGTCCATCAGTTTATATTGCACTACTTTTGATTTGGTTTTGACCTGAAAGATGCACCTAAGATGAGTTGATGCTATGAGTAGCATTGACTCTAAGCAAAGAAGTTGTACATTCTGCCAGCTGGAGTTTGTCTTTGGACAGACACTAACCTCCATTTGTCAGAATAATCAGGAAATGTTGGAGCTTTTAAAGTGGTGAACTGGTTACAGGACAGTGTGAATAGTACCCATCAACTTTGAAACTCCTATTCTAGTCCACTTCTAATTCCCATGGTGCTGAATTTGTTTCTTCTGTTTTAGATCTAGAATGAGTTATTTGGCTTTTAGGTGACTTGCTTTCTGTGCCTGCCCTCACCTATCAATAATTGAATTGAAACACATGGAAGCAAATGTTGCACTATAAAAGCAATTTGAAAAGCCTTTGAGCATCTACAGATAGTTTCACTGTGGGGCAAATATGTTATATTTATATCTGCTCCATTAAAACACAATTAGAGGACTATTCAGTTACTTTGTACCTTGTAGCAACAAAACTATAAATAAACAATTTCTGATGTAACATTCCATTTAGTGTGCATTATGGAGGTTTACAGAATTGAGAATTGAGGTAAATTGTCACTGTGTTGTAGACATTCACAAGCCAGTCTATGTTCAATAATTACATTAACTAAAGTTATTCAGTTGATTAAGAGCTCAGTGATACCAGGTGCAGATGTTGTCGAACCACAAAAGCTAGGTTCTAACTCCTGTTAATACAACTTTAATGAATATAGTGAATGTAACCCTCCGAAGTTCAGACAGAAGCCTGAAGTCTTTGGAGTGCCTCACACTGTTCAATGAAGGAAAAAGCCATTCAGTGTGATTAAGAGACACCAGACATTACCTGGGTCAGAGATTTCTAACCTTTTGGAGCTGGGAGTGGATACACATGATAAAGCCTGTGACTAGGTCACACATGATTATGCAGTCAAATAAGGTCTGGCTTGTTCTCCCAAACATGAGTGTACACTCTTCCAGCTGCTACTCCAGGAACTTGAGCACAAAATCTAGGCTGACACTCCAGTGCAGTACTGAAGGAGTTCTGCACTGTCTGAGGTGCCATCTTTTGGATGAGACACTAAACCGAGGACCCGTCTGCCCTCTCAGGTGGACCGTACAAGATCCCATGGCACTATTTTGAAGAAGAGCAGGGGAGACACCCTGATGTCCGAGCCAATACTTATCCCTCAACCAACATCATTAAAACAGAATACCTGGTCATTATCTCATTGCTGTTTGTGGGACCTTGCTGTGTGTAAATTGGCTGCCACGTTTCCTACATTACAACAATGACTTCAAAAGTACTCTCTTGGTTGTAAAACGCTTTGGGACATCCTGAGATTGTGAAAGGCACTATATAAGTGGGAGTACTTTTTTCTTCTTTAATCAGCGTACTGTACCACAGTTCTCCATATGCCATTGTGTTAGCGTCGTTGTAAAGTTAATTGAGCTTTCCTGCAAATCACAAAGGTTTACTGTGGTGATAAAAAGGTTCATTATGTTTGCAAGCAAATTTTAATCTCTTGAATCTGTGGCTGATAATTCTGACTAATCCAGCAGATAAATCTTTTGCAAATGAGGAACAAAATTATTGTTACACTACACCTCATCGCTATTTTGTTGTTATTTGTCACATACTTGAAGAGTTGAAAAGATAGCAAGTAATATATTTTAATAAGACCCTCTGAAGAATACCCAGTTAAAGTATACAAACAACAGTATGAAATACAAACACGACCTGAATACGTAGATGAGTGCTTTCGCAATTAAACTGTTGCTCCTGGGGTGTCAGACGTGACCAAGAGTGTGACACTACATACAAAGCCAAGGGATGGATATTTGCAATCATCAAAAACTCTACTCAGCATTTGTTTTGCATTATACCCTGCACTCAGGATTTGTTTCATATTATAAAACTCGTGGTAGCACTCTCACCTCTGAGTCCTACTCCATGACTTGAGTACAATATCTAGGCTGACACTTCAGTGCAGTTCAGAGGTGCCTTCTGCTGAATCAGACATTAAACTGAGGTCCTCTCTACCTGTTAAACGTGGATGTAAACAATATCATGGCACGATTCAAAGAAGAGCAGGGAGTTTTCCCCAGTGTCCTGACCAGTATGCATTCCTCAACCAACACCTAAAACAGATTATCTGGTCATTTATCTCATTTGCTGTTTGTACGATGTTGCTGTGTTGCTGTATGCAAATTGGCTGATGTATTTAACCACATTGCAACAGTGACAACACTTCAAAAATAATTGGCTGTGAAGTACTTTGGGATGTCCCAAGGACAGGAAAGGCCCTATAGAAATGCAATATAGTTCTTTTTTCTTTACCCTTTAGCTATTTTGGCAAATTGGTAATTGGCAAAAGAAGCAGAGGCGACATGAGGAAAAAAAAAATTACACAGCGAGTTGTTGTGATTTGGAATGCACTGCCTAAAAGGGTGGTGGAAGTAGATTCAATAGTAACTTTCAAAAGGGAATTGGATGAATAGTTGAAGGGGAAAAAATGCAGGGCTATGGGGAAAGGGCAGGGGAGTGGGACTAATTGGATAGCTTTTCTAAAGAGCTGGCACGGGCATGATGGGCCGAATGGCCTCCTGTGCTGTATCATTCCATGGTTCTATTTGCAGCTGCTTATTTTTTTAAGAAAGAATGCGTTGGACTGTTTGGGTGAGTGCTCATTGGAGTTAAAAGCAGAAAAAGGTGGAAACGCTCAGCAGATTAGACAGCATCTGTGGATAGAGAAGAAAACAGGTACAGGAGGAGGCCATTCAGCCCCTCGAGCCTGTTCCGCTGACTGATCTGTATCCTAACTCCATTTACTCACCTTGTCTCCATATCCCTTAATACCCTTGGCTAGCAAAAATGTATCGATCTCAGATTTAAAATGATTAATTGAGCTAGCATCTACTGATTTTTGTTGGAGAGCGCTCCACACTTCCACCTTTGCATGAAGAAGTGTTTCCTAACTTCTCTCCTGAATGGCCTGGCTCTGATTTTAAGGTTATGTCCCCTTGTCCTACACTCCCCCACCAGCGGAAAAAGTTTTTCTCTATCTACCCTATCAATTCCTTTCAAAATCCTAAATACCTCAATCCAATCACCCCTTAACCTTCCATATTCCAGGGAATACAATCCTGGTCTATGTAATCTCGCCTCATAATTTAACCCGGGGAGACCTGGTAACATTCTGGTGAATCTGCGCTGCACTCCTTCCAAGCCAATGTATCCTTTCTAACATCCATTGCCCAGAACTGTAAACAGTACTCCCGCTGTGGTCTAACCAGGCTTTGTATAGCTGTAGGGTTAATGTTTCAGGCTACCCATCACAATGAGAACAACACAAGAAGCAAAAGAAACTGTGCCTTTTTCGGTAGAAAATACTTGGAAACACTCAAAAGATGTCAGCACTACACTATTTTCTGCATCAGGTTGGATTATAATGAGGAAATAGTTGCAGTTTATCTATGAATCAGTGCCCTATCTTAGTCACTGCCAACCCCTGTCACACAAGTCCTACTGGTGTACGTTACATCCGCATAGCCGCCTTCTTGTTCTCCGATCTAGATTTGCGCATACAGTGTTGCTAAATGTGCTGTGCACATTTTTTTTCCTTTTATAAGTCGTAATAAATATAATATTGTATTCATAAGAACGATCAGAAAGGTTAACATCTTGGGTTTAGAGCTCTGGACCCAAGACATTAATCCATCTTTTCTCCTTACAGCTGCTGTGTATTACCAGAATTTTCAGTTTTAATTTCTGATTTCCTCTATTTGCAATGTGTTGTTTTTATTCATGTTGAAAGATGTTACTTAGATTTTACAAGGAAATGCTTTGCTTCTGTGTAATATTACTTATATAACACAGATATGGTGTACAATCGGAGCAGGCTATAAATGGTGGTTTTACTGACAACAGCAAATTGAGTTATCACCAATAAAGTCACAGTCCCTGCACTTGACCATATTAGAACTGGAAATTCTTCTGCAGTTTCCACTGTGGGTTCCAAAGGGCTAAAGATAGTATCTTTTAAAACAGCCACTGCTTTATTCAACTTGTCATATTGAGGCATAAATATTTGTATGTTGTAATAACAATTTGCGCGAAGTTTATATAACACTGTGATTCATTCATGATGATTAAGTCTAAAGATGCAAAGCAGTGTTGAAAAGTAAAACATAACATGATTTTCACATCTTTTTAAAAAGTCCAAATTAAACAAAAAGTACCTCAAAGATTTTGTGATGAAGCATTTGGTTTTGTCAAAGATAGGAGAAAGTCAATAAAATGAAGGTTTTGGTTCAGCATACATTTACTGGACAGAATTAAGTATGCTTAAATTAGATAAGAAATCTGTTTGGTTACAGGAACTAATGGTTTGAAATTGAAATTATCCCACCTTTGTTGAAATAGTCCCCTGGTGGCCTCACATTGGAACTGGCTTAGCGCTTTCATCTGATCAAATGACCAAAGGTTGCCTATTGCAGGAGTTCACTTGCCAGTGCTGGGCGCAACTTTCTGCATTCTTGGTAAGGCTGTTAGCGGAGTGTTATTTAAGATGTTGGGGTGAAAGTGAATGGGAAAGGGAGGGAAAACTGAACATCGTTGGCTTACATCACAGCCTTTCCAGGATGTGACAAAGGCAAAGCAGTTATAATGGGAAATTTTAATTTTCATGGAGATGCAAAACAGCTCAAGGTGTAAAGGCAATGAATTTCTAGAATGTATCCAGGACAGTTTTCTGAAACAATGGGCTCGATTTTAAAAGGGTGGCTGGATGGCAGCGGGGATCCAATGGGTGCGTGAAATAAACCCGAAAAATAAAAACTTACCTTTCCCCATGCAATCGCGAGGTAATTGATGCTCATTAATCTTGTTTCCGGGTTTTATGCCCAGCAGCCAGGAGCTGCAATGCAAAGGTTGTGGGGTGGGGGGGGGGAGAGAGACGTCATCCAGCGCTGCAAGAGAGAGTGGGGTCGGGGGGAGCAGGGGTGTTGGGGGCAAAGAACCGGGGTGCGGGGGGGGGAGACGTCGGAGCAGGGGGGTGCAGGTGACATTGTTTCAAAGGTAGGTTTATTTCTTTTAAGTTGTGAAATCTTATTTTATTTCTTTTATACTGATCCGGCCAGGCGTGAATTGGAAGCCGTGGGAAAGCCGCCCAGGTAAGTTGAAAATTGTTTTAACTACCTAATATATAAGAAATAAAGAACCTTAAGTACCTCGGGTACATTTGCTTCTTTAAATATTGTCCCGCCAGCTTTAATTACCGGCGGGACCTCCGGGTTCGGGAACGGTGCGTGTACCCAGATGCGTCTTTGTGAGACACGGAAGTCGGTGAGTTGGAGTCCGATTAGTTTCCTGCTCCTCATTTCCCCAATTTTTGTAGCCCCCCCTGCCCCCAATGCACCCACACCTCCAAATTAAAATTGAGTCCAATATGTTTTATAACCGACAAGGGAACAGGCCATACTAGATTTAGTTATGAGTAATGAGCCAGAATTAATTAATTAATCTGACAGTAAGGGAGCATCTTGCAAACAGTGACCATAACATGATAGGGTTTGACATTAAGTTCGAGATGGAAAAATATTGCACACAAGCCAAGGTTTGACTTTGAAGGAATGAGACATAAAATGAACATGTTAAACTGGGCTGAGCTGTTAACAGGTAAACCTACATAAAAACAGTGGGAGGTATTCAAAAAAAGTATTTAGTTCAATACCAGACCAATACATACCCCTAAAGAGCAAAAGTCAAGCAATCATGGTCAACATATGAGGTAAGAAGGAGTATAAAACTAAAGGAAGTGGCTTACAAATGCCAAGAAAAGTGGTAATCCAGTGGACTGGGAGAAATATAGAAAGCTACAAAGGGACACAAAGAAAATGTTAAGAGCTGCAAAAAGGGAATATAAAAAGGCCAACTGTAAAAGTTTTTATAAATATTTTAAGAGTAAGAGAATAGCTAAGGGAGATGTGGGCCCATTAAAGAGAGATGCTGTAATAGACAATAAGGTAATGGCAGATTCATTACACAAGTACTTTGTTTCTATTTTCACAATAGAGGCAGAGGATAACATAACAGTGATAAAAGGGAAACCAAAAATAAATCAAGGGGAGGAGCTTATTGGATTCAATATAAGTTAAAGAAAATGGTGATGGAGAAAATAATGGGACTTAGGATAGATAAACCTCCAGGACCTGATAAGTTTCCACCCCAGGGGATTAAAATAAGTAGGTGAGGAAATTGTGGATTAGTCATAATCTTGATTGGGGAAATATGCTGTTAGATTGGAAATTTGCTAAAGTCACTCCATTATTTAAGAAGGGTAGGAGAGAGGAACCAGGCAACTACAGGCCTGTCAATTTAATGTCAGTTTTGGGGAAGCTACTAGAATCTGTCATTAGGGATAGAGTGAGCACTTGAACACATATGAGCTGATCAGAGAGAGCAAACATTTGGCTTTTGTTCAGGGTAAGTCATGACTGACTAATCTAGAAATTTTTGAGGAGGTCACTAATAAGGTGGATAAGGGATTATCTATGGATGTTATCCATAAGGGCTTCCAGAAGGCATTTGATAAGGTTCCACAAAAGAGATTATTAACAAAAATGAGAGCACACGGAATTGGGATAGCCTTTTGACGGATTGGAAATTGGTTGGAAGGTCGGAGACAGAGAGTGGGGATAAAGGGGAGGTCCTCTGTTTTACTCTCTGGTTTCTGACAGACAATTTTAAAAATTGCCTAATAAAGCGAGGAAAAAGTTGAGGAATAAGACCTCAGAAATGATGAAAATGTCACATGCCATGCTTGTTAATTTGCAGACAACTCAACTGTACGTTAATCTGCATAATAAGACGTATCACTGTTATTAGTGCATGATGCAGGGATTATTGTGTTATGATTTACTGCATAATTTCAGTACTTGCAGAGGAGGTATCACCTTTACCTTCATATTTGAATAACTATCAGAAATCATTATGTGGGTTCTTCTGTGTCAGGGGCTGCACCACATCAATGGACAATGATGCTAATCCTGCACAAAAAAATGAATTTTCAAAAATGATCGTAAGAGGGAACTGGCTGTGTTTGGAAGGATATTTTACGTATTTGGTTCTGAGGACCAGTGAACAGAAAACAACATGACTGAACGGATAGTAGTCCCCTGCCTGTTTAAAGCTGCAGTTGTTCTGTAATAAAATAGTTTCATATGTACATCGGAGGTAAAGAAGTTTCACTTCTGTGCTCATCAGCCCATGAATCTCCCTTCATTAAAGTGAAAGGGCAAAACAATCACAAATTTATAAGTGCAGAGCTCAAATTTCTAGCCTGCAGTGTGAGGGTCATGTCGGACTAGAGGAGGTTTCAGAGATAGGGAAGGGCATTGGTACTTTTTAACAGAGTTGAACCTAGGGTGAAGGATCAAGTTCCACAGCACATGACACCATCAAGGTTGGAAATACTAGGAGGATAGACTAGATTAAATGAGGAGCAGCGATTCTGTGATGCAAAGCTTGGATTTTAGAAGCCTGTAGATTGTAGGAGGCAGGGAAGACCAAGACCAGTAAAGAGTTTCTCAGCTTTGTGGTTTTGGTAAGGAACAATATCGAGTACGAGATGATGCGATGAGTCTTGATTTCAACACATTGAGATGCTGGGTAGAATGTGTAACATATTTTGAGCTTCGGAAGATGAAAAGTGGGAAATTCAGAGAAATGACTGTGTTTTTTCACAGGTGTTACCTGCCATTTCACCACTGGTGTCTTGTCATTCACAGAGCTGGGAATAAGGGTGAAGAGAGGAGGCCAAAAACTTGAGTGTGGAAACTGTAGAAGGCTGAAATTAATCTCCCTGCGAGATTCTCCAATATCTTAAATAAAATGGTACCAGAAATACAGTTATTTATATCGAAAAGAAGAAAGTCTAATTATGGGGCAGTTGTGGGGAATTTTCACTGAACGGTTTTTCTATCACGACCTTTGGGAAATATAACTTGTGACATAAAGTAAACAAAAACTCAGTGTTTCCAAAAGAATACAAGATATGTGAAATACAGTCATCACTTAAGCATCTACTGTGTGTCTAACAACACTGTAGTGCTGAATTATCTGTCCTAAATCAGTCAATAGCTGAGAGAGAGAAGCTGCAGCGTATTCCCCTTGATACGTTGTTTTGGCAATGAATCAGCTTCATTTTTCAATCAAGTGAGCATTTCCAAAATCCATATTTGGTCCACAATACGACCATCATGTTTTTAATTAAATTGAAATGTTGGATCTGAATTTTCTCATAAAATGAAAATAAATCCTAGTTCCTTTTAAAAAAAACTGACAGTTTGTAAATAATATTATCTGCGTGGAATCCAAACTGATTCCCCTGCCACACAGTAAAACATTCCATGTTTGGATGCAACACGTGTCTGTAAGTAAAGGTTAAAAATGGAGTTCACTGTTTGCCACATTTATAAGAACGATGAAGTTTTGCATCTGATTTACTGAAGCATCTGTTTCACTGTTCGAAAGCTGGGAGTGCTGGCAGCAATTATTTCATCAATGACTGCATTTGTAGGTTAATTGCAAGTGAAAACACTGAAGTGGCTTTCTGGTTTACAGGTGAAGGATGACAGAAACTTAATTTGGAAAAATGCTGTCAGCAGTTAAATAATCCTTCACTGCACTCCCAGATTTAAATAGTTATTTCAATGATGGCACAGTTTTGTGTCCACATTATTACCTCTCTCTTTGACATCCTCCATATTGAAAAATGATAAATGCAGATCACCGTAAGGTTAATGAAGTGTATTATGACCATTACAGATTGATCGCAATTCTCTGAAGGCATTTTTCTGCTACAATTTGCTCAAACCAGAGAGAGAGGCGATCAGACCTGTTGGAAGACCAGTGTGAGGGCTTTTACAGAAGATGTATGTTCACGGGTTTATTGGGGCTTTGTGAAAAACATGCCTGTCATTTGACTGCTGTGAATTCTGGGTTCGAAACCAAGTTGGCCACAGTGATCAGCTCACTGCTGAAGGCTAGTTTTGTGTGTTCATAATCTCTGCATAATCTCTCTGCAGAGCCTTTCTCTGTGAAGGTATAACATCTGTGATGATAAAGTCACATAATATAGTTTCAAAATGTAAATGAGGCGTAGTAAAAAAAAATTTAAAATCTGTTACCTCTTGTATAAACAATATACTTTCAGTAGAGAAAAACATTCATGTCAAACAACTTTGGTATCTGAGAGTCTGGGGGCTGCATGTAAACTACAGTCTGGGGGCTGCATGTACACTGCAGTCTGGGGGCTGCATGTACATTGCAGTGTGGGGGCTGCATGTACACTGCAGTCTGGGGGTTGCAGTTCAGGAGCGAGACCATCAGCTCCTGAGAGTCTTCACTTTGAAGCCATTGCATCATTAATAGCTTCTCTTCTCTCCCCTGCACTGTATCTCCAGAATCCTCCAGGGATCTATTCTTAGCCCCTCCTCTTCCTCATCATCATTCAGCGTTTGCATGGTAGCTGGTGACACCCAGCTCCAACCCTCTGAGCCACCTGACTGCTTCTGTGCTGTCAGACAGCTCAACATCAGGAACATCAAAGCCCATCACCTTTGGTCCCTGCCAACAAACTCTGCTTCTTTGCCACTGATGCCATTCTCCTCCTCATCCACTATCTGTTGAAACACACTATTCACAACCATGGTCCCTGTTTGACCCTGAGATGATCTTTTAAACCCTTTATCACCAAGACAGCGTGCTTTCAGCCCTGCAACATTGCCCACCTCTGCCGTTACCTCAACTGTCCACAGCTGAAACTCTCATACTTGCTTTTGTCACTCCCACACTCAAGTACTCCAATGCTCTCCTTGCTGCCTTTCCATCCTCTATAAACTCTAACTTGTCCAAAACTCTACTGCACATATCCTGTCCTGCACTGAGTCACGCTCACCCCTCTTCTCTCCCCCCTACCCCCCCACCCCTCCAATCACACTAATGTACATTGGCTCCCCATCCACCAAAGAAGTACATTTAAAATCTACACCCTTGTCTTTAAATCTCTCCATGGTCTTTGGCCATTCCATCTCTGTAATATCCTCCATCACAATAACCTATCTACGCCCACCCCCTGAATACTCTGTGCTTCTTATGGGTTGAATTGAGAAATAGGAAAGGATCTAAGACTATAGTGGGAGTTGTATATAGGAGCCCTGGCAGCAGCTCTGAAGTGCTAGATTGTATAAATGCAGAAATTCGACAAGCGTGTAAGAAAGGCATCGTGGTCTTAATGGGGGAATTTAACCTTCACATAGATTGGGAAAAGCAGACTAGCAACTGTCAGAAAGGTAGTGAATTTCTTGAGTGTGTCCAGGATAGTTTTCTACAGCAGTATGTCCTAGAGGCAACAAGGGGGCAAGCCATACTAGATTTAGTAATGAGTAATGAGTAATGAACCAGATTTAGTTAACGGCTTAACTGTGCGTGAACATCTATCCAATAGTGATCATAACATGATCGAGTTCAATGTGGTGTTTGAAAGGGAAAAAAGTGAATCAGCTACTAAGATTCTAGACTTGGGCAAGGCCGACTTCAATGGGATGAGACAGAGACTGTCCACAGTAAACTGGGCAAATCTGTTAATGGGTAAAACGACTGATGATCAGTGGGAAATGTTTAAAGAAACATGTAACGTGATACAGAATCGGTTTATACCCGAGGGGCAAGAACTCTACTTGCCAAAAAAAACAGCCATGGACAACTAAAGAGGTAAGGGACAGTATAAGATATAAGGAAAGGGCAAAAAATGGCACAGATCCTGACGAATGGGAAAGATACAAAGATCAACAAAGGGTCACAAAATAGATAGTAAGAGCTACAAAAAGAGAGTATGAAAAGAAACTCGCAAGGGATATCAAAACCAAAACGAAGAACTTTTATAGTTATATGAGGAAAAAGAGGGTGGTCAGGAGCAGTGTTGGCCCCTTAAAAACTGAAATTGGGGATATTGTCATTGACAATGGGGAAATGGTGGACATGTTGAACAATTACTTTGCGTCAGTATTTACAGTCGAAAAAGAGGATAGCATGCCGGAAATCCCAAGAAAACTTATATTGAATCGGGGACAGGGACTCGATAAAATTAACATAAGTAAAGCAACAGTAATGAAGAAAATAATAGCACTAAAGAGTGACAAATCCCCAGGACCAGATGGTTTCCATCCCAGGGTTTTAAAGGAAGTGGGTGAGCACATTGCGGATGCCCTAACTATAATCTTTCAAAGTTCTCTAGATTCAGGAACCGTCCCTCTAGATTGGAAAATTGCACATATCACACTGCTTTTTAAGAAAGGAGAGAGAGGGAAACCAGGGAATTATAGACCAGTTAGCCTAACATCTGTTGTGGGGAAAATGCTGGAGTCTATAATTAAGGATAGGGTGACTGAACACCTCGAGAATTTTCAGTTAATCAGAGAGAGCCAGCATGGATTTATGAAAGGTAGGACGTGCCTGACAAACCTGATCGAATTTTTTGAAGAGGTGACTAAAGTAGTGGACAGCGGAATGTCAATGGATGTTATTTATATGGACTTCCAGAAGGCATTTGATAAGGTCCCACATAAGAGACTGTTAGCTAAGATAGAAGCCAATGGAATCGAGGGAAAAGTACGGACTTGGTTAGGAAGTTGGCTGAGCGAAAGGCGACAGAGAGTAGGGATAATGGGAAGGTACTCACATTGGCAGGATGTGACTAGTGGAGTCCAGCAGGGATCAGTCTTGGGGCCTCAATTATTCACAATATTTATTAACGACTTAGATGAAGGCATATAAAGTCTCATATCTAAGTTTGCCGATGACGCAAAGATTGGTGGCATTGTAAGCAGTGTAGATGAAAACATAAAATTACAAAGCAATATTGATAGATTAGGTGAATGGGCAAAATTGTGGCAAATGAAATTCAATGTAGACAAATGTGAGGTCATCCACTTTGGATCAAAAAAGGATAGAACAGGGTACTTTCTAAATGGTAAAAAGTTAAAAACAGTGGATGTCCAAAGGGACTTAGGGGTTCAGGTACATAGATCATTGAAGTGTCATGAACAGGTGCAGAAAATAATCAGTAAGGCTAATGGAATGCTGGCCTTTATATCTAGAGGACTGGAGTACAAGGGGGCAGAAGTTATGCTGCAGCTATACAAAACCCTGGTTGGACGGCACCTGGAGTACTGTGAGCAGTTCTGGGCACCGCACCTTCGGAAGGACATATTGGCCTTGGAGGGAGTGCAGCGTAGGTTTACTCGAATGATACCCGGACTTCAAGGGTTAAGTTATGAGGAGAGATTACACAAATTGGGGTTGTATTCTCTAGAGTTTCGAAGGTTAAGGGGTGATCTGATCAAGTTTATAAGATATTAAGGGGAACAGATAGGGTGGATCGAGAGAAACTATTTCCGCAGGCTGGGGATTTTAGGAGTAGGGGGCACAGTCTAAAAATTAGAGCCAGACCTTTCAGGAGCGAGATTAGAAAACATTTCTACACACAAAGGGTGGTAGAAGTTTGGAACTCTCTTCCGCAACGGGAATTGATACTAGCTCAATTGCTAAATTTAAATGTGAGATAGATAGCTTTTTGGCAACCAAAGGTATTAAGTGACATGGGCCAAAGGCAGGTATATGGAGTTAGATCACAGATCAGCCATGATCTTATCAAATGGCGGAGCAGGCATGAGGGGCTGAATGGCCTACTCCTGTTCCTATGTTCTGACTCCAGCCTTCTGCAGCCCCTTTATTCTTTGTCTCGCTGTTGGTGGTTGATCCTTCAACTGCCAGGACCCTAATCTCTGGAATTCCCTCTCTAAACCAGTCGGACTGTCCAACTCTGGAAAAGCCTTCTCCAGCCCCTCTGTTTAAACAAGTCTCAGTCACACTGCTGATCTCTCCCTCCCTGGTTTGGCATCTGTTTCCTTATGCCAATCTGTGAAACACTTGGAGATGTTTTTACTGTTAATGGTGCTATATAATGCAAGTTGTTGGCAGCTCCAGTACAATCCTCTCTGAGATTGCTGGCTTTACACTCTGATTACCCACCGAATTTAGTGTCGCAGCTCAGTGAAAACTGCTGCCTTGTGATGCGGAAGTTGCAGTGTAAATATACCCTTAGTTTCCATTTTAAAATTGAAGTCTTATTATAGGCTCGACTCCTTACAAAGGCACTTTGTATGATAAGCTTGATTATCTTTATATGGCAATAATTTGGCAATGCTTCCTTTGCCAAGATGATTCAAACTCCTTGCAGGTCAGTTGGTGCGAGCAATGAGATATCGGGGTCGAGTTTCAGCTTGTTTACACCAGTAATATCAGTGCAATCCAGGCAGAATCAGCCGAACCAGCCCAAAAGATCGGGGAATTTTAACAGTAAGTGAGTCATGCCCAAAACCACTTACGTTGGTGTTTTCCGTGATCTTTTACGCTGGTTTGAGGTTCAATTCGCCGGATCAGACCCTGCTCACAAATCTGGCCACAAACCCCCAAGTCAACACTGCGAGATTCCGCTGATTGCGCTGTTTCTGGAAAGCTCTTCAAATTGCGCTCATTTTCTTAGGCGCATAGGCACTAGTAGGCACGTTCTTAAAGTTTATTCATATCAAAAAAGATTTAATTTACTAAGAAACTGACTAGTGTACACCAGGGAAAGTGGTAAATGGTTCAGTATCATTTTTTAAAGTCATTTTCAGTGATTTGAAATCAGGTTACTCACAGGTGGAGGACTGGACACTCTGATTAAAAATGCTTATTTTTTGTGATAAACCCATTTTCAGCTGAATTAATAAAGCAGCACCAGGTTAAATCAAGAAATACTTTTGGAAATTACTTTTGGAATGCTAATGGAAAAGAAAAGATTACGTTCTATTACGTTGCCCGATTGCACTGGTTCATGGAAGATTTTACGTTTGTGGTTATGCAAATTATTTTTTATCGGAAACTTGAACTGTAACCTAACCTGCAGTTTTGAGCGTATTTTGCTCGCAATTTCCCGATGGCGTCCAAAGCGGAAACTCTACCCCCATGATGATTAGTTTGGAAACGGGGACAGATGCAGGTAGCAGGGAATGGACAACCCATCCACTTGTAGCACAATGGCCCTGGTGGGTGGCAGGAGTGATATTCCGCTGGTATTTGAATGCCACAACCACAAGAGTGAAGTGTTGCATTGTTTGCTTAGCAAGTGTTCTCCTTGTAAAATCTAGTGTTACATACTGGCTAAATGTGTTATCCATTTCTTTTTACCTACCATGATATTGGATAAATGTTTCACCTAGTAAGTTTAAGATTATGGGTTAATTACTACACTCTGCAATAACTGGATATTATGAAAAAAAATGACTCTCTCCTCCATTCAAGTATGTGACTGTGGTTCACTGATTCTTATATCAGCTCTCTGTAATGGCAGTCCAGTAATGACTTGCATATTTTTATTCCAAAAATAATTACAAAGTAGGTGGAAACATTGTACGTGACTAAGTTATTCTCTTCGAGCACTCTGCCACAGAATAAATCACAGCTGCTACTAATGTAACACATGTTTACCTGGCACATTCACTGAGCTGTCATTAACTTCTCTTGTGAATTTGGTGACTGCATAATAACTGCTTTGAACAGACAGGGTTCTCTGTGTTCTGTCTGTGCTGAGGTAGCCCCATTGCCTCCAATTCCTTTTTAGTTGATGCTGAGTTAGGGGTGAGACATTAATGTGACAAAACATTTGCCAACCTTGGTTGGCACACTTTACACTTGGTCATGTGCTGTATCAGCAGTTGGTTCTGTGGCCGGATTTGTCTCAAATTAGTCAGTATGTGTCGGCAAATATGCCAGAAATAATTCTGGCACACCTTCGAACATAATTGAATTACTGCTATTTGAATTCAATACCGGGTCCATGCTGGGCAGTTGTGTGGGATACATTCACAATAGGGCTTAATCTATACTGCATTTTGATAAATTGAGTTAAAGTCAACCCCAGATTGGCACGTTTTGATCGTCTGACAATGAGTCCTTTCTGGACATGGGAGTTAGACAAATTGATGGTATGCACCTTCAAAGACTCAGATTAAGTACAAACGAACACAAAAAACACTTTGCCTTAACTATGTTTTCTTCTTCCAGCTCACTTCATTCCATTTGTGTTATTTGTGATCCTTCTCAACATTCAAGTTGCCGATATGGAGCCCTAATCCGAATTTCAAGCCCACGTCACATTCTATTCTCTGCCTCATTTCTCAGCCCCACATCATCTAGATGCACATTACACATTGCGATTATGTTGAATTCATCAAAGTAACATTGTGTTTTTAAACCAGTTACCAAACACTGCAAACTGTGTGTATGGGGAACAACATTAGGGAGATCAGTCCAGATAGTTGCAATTTCTAATTGTACAGTGCTTTCGAAATAATCTATCTTTTTTAAAAACAATTATTTAACAGTGAATATCCCCCCAGTCCCTCCCGGCAATTCAGAGCAAATACTGAGTTGAGAACTCTCTGTCAATCAGAACCCTTCCTTTAGATGACATACTAGATCTACAATATCTTCTTTGAGTCAAACTTTCAAATTATAATACCCTTTTTTCAGGGGAATGCTTGCCAGACCCTTCATTGCTTGCTCATGTAAGGTTATAATTTCTGTGCTCGTTGCTCCCATGTCCCTCTGACTGTCAAATAAAAGAACAATTTTTTTAAAACTGTTTTAATTTTTGATACGTTACTGAATTCAGTCATGTAAGTTAATTCATTCATGAGTCTGAATTAACAAAAGGATCAGGGGTTCCTGGCTAGTTGTGAAAGTTATCATAGAGTGTCCACATTTTTCCTGTATTTCAGAGAATATAGGAAGGATTTTCCTCAGAATTGCTGCCTGAAAAAAAGGTGGAGACTTGAGTAAAATTGGGCACAGAGGTCTCCTGACACTAAAATTGGGTGTCCTCATTTCCCCTCCTCCCCTCCTCACCCCACCCGCTCCACTACCACCCATTCATTGCCCACCTCATCATTCCCACCAATGGTGGGGAAGGATGCAGGGGACTGGCTACAAGATAGGAGGAAGCCCTAGAGGAGTACAAAAAGTGCAGGGGGATACTTAAAAAAGAAATTAGGAGATCAAGGAGGGGCCATGAAATAACACTGGTGAGCAAAATAAAGGAAAATCCTAAGATGTTTTATAAGTATATTAAGGGTAAGAGGATGACTAGGGAAAAAATAGGGCCCATTAGGGACAAAAATGGCAATCTGTGTGTGGAGCCGGCAGATGTAGGAGGGGTTCTAAATGAATTTTTTGCATCTGTTTTCACTATGGAGAAGGACGACGTAGACATAGAAATACGGCAGGGGGACTGTGATATACTCGAACATATTAACATCGAGCGGGAGGAGGTATTGGCGGTTTTAGCAGGCCTAAAAATGGATAAATCCCCAGGCCCGGACGAAATGTATCCCAGGCTACTGTGTGAGGCAAAGGAGGAGATTGCGGGGGCTCTAACACATATATTCAGAACCTCTCTGGCCACAGGGGATGTGCCAGAGGACTGGAGAACCGCTAATGTAGTACCATTATTCAAGAAGGGGAGTAGGGAAAAACCGGGGAACTACAGGCCAGTGAGCCTAACATCAATGGTAGGAAAATTATTGGAAAAAATTCTGAAGGACAAAATTAGTCTCCACTTGGAGAAGCAAGGATTAATCAGGGATAGTCAACATGGCTTTGTCAAGGGAAGATCATGTCTGACTAATTTGATTGAATTTTTTGAGGGGGTGACTAGGCGTGTGGATGAGGGTAACGCAGTGGATGTGGTATACATGGATTTCAGTAAGGCCTTCGATAAAGTCCCCCACAGGAGACTGGTCAAGAAGGTACGAGCCCATGGAATCCAGGGTGCCTTGGCACTTTGGATACAAAACTGGCTTAGTGGCAGAAGGCAGAGGGTGATGGTCGAAGGTTGTTTTTGTGACTGGAAGCCTGTGGCCAGTGGGGTACCACAGGGATCGGTGCTGGGTCCCTTGCTGTTTGTGGTCTACATTAATGACTTGGATATGAATGTAAAAGGTATGATCAGTAAGTTCACTGATGATACAAAAATTGGTAGGGTGGTAAATAGCGAGGAGGATAGCCTCAGTCTGCAGGACGATATAGATGGGTTGGTCAGATGGGCGGAACAGTGGCAAATGGAATTTAACCCGGAAAAGTGCGAGGTGATGCACTTTGGAGGGACTAACAAGGCAAGGGAATACACAATGAATGGGAGGACCCTAGGCAAGACAGAGGGTCAGAGGGATCTTGGTGTGCAAGTTCACAGATCCCTGAAGGCGGCGGAACAGGTAGATAAGGTGGTAAAGAAGGCATATGGGATACTTGCCTTTATTAGCCGAGGCATAGAATATAAGGGCAAGGAGGTTATGATGGAGTTGTATAAAACACTGGTTAGGCCACAGCTGGAGTACTGTGTGCAGTTCTGGTCGCCACACTACAGGAAGGATGTGATCGCTTTGGAGAGGGTGCAGAGGAGATTCACCAGGATGTTACCAGGGCTGGAGTGCTTCAGCTATGAAGAGAGACTGGGAAGATTGGGTTTGTTTTCCTTGGAGCAGAGGAGGCTGAGGGGGGACATGATTGAGGTGTACAAAATTATGAGGGGCACAGATAGGATGGATACTAAGGAGCTTTTTCCCTTAGTTGAGGGTTCTATAACAAGGGGACATAGATTCAAGGTAAAAGGCGGGAGGTTTAGAGGGGATTTGAGAAAGAACTTTTTCACCCAGAGGGTGGTTGGAGTCTGGAACTCACTGCCTGAAAGGGTTGTGGAGGCAGGAACCCTCACAACATTCAAGAAGCATTTGGATGAGCACTTGAAATGCCATAGCATACAAGGCTACGGACCAAATGCTGGAATATGGGATTAGAGTAGACAGGGCTTGATGGCCGGCGCGGACACGATGGGCCGAAGGGCCTCTATCCGTGCTGTATAACTCTATGACTCTATGACTCTCTGACTCTCTCTCTGTCCCAACCCTTCCAATTGCCCTTTCATTGGCTGTTGGCCTCCTTCAGAAATTCAGAATTTCAGGCCGGTACGTTTGGTACCGGGAGCTTCTGCTATTTTGAATATTGTTCCCACCCATTTCTAGTACTGCAGCCAGTGCCTCGCTGTGTTTCTGCTGTGCATATTTAATTGATTCAACCCAAGAAAATAGGTCAGGGTCACAGCGTGATTCGACCAGCAGACAGAAGTCCCACCTCAACCTACTTTCAGCAGCAGTTCTGCCTTTAAGGAAAATCCCCCGTCATTTTGAGTTCCTGAGGTAATTGGATCCATAATTCTGCCCCTCCCCCACCCTTCCAGGATGAACAGCCTCAATTCTGTCTTATTAATGAAAGTTCATTTAGTCAGGGGTACAGTATATGTGAAGCTCTTCAGGAGAATTGAGGCGGTTCACCCCGGAAGAGTAGGAGAGGGGTAGAATTATGGATCCAATTACCTAATGGATACTTATAAAAAAAATGTGTACTTGTTAGTACATGTGGTGGGAAATGTAGTCCTCAAGTTAGCATATATAGGGATACATTTTCCTTATCACAAATTTAGACACAAGCTGCTCTCAATATTTTGTAAGGAGTCTTACAACACCAGGTTATAGTCTATAACCTGGTGTTGTAAGACTCCTTACATTTGTCCACCCCGGTCCATCACCGGCATCTCCACATAATGGCTCAATATTTTGTCCATTCATTTTAATGGATGAAAAATTGGGAGAGCTTGTGCCCAAATTTTTGATGAGCGTTTCCACCAGGCGTTGCAGAGGAAAGTCTGCCTCTGTGTTTCCACCTAAGCTCAGTGTCTCAAACATACAGCAACACAAAACCAAGCGTCAGTTATCTGGAAAAAGAGTTTGTCTTGTAGGAAGTGAAAAAAGCCCTTCAATTACACAGCTGAAGATGTAGATAATTAATTTCTCAGTTACTCAGAACACTTACTTAGAACAACAGGCAATAGGTTAGGATTTCAATGAGTCACTCTATATTGATGTGAAGAGTTCCTTTGTTTATTTCAACTACCATTCAATTAATTAAAAAATCAAAGCAGAATTAAAAGGCCAGTAATAACATCAGAGCTGTCAATGTTGGGAGTGACATTTCTGATTGCTAAGAATGATCCAGATTGCAAACCATTTTGATGTATGAGGCTAGAAATGACTGATGTTATTAGCTCAGTGGTAACACTTGCTTCTGCCAGAAGGTTGTGGATTCAAGACCCACTCCAGAGACTTGAGCACATAATCTAGGCTGGCACTTCTGTGCAGAACTGAAGGAGTGCTGCACCGTCAGAGGTGCTGTCTTTCAGATGAGACTTTAAACCGAGGTCTGCGCTCTCAGATGGACGTAAAAGATCCCATGGCACTATTCGAAGAAGAGCAGGGGAGTTCTTCCCGGTGTCCTGACCAATATTTATCCCTTAACTAATCACTAAAACAGATTATCTGGTCATTATCTCATTGTTGTTTGTGGGAACTTAATTGGCTGCCGCGTTTCCTACATTACAACAGTGACTACCGCTCAAAAGTATTTCATTGGCTGTAAAGCGCTTTGGGATGCCCTGAGGTCGTGAAAGGCACTATATAAATGCAAGTTCTTTCATCCTTTCTTTATTAGTGTATTAGCATGAGTTCATAAGATATTCCTTTTCTGGCTGTTTTAACAGTGGCATTGACCCATTTAAAATAAACTGTTTAACATCCATGTTAAAGTAAACAGAGGAATATCATTGGAACATGTTAAACAGTCGGAGATTAATACTGCAAACTGTAATTTCTAGGTTATGGGATGGGGTTTATTTTTGTGCATTGAACTAAGTCATATTTGTAAAACGGAATGATAGAAAGTCAATCCCAATGAATGTCAGTGGTGGGATTCTTGAAAGTGTGAAGTTTAAATGACAAATGTTTCGTCAAACTTGGTATATTAGCAAAATATTACATCACACAAACAGCAAAACTGCTGCTTGTCCCTAACACAGCTCATCAAATGTTGCCAACATGATTACAGTTTTGGCCTCTACAGCATCACCACTCAATCTGTGGGCATGTAGGCTGCCATCCTCCATGACTACATTGCTACTCTGAATCCTTTCTTATCTGGTAACAATTCATCCCAATGGCCTTACCAGGGTACTCTAGGTTGTCTTCATCACAGAACTTGCTTTGGTTACTTTTATCCACAGCATTCTTAAGAGCCTCTCCAGCGATGCTCCCACAATTCCCTGACACTTCATCTCCACCACTTGTCTCTACGTTCGGTCACCAACTTTGCATATTTCAGCACATACTTTTCATGCCTCTCCTCTATCCCTGTTTTCCAAATAACCGTCAGCTCCACCATGTGTACACCCTTTTATCTGCTGCAACATTAGCACCACAGCTGGCCTCAGATTGTTGCTAATTATTTACATCAGAAAAGAGCTATGTCCCCCCAAGGTCTGCTGACAATTTCTAATCTTTTGCACAAGTCAACAATCTGATTTGAGTTCCTCATCTGTTGCCTTTCCTTCACGAACTCAATTAGTATCTGCCCTATTTGACCATCTTTAACTGCTCCATCTGCTAGCACACCGCACCCTTTCACAAATTCCAGCAAGGACCTTCACCGACCCTGATTCATTATCCAAAGCTGGCTTGTGTTGTTTGCATTCTGCAGAGGTGTTGATGTAGCACATTGTCCAATAGGAACTTTGCCAGCTGCCTTGCCAGCAGCCCAAAAAAGATTTTCCTGTCCTCTTCCAGCAGTAATATTGCTGGAAATGCTTCCAATTTGAGATGAAGATGTCATTTTGCCAACACTTCATAAGCTCTCTCCTTCCCCACCTCACTTTCGGAATCCTCCACAAAAAGTTAGGAGATTTAATTTCATCCTGGATAGTTTTTCACTCTAGCTTTCTTTACAAAAACAACCGTCTACTGCGCCTTAGTTCGTGTTTGTTAAACTCAGTACATGGTTCTGATAGTTGCAGTAATCTCTTAATTATTTTCAACTCTTCCTGTTATTATTCTTTGAATGATGCAGGTGGTTCCTGTGATTCTTCTCAGTATCTCCAGTACCTCACTTTTTGCTGCAATGAAAAATTAATTTATAAATCCATGTGGATCTGTTGCAAAGTGCTCTTCTCCATTTTTCCTTTATCTTCCTTTCATTCCTAATCTCACCACCTGCTGCAATTCAATGTACTTTTTCTTGGCTCCTCCCACAAGGCCATCACATGCTCCTTCTTCTCGAGGGCCTTTTTCACCATGATTTGTCTCAGATTTTTCTTTTCTTTAATCAGCCTCTCTAACCTACTAGGCACACCATACTTTTCCTTCTTTACTCCAAAAATAACAAAAAAAACCTCTCCATATTGATTACACAGCCATTGTCCATCACTCTCCCCATATTCTCTCAGTTAGTCTGCTGCCAAGGGACTTAGACAATTCTTCATTCAGTTCTTCCACACTTTGTTAGAAGCAGGGGGGCACTTTATGTTACACTGCTGATGCTTTGAACTCCACTTTCACTGCCTGGATCTCCTGAATATTTTACTGCTCTTCCAGGTTCTGATGTCTTTCTGGATAGTCTGTGTTGGTCCAGTGCTGCACACTTGGTTTTGCCATGTCCAGTTATGGCTTCGACTATCCTAACACTCCGCATCCTGCAAATGCTCATCCAACCCAATACATGTTAGCAAATTTGGTTTTCTGTTAATTGCCCCAATCCAGAAACTGCACATCCCTTATCCATCCTAAGGAGGAAATACAAGAGCAGTATAATTGACAGCCGGTGTCTCCAGGGCTCCTGAAACTGAGGTTGGTAAGTACTGAACTATTAGGAGTAAGCACCTGTCCTTCTATGGTTACTTGCTATAACTATTCTTATAAGTTGTAACTATCCATAGGTGGTCTACTATTTGCTGTAGCACTCATTGAGCCCCTCTCAATCTAACTTCTATAAGAGTAGTCTGTGTGCACAGGAAAGAATTAGCCACACAATCCCTAAAAGAATTTTTCCAAAGGATTTCAGCTAATAGTTTGAGCATTACTAAAGTTTATCTCCATTAATTGATGACAAATATCGGTTGTGCCAACCGGTAAGTTTTAGGAGATTTGTTTGTTTGACTTTTTAGTTTAAATGAGGAGGGATTCTATTTATGAGTATCTGGAGGAGAGACACCAGCCGTGACATTGGGGTGGGAGTTGGTCATTAATGATTAGCCACAGGGATCAGTGTTGGGATCAGTGCTGTTTGTAATTTTTATAAATGACCTAGAAACTGGAGTCCGTTCAATGGTGTCCAAATTTCCAGAAGACATCAAAATAGAAACAGTGGCAAATGATGAATAATAATGTGTGCAGATTCAGAAGGATTCGGAGATGATCATGCTTACGCTGCGTTTTGCATTCACCTCTAGCTGGCAAGGTTGGATGGGTTTGGCTAGGGTCTTCCTCATGACCACGTGAGTAACACTCCTACATTGGGCAGTAGAAAAGGTTGTGTAATGGGGACTTTTCTTTTGTGTGGGAATACAATACTCATTTGGGGCCTGTGTGCATTATCAAGGATTCAGGTTATAGTAAAGTAGATACAAAATAAAGCTTTCTAAATAAAGTAAAACTCCAGGATTCAAAAAAAACGAAAGGAACAAAGCAATAAAAAATGGAAAACTTCAGTTTTATGAATGTTGTCTACCCATTGCTCTGACGTGAATCGTCACGTGCCATATTTATTTTTGCAATGTTGACGTTACTGTGGACACAAGGCTCAACATCCACTTGAAGTCTTTATTATCCAAACACAACAGTAACATTGAATCATTAGGAAAATAGCTGTTGGTACTACTTGAAATGTATGACTGCTTTACAGCTGAAATAGATTGCAACTTCTCTGTAGGAATTCTCATTTAACATTATTTAGAGATGTAAACATTGAGGGTTCTAATAGCTGAGAATGACTGGGCTCCGATCAGCAGACTTTAATACAATGACACAGCAACACCGACAATCCAGACTTAAATAGTACTGCTGGATGAACGTAGAAGGGGAAAAACTCTTTATGTATTATTCTCCCAAGGAGCCTCTCCCCAAAAAAACCCCTAAAATCTAAAGATTCATATTTGTGAATGTTTCAAACATCAGCGGCTTCTAAAAATGAGAAGGTCAAATAAAATACTTGTTCGTGATGTACAAGGTTTATTGTGGAGAAAGCTCATGGGCCAGACGGTCCATCCCTGTTCTTAAATTATTGATATAATTGTTGTTTGGTTTTTAATGTGAAAGTTTGAATGGATTGTCGATCACAAGGTTGCCTTTAAGTAAGGTTCGCATACATCATCTGCATCCAAGCTGTTCTTTGATTGATGAAGGCCCTTAGGTGGGGTTCGATCACAGTTCAACAAAGAGGTTACACTGTAACCACAGATGAGTACAAACATAAATAAAAAGACAAATGACTTTGCTGGATATCAGCTCAATGCTACATGTTTCATAAAGCAACAAGTATCAGTACATGGATGAAATTAACCCCACTTCAATCAGCTCTCCACCATTCTAGTTAGAAATCACCAGAGGGCAAAGTAAATGATGCAAAAGTACTCACACATTTCACCACACAACAGAGTTCACAAGTAATGTGTGGGCACTACGGAATTGCCTTGGATTAGCAAGTAAAATAAATCCCATCATCATCTCTGAACTAACCACGTGACACCTGCAAGCCATTGCAGGCTATATGTCACAGGTCGCGATGAAACCCACCCATAAAAATTAAAAAGAATAAGCTGTTATATGTTCCCAGCTGCTCCACTTTTCCCACAGCAGGATCTGCCAGATCTTGTTGACCAAGAGCCTCAGTTCATTTTGCATAGTCACAATCAGGTTGGCACTAAATGAACTTGCTGATGACTCCATTATCAAAGCTGTACATCGGGGAGCCTGTTTGCCAAGGTACAAGTTTCATCTTATAGTGCACTTCTTGAACCTGGCTTGATGATTCTGCTTCACTGAAAAGGACACTGCTGTGATTCACAGCTCATGCCTTAAGGAGCTGGGATTGGAAAGGTCCTACCATGTATTGTAGATGTAACTACTACCAGGTGGGGAAGATTCTAATTTAAAAGGTCAGTGATTATGGTGGGTGCCACAAGGAGGTTGGGTTATGACTGACCCTGGTCTAAGGTGGGCACAGTTTCCTGCCATGTTAATATAGGTCCATGGCAATGCTTTAAATACCTTGAAGCAATCAAATTTCCAGTGTTTGATTCATTTACGCTGAGAAGAAGGAATAATATCCCTGATAAGAAGTTATTACCATTATAGGGGAAAAAGTCTAACCATTGACCTTTCACTGATTAATTACTAAGTAGCACTTGAACGTGCTACAAATAAGCCAGTGGTGCATTCAACTGTAAAGCCCTTCATCTCAGTCTGCATGCTACAAAATAAATACATTATTCTGGTTAATAGTGTTCCTTCCATTTCAGCTGCAGGAAGTGATTAGCATCAGGTGTGAAACCTTAAGGTGAAGTGTGCAATTGGCTTTGCTTGAGGATTCTCACTTCACCAACAGATTGTGATCCTGAAACTAACTGCTGATTGTATCGAAATGTTTTTAAATTAACAATCAACGGCAGCACAGCATAGTGCAGTTCTTCCTTCAGTTAATCATTATGTATTAATAATTCTAAGTGGTCTCATTATCTGTGCATTTAAGATATGGTACAGAATTAGTTAGCTTTAAAATGTTGCCGATCTAATGGTAACGTACAATATACTGTTTCTTTTTCAAAAATATGTACAATACCTCTCTAGTATTATCAAATCGTACATTTTTCTTCCAAAAAAAAATTAGCCTGGAAGTTAATGTTGATGATAATAGTCGACGAATGCTTAACAAGTTCGTATTGACATTATTCCACCCATTGTTTTAGAGGAGGCATTAATTTGTTAAAAATAAATGGGTTAACATCTGTAATAAAACAATGGACAGAAGAATTAAGAGTTCATTCATTAGTATCGCCAACACTAATTTCTAGGCTATTGCATTCTTCGATATTTCCCCAACCATTCCAGTCAGATTGAAAATAACTCTTGTCAAATGACTTTGTTCAGAACAGATAATTGTCTTTATTTTCACTATAGTGCTTCTTATTCCACTGACACAACCTTCAGACTTTCTTGGCCAACCGATCAGTAGGCGTTGCAGGCACTGACTGCTTCATATTATGTGACTGCTTGCTCTGTTCAATTCTGTTACAATGTTTTTACATGCACTGTAATACTCATGTCATTACAACTAAATCAGATTCTGTCTCATCTTTCTGAGCCACTGTACTGTCAAACCCTCGTCATCACTAACATGGCGAAGGTGTGTGCATGTGACATGTAATGAGGCTTGCAACATCTGGGGGCCTTGTTTCCATTTTTTGGATCATGAGAGAATGTAATTAGCATCAGCAACTTTTACAGGATAGGATGGGGACAAAATGACGAGATATGTGGGTGTTAATGATAGCTGGTACCTATTAGCCCTACATAATTGGTAATCAATACCATAACATTGAACAATGAGAGGGTTCTGTCACTTTAGATTGAGACGATTCTACACTATTCAATAAATATTGCTCTTTTCCAGTCAACACCATCAGGTATCATCATATTTCATCTTAGGTTTTTCCACCTTGGTTCAAGCCCCACACCCAGGTTTTCGGGTAAGATATTAAACTAAGGCCCCGTCTGCTTGTTCAGATATAAAAGCTCCTATGGCACAATTCAGTGAACTGGGGAGTTCTCCAAGTGTCCTGATCATCCCAGAGCACTCTAAAACTAAGAATTGTAAGGCTGTCTTCAGGAGGCTTTTGGATCTCCTTGTCACATTTTAAACGCAATGCAGAGTCATCTTAATGTTGTGAGAAAGCAGACTCTGCCACCAGCTCTATTCTAATATTAAAAAATGGCTGCAGAGGACTGGAACTCTGAGTGTGAGTGTAAGCACCATGCACAGTGCCCTCTCTTTGGCAGACATAGTACGATTCACAATCCACAGTATAACTCAGGTGTTGCCAGCTGCACTTTGCACTCTATAGCCACCATTCTCAGTGTAGTGTAACTGAGGTTAAATACAATATTTAGCCCAGGGAACCATATTTTTTCACATGGACATACTGTTGAACATTCGTCACAAAGACATAATCCTGTACGTACCAGCCTAGTCCATATATGCTTGAGATAAAGGTGTTTAACAGTTTCTAACTGATTGGTTTGTTGCTACTTAATAGGGATTCAATTGTGTACTAACCCACTGGGAGGTTCCAGGTGCCTGTAGTGGGGTTTTCTCTTGTCTCTCTGTTTTACATCAAACATTTATTGGTCTCAATCCAATGCTTTGGAATCGGTTCTGTTTTCCATTGTTATATAGGCCAGCCATTCATGGTTGAAGTAGCATTAATTCAGTGTTGTTTGGTGGGTAGAGAGGTTAAATTATCTCACGGTTCATTAGGTTTTTGACTAAGATCAAAGATGAGCAAATAATTTTAGTCACATTCAGTTTGAGCGCAACTCCCAGGATCTATCTCCAGAAAAGGGTAACCCACATGCCAAGGCATGTGACATATGTATCCTGGCTTTTCCTGTTTCCAGTTGTTATCACAAATTGTTCCATTTTGTGAAACCTATGAGCAATCTTGAATAATTAATATTGTGTATATATCTGATCGGGGGATAACAGGAATCTATTAGCCAGGCAACTGACCGTGAGAAGTCTGTATTATAAGGTCCTCCATCCAACTTGACATACATTCAACTATTCTGATCCTTGTGCCACAATTGCTCAAAGCATTGCTGTTGTATAAATTTTCATGGCTTTCAACCCCACATTATAACATTGGTTCAATAGAAAAGAATTAGAGTCAATCCATGTAACAGTCCCATGTGTGTGGAGAATAACATTTAAGATTTTACCTTTGACATATTCACCAGAGATATGTATTGTATTTGGTGCTCTGATAGCTTGATGTGTTACACCATAGGTTAAATAGTGGAATATATGGTGGGCTCTTGCTGCCCAACAGGCACAATCAGAATCGGTCCTGGTGGCAGGGGTGGTGAAGCTTGTTGGTAAGATTTAATTTAAAGGACACATCATATGTCCCATTTATAGCAGCAAATTTAGCTTAATTTGTGTTGAAATATGTTCAGTTTCTTCTCATAATCTGCCCAAAATTTTGAGCTCTGTATCATCACTCACATAAACCTGACCCATCTCCAGGGTCCACCTCATGCCACCACGATTTCACATGCTTATAGGATGTCTGTCAGTATAAACTGGAAGTGGACTCACAATCTCAACCCATTGGAAACATCCTTTTCCTCCACTTTTCTGCTGTCATCCCTCCTACCTGCCATTTGCCCTTTTTTGAAATGCTAGCCAAAAGGTACACTAACCCTATCTAGCATAATCAATGAATAATAATTTTTTAAAAGTACAAGTATTAGTGGAGATGTCCACCACTAATGACTCCACAGATCCTTCCATGTTGTATTGGAATTCAGGGCCTCAATGATGGTCCCAATTCAGAAAACCAACTGTGGATTTATGAGCCTGGCAATCCCATTTCTTCTCTTTGATTTCTCAAGTTTCAATTTGATTTACCATCTCATCCAAAGTATTCTATTTTTACCTCTTATCTTTTTGAACCAATGGCTTGGGATTTCAACAGGCAACATCACAGCAACAGATGAACAAGGTTTTAGCTTCCATTTTTATTTTCTCAATTTTATCATCGAGGAATAGAAAAACCGTTCCCAATTCATTTTGGACTGTATTTTGGCAAACGTTGATCTCTGAAGTAAAGGTTAGTAAATGCTAGGAATATCTTTCCTTTCAGGGGCTATGTGAACAACAGTGCCTCTATCTCGCCTGAAGCACCTGGAGGCATCCTGGATTTACTGGTTGACCTTTTATTTAGATATCCTCTTGAATTCCGAGACTGTCTGAAGCAGGATAGGGAATCATTGAAGCCGGAGGAAATTCGGTCACAAAAGTATCAATCATTTCATTAATCGTGGATTGACATTTTAAAATTCCTGCCAGAACCATGGCCTTTGCTATCATCGTGCCTTTCTTCACCTGGTACAAAGAGGTGGAATTGACACAAGATTATCTCAAAGCATCCAGAGAAATGGAGAGCTCCTTCATGACTGACATCAAGTCTTACAATCGGCCATGTCTAGAGTTTTATCTTTCTAACTGGCGGGATTAGCAACCCCTGTAAATGCACCACTTTGCAGATGGAAAATGACAGTGATGCTCTGGGTTTTTAATCATGAAGCCATATAATATACTGTATGCTGTTAGACTAGTGATTTACTTTAAGCAACTTGCTGATCATATCAATACACACAACCTCCATGTGGAAAATGTGCAAGCTCCCCTGTGAATAGTTGTCTTGCCAGCCTGCGCAAACAAAGATGAAGACCACAGCTTGAACAGGCTACTTTTAAGAAACTTTTAATGATATTTCCCCATTACAGGGGTGCCTGCAGCAATGTCCTTCCAGTTTCTTTTTTTGTTTCCCTCTTCTCAGATTCACCTATAATTTCAGATGTTGCTATGCGCAGGTACCAGCTGAGCATTAAAAGCAAATCCTGCACAGAAGAAGGCATTTAGCAATGCAAGTAAATTAGGGAAGATTGCTCTGCTCTAATTTCGAAGGTATCTTTTTCCAGATCAATCCTCAAAATTATCATTTAAAAATCATTTTCAAAAAAATCTATAGGCCCTACTCCCTGTTGAGTAGGCACAAGGCCTTATCACATGCAGATATTATGGCATTGTTACACACAATCTCCCCTCCCCAACCCCCGCTTAATTGAGACGCATCTTCAGCAGGGCTTCCATCTGCCCTGGAAAACTCCTTTTGTCCTTGGCTGTATTTCGGGGATTATCTCCATAAGGGAGGCGGGATCGCTTGCTTCCACCGGGAATTGCGCCAACGTGGGGTGGAGACTTGCTGTGACATTCCGCCCGGGGCCTGCTGCAGTGCAAGAAAGAGGTGGCCGGTGGGCTGCCTGTCCATAACAAAAACAATTTGCTTAAAAATTTCTCATTTCGCTCATGGGGACTACATATGGCCGTGCTCTGAGAATGTTTTCACAGATCACTCTCCAGCTTTTACCCTTCCTCCTCCATCGATCTCTGAATGCTGAATGCCAGAGTCCAATAGGTGTGCCCTGCGTCCAGTGTTCCAAGAGTGCAAATGGCGGGGAACAGAGTGGATGCCATGTTTTGTCATCTGCATGCTGTTGACACACACCTGCTCACATATGGGTGGGCACAGTTTGCCCTGACTGGGCTGACCCCCAAAAATGACAGGGGAGCTGCGACCACAGCAGAGCCCAACTGCCAAGTTGCCTGCTACCCTTACCAACCTGCCTAGGCTTCTGGATCTCCACCTGGGCTCTTTCTTGTTGGGAGGTATATCTCATTCATTGAAAAAATTAATTTAACCCTTAGTGGGAATAGAGTGTTCTATCCATGAACTTACATTTGCTTAAGTAACAGCAGTCACTGTACTTCAAAGTAAATCATTGTTTTCCATGCACTTTGAGACATGAAACCCTCCAGGTGCTCAGTGAAAACTACCATGTAGGGCAGTGACCTATCAACTTGTAATAAACGTGGTGAGCTTACCACCACTCTGAGCACAGGCCTTGTGATGATGAGATATCTGATCTTTGTATTGTTTTTCTAAAATTTGAGAGCAATATAGGTCCAACTGTACCCTGTTTTTATCTGTCACCTATTCTTGGGGGTACAGAAAAAGTGTGGAGAGTTTGTCAAGTGGTTTCTATTGTCCCATCCATATCAGTTTAGATTGGCATATCCTTTGCTCCAGGTCATATGGCATTAGCTTCCCAGTGCCAACAGCTGGAAGAGATATGAAAATCAACAGTGCCAGCCTTGGGTCACTGGGAGCACTTTCACCTCTGAGTCTGAAGGTCGTAGGTTCAAGCCCAACTCCAGAATCTTAAGCACCTATTCTAGGCTGACACTTCAGTACAGTACTGAGGGAGTGCTGCACTACTGGAGGTGCCATCTTTCGGAATGAGACTTTAAACCGAAGCCCCATCTGCCCTCTCAGGTGGACATCAAAGATCCCACAGCACCATTAAAAGAAGAGCAGGGTAGTTCTCCTGGTGTCCTGGTCAACATTTATTCCTCAACTAATACCACCAAAACAGATTAACTGGTTATTATCTCAGTGCTATTTATGGGAGCTTGATCTGTGCAGATTGGCTGCCACATTTACCTACAAAACAACAGTGACTATTCTTTAAAAGTAATTCATTGGCTGGAATGTGCTATGGGCATGCAAAAGGTGCTAAATAAATGCAAGTTCTGTCTTTCACAGGTGTGACTAGAAAGCCTTCAGGAGGGCAATTCCCCACACCCCCTCTCAGTTTGTTGAAGGAGTTTGGGTCAAGGGTGTTCCTTGTTATTCCTTGTTCATTACCTTACAAAGTTTGAAATATAACTGGAGTCCCCATTTCTTGAGAGAAATGACATTGTTTCAATTTATCTTTCAATAAGATCAGTTGGGTCCAAAGTTAAATGAACTGAAATTCAGCTACGTGCTTATTTCCCGGTAAACTTTTGTTCCATCTCAAAGAAAACTGTTCTCACTCTCATTTAGGAAACACATTCCATTTTAAAGTTGTGTGTACCTGGTAGCAGGAATATACGACATTCATGAATAATTCATTTCAATATTCAAAGCAGATTTTCAAGTAAAGTGGCTTTCTGAAATCCGTGACTTACTAAAGTGCCTGCTGTTTGTAAGAATTGCAAGAGATGCCCGAAATCTCACGTTTTCCCAGAAGGAGATAGATTGAGGAAACCTGCAGTCTGTGACAAGGCTGCTCTGTGGGATTGAAACCCATTTCTGAATGAAAATGAATGCCATGTTAAAAGAAGCACAGGTATCAGAGCGGGGAATCCTTTATATTGATGTGAGTGCACAGTGAGGCTTCTGTTTATTGGCAGAAGATCTATTCATGCACCCCTGGGGCATTTTGATTGTTGTCATGCCATCCTTGTCGGAAAAATCACGACAGGTCCCATAGGTATATGATCAGAAACTGCTCCACAAACTCTGGTAGAACAATGTCCATAGTGTTGTTTATCTTACAGTGACACATACTGTAGCCATATAGCTTTTTATAGTTGGTAAACTATATCTACCCTATAAATATTACCTATGAGTGATTAATAGCAGAATTTGGAGAAACTTAACAATGTTGACAATAAAGACACATTTTAAATATGACAGCTATGTGTTTGTGTAAATATAATTATGGTTTCCAATCACAACAACGTAATACATTCGAAATGTTTGTGGATTTGAGCTGTGATTTCATTACACAAGCCTACTCGATGAATCTGGGATGCAGACAGTTGTTAATTTGCAGTCCAGTCATATTTCCGGAATCTTTTTAGAAGCACTAGCAATAGATTTAATGAGGTGAGGTGTGTATTCACAGTCCATTGCAAATCAGAACGTACTCTTACCATGCGTATTTGCGAGCAGCATAATGACTGTGTTCTCCATGAGGTGATATGTGGTGAGCTCCCACATTCTGAAAATTACCACCACTGTAATTTTGGCTCTCACAGTTATAGGAGATTCTGAATGCTTTAACTCTCTCTAGCAATATATACATGACGACATGCACCATTTCTCGGTGAGGCTTGACCTGTTGATATCGTCGAAAGCCAAAGGAGTCTTGTATTGATGAGTTCTTATGCTGAGCCTACGTGATTAAGCTTTTGTCCAGAGCGAGGTCAATTGATTTTTTTTAATGTAATCCATTTTTAAAATTGGGATTCTATCTCAAAGGAGTGACATTGACACTTCATATTTACTCACACTGACTAATGGTTACACAGTAAGATTTTCCCTAAATGTTTCCTGCGTCACTTTTGTTCCCAGTCCATGCCCTACTGCTTCCTGTTCTTTTTGATCACCTTCTCTATCAATCTTTGTTCTCTGCTGCTTCTGTCCATTTTCAGGGTTTGCTAATTCATTACCCTGCTGTCTCCAGTTGGTTATCTCTCTCCTTCCTCTTTGTCCTTTGCTCTTGTATCTCATTTTAATTTTCTTGTCTCATAATCTGGTGTGCCACTATTTTCCTTCCCCACTTCATAGTCCCTTCATTTAACTCCCATTTCCTTTTCTTAGTTCCATCAGAAAAAGAAAAGGTATAAAACATATTAAGAGAGAGCAAAAAATAACAGAAGTTAACAAAAAAGTGGTAACTGGTTTAAAACTATGAAGAGAAATAAATTTAAACAGACATAGGAACATTTTAGGGAAACTATATTAAAATGGATAAAACATGTATGAGGGGGAAAAAGACAGAAAACGAACTGGCTATGAAGACACCTTAGCTTAAAATCTCAATTGCTCCTTGGAGTGGGCATCTGGTGTAAAAGCAGCAGAGACTGGAAGTTAGGGCAGAACCCATCTCTGCCAGGTTTCCTTCGCTTGGAAGATAGAATTGGCAGTAAGCATGCGTGGTTGCCATTCTGGGCAGCTTGAGGGCCCCACAATACTGACGTGCCAATTAATCTCAAGGGGATCAATTGCCATTTGATGCTGGGACCTATCACGCTGGGCTTGACGGAGGATAAGTGACAAGAACCCTGAAATTTTCGGCTAGACTGTGGCCTGTGGTTTCCCCTCGGAGCGGCGGGATGCCTTTCCGAAATCCTATCTGTGGACACCCCTGTAACATCACAACTCGCATAGGCACCGGCCCCTAATAATATAATGACCTTGCCCCTGGGATTAGGGGTCATGGTGGAAGCAAAGAGGCGGCTGGAAGCTCTGCCTCACCGCAAGGATTCCTTGGTTCTTATGTTTTCAGGAAAAGTTGGTTAATTGTCAGCTAGTTTTTATTGTGTTGGTCTAAGCTATAATGCTGAGCATCTAACATTTTTATACTATGTCCAATTAAACTGTGAAAAATGCCAAAATCACACTGTATTCCCAAATTCCTATTGTCTACTTCCTCAATTTTCCACCAGTATTTGCACGGGATATTTCCCTGCTAAACAGTCCACTAACAACAGCAAATTTCTTCACTTATTTGTTTTGTGCTGGTCTTCAATCCCATCCCATTGCTGTACAATACGTGTAGGACCAGAAATTGTCCAATTACGATTATCTGCCAATTTCTACTGTTCACTGCAGTGGGGGAAGTTGCGGGGTGGAGGGGGTTCACTGTATATAACACTTGAGTGAAGTTCTAGTGGCTACAGATCTGTCACTGGTGGGAGTGATTCGAGGTGAATTAAGAACCGTATCATAAGACATTTAATATATTGGCTTAAATGTGATTTTTCTTCAACCCCCCCATACTGTGTCACTACCAATAAACGAAATAAGCCCAGTGGCATCACTGTTTGTTGGCAGTGATTCTGCCGATTCCAAGGTGTGCTGCCGCCCAATGATTAGTTTTAATTTTTAATTGGACTTTCCGTGGCAGTGAATTTTGATATTTTATATTTAATTGTATTTTTAAAAAATTACTTGATAGAACAGTACAATGTAAATAATGTAATATTTTCCGTGCTGTGAGCTTATCATCCCAGAAATACACACACTGGCCATTCGTGGCAGTGAAGCCATTGAGACAGAATCTGTGCAGTCTGTTAGTGAGGATTATCGACGTGTATAACTTTGTTTTGCGTCGGTTGGAGAGGCATTTATTGAAAGTGCTCCTCACATTCGGGATCTGATTCTTGGACAAGGATGTAGGATTGGAGATATTACCTAGAATTTTTTAATCATTCAGTGATACTACTGGGACCTTTCCTGCCAGCTCTCCTCGCCTACTTCATTACTAAGCATATCCGCAGGCTTGGCTCAGTTAGAGGTGAATGATCAGTTGACACCAGATACCTGCTGGTGAAATATTGCTGCTCTGGCAGCAGAGAGAGAGAGAGAGAGAGTGTTTATCACCGTCTGGTCTACCTGGGCTGGATTTAAACAGAGATCAAAGTTTGCGAATCCATTATGCAGCACTATTGCTAATATATGTATGATAAAACCCACAACTATAATTTTCTTCAAAAAAAATCCTTGCTATCTTTGTACAGTGGGTTGCAAATATAAAAAGAGATTTCTTTGGAAATAATATGGATCTTTTGAAAAGGCCAAAATGTTGCATTTGAGTACTTTTTAATAGTTCGTAAAAGCTGTAACATCACTTTGATCAGTCAGGAGTGCTGATTGTTTGTGTGAGACACAGATATGGAACTGCAGAAAGCTGCATTCAGATTCGCACATACTGAACGGAAAGGCTCCAAGAGCCCGGATGGCACTAGATGCACTTTCTGTTACTTAGCAACTGAGTTCAAAATGGTTGACTTTTATTTTTAATTTGCAGTGAAGTTGAATCCAGGAGAATATTTGGGTTGGCAAGACTGGAATGTGACTGAACCGAGGGGAGAGAGGAGATGCACTCAGACCAGCAATCTATAAAAACAATTGGAACATTTGTTGAGGGAGTTCTGTGCTTTTTGAAAGTGCAGACTCAAGACCCCCTCACACAAAATGAGCTATCACTGTTGCAGATGAAGGGGCCTTGAAACACCATTCTCATAAAGCAGGGAACTCCCTCAACAAATCTTGCGAAATGGTAATAAGAAATGTGGCTGCATTGTGCCTGCTGTCATAATAATTCAGCTTTGCTCAACCTTTTCCTCAATCCTGTCGTCATCCACTTGAATTATATGAGCAGCAAAATGATAAGTGGGTTTAAACTAAAGGATCGGAGGCATAAGTATTTGCAATTCCATAATGAAATCTTCACGCCCCCATTCAACCTTAAATCACATGCTTGCCGATTGGTGCTATCTGTTAACTTCTGAACCCTGAAATCCTTCATGCTTTTGTCGTATTACTTTTTATATAAATAATTACAGGACACACAAAATAAAATTAGACTTTGCAGAAGCTAGTTTTGGATGGGAGAATTAGTGGGCCAGATTTTGCTGTTGCAGGGCATCTCGTGATGTTTGCTGTTAGTTAGATTTTCCCCTGCACCCTTCAGCTGAAATTGTTTTTGCCACGAAATTGCTGGGAATGCGAGCTGGTAACGTCGCAGCGAGGGAAACAGGGCATCTGGGACCTGAGTGAACAGAGTAAGCAACCGTGTAGCACCTTTACTAATCAGAGTGATGGATTGTGAAATAAACAGCAGACGGATTGAGAAGAAAGTGTAAAATTAGAGTGGGTGAATTCAATGTCAAATCAGGTACAGAAAGGGAAATAAAGAGAGGGACAAAAAGACTGGATTCAGAAAGAGAAAGAAAAAGGGGACAGAAAGAAAAAGTTAAACAAATTTTTAAAATGTAATATTTGCCATATTTAGTATCTCCAAGAACAATTAATACCTGAAGGAATGAGGCTCCACACTTGTAACAGTTAATTTTCAGTGCCAGAGAGGTTGATTGGCAGTAATTAACAATTATCATGTTGTTTAAAGGGTACTTACGCTTGAAATGACAAGACTTAACTTTCTGTGGCGAGTTTAGTTCGTATCTACCGCGCAGATAAAGCAACTTCATGCCATTCAGTGCATGACAATGGTGAGACAGACAGTGAAATGTCGTTTTCGTGAAGCTAACGACAGATCGGCGCAACTCGGACAGCAACTTTTGGATATTGGCACTTAACTGCCCATCTGCTCCTTGCCTGAAGTTGCTGTAGCATTTGCGCATAAATAACAGCGAGCACCATTAGCCTCACTATTATTTTGACAGTAAAATCTGGCCCAGAGTCTTGGCTCCAACAAATAACTAATTACCAGGGTTGAGTGTTTGGTTATTTTTATATCCTTTGGTTTAAATTAGGAAAAACGAAGCCCACTCCAAATAACCTGAGTCTTATGAACTGCTCGGGGAACCAGCCATCCCCCATTTCAATCTTCTCCCAGGGCATATCGGAGATTGGATGCAAAGCTAATCCCAGACAGCGAGCAAGTAACATTCCCAATACACAAATGTCAGGCAATGCCGATCTCCAACAAGAGACAGTCTGATCTCTTGACATTCAATGGTATTACCATTCCCAAATCTCACACCAACAACATCCTGAGGGTCGCCATCGACCAAAAACTCAACTGGACCAGCCACTTAAATGTCATGGCTACTAGAGTGGGTCAGAGGCTGAGTATTCTGCGGCGAGTGGCTCACCTCCCGACTCCTCAAAGCCTCTCCCCCACTTACAAGGCACAAGTCAGGAGCGTGATGGAATACTCTCCATTTGCCTGGATGGGTGCAGCTGCAACTAAACTCAAGAAGCTCCATCTAGGACAAAGCAGTCCGCTTGATCGGCAGCCTATCCGCCACCTTAAACATCCACTCTGTCCACCACCTGCACACCGTGGCTGCAGTGTGTCCTATCTACAGGATGCACTGCAGCAAGTCTCAAAGGTTTCTTCGACAGCACCTCCCAAACCTAGAAGGACAAGGGCAGCAGGTGCATGGGAACACCATCACCTTCAAGTTCCCCTGTATTTCTCTATCTAACAGCATTGTGGGAGAACCTTCACCACACGGACTGCAGCGGTTCAAGAAGACGGCTCACCACCACCTTCTCAAGGGCAACTAGGGATCGACAATAAATGCTCACCATTCGAGCGATGCTCACACCCTGAGAATGAATTTTAATAAGTATATTCACCATTAGATTATCAGAGATTCAAAATAGAAGAAAAAAAATCAAGATTAGGTGTACATTACCTCACCAGAACAGCACAGATCAGAGGCTGTTACACCACACGGATGTCACAGTGTACCCTCACTCAGCTATGAAAATGTAAAATCAATAAATGTCAGCACCTGGCTTTGCTGTTATAGTTCCAGCCAAAAACACTTATCCCTGATGGAGAAACATTTGGTGGAACATCACAGATTAAGTACCTTTTTTGTAGTTAAAAATAAAATAACGAAGGGCCAGACATATGCAAATCCAAAAGGCTGTATTCAGACCATTTCGGGTTTTCTGCTTAAGGTTGCCATTTATCCATTTACAGCACCAATAGCTAAACAGCACCTCACAGTGTGTTATCAATACATTGGCTTGTTTACATTGAACAGATGGAGCTTATATCATCCCTGTTTGAAAATACTGTAAAGACTTCAAGGCGGATTTTCCTGGCGCTTTGCTTGGCCATATTCGAATGTCTGGGAGCAAACACATAGAGCAAAATCGGGCATGGAGGATTGCACAGCACGAACAGTTCATGCACTGAAATTAATGGATGGAAAATCATTCTGGTATACTATCCTCCTTGCCCGATTTTCCTCTGTACACTTTGCCCAAGTGTTCTAATATGCCCGAGCACAATAACTGGGAAACCTGCCCGTCAACTGAGGATGTGGTCCATTTGTTCAGGTTAAAATATAGACAACCTCAGGAAGATCTGTTATAGCATCACACCATGAGAATTCTTCTGTGTGTAATATTTAGTTCAGTGATTAATGTGCTTGCATTAAATTTCTCTTTGTACTATTTTAACAAGGTTAACACATTTAAAATAAACAAGTTAATGACTCTGTTAAAACAGCAAAGGCATGAATTTAATATGAAGCCATTGACCAGAGACTAAAATAGCACAAGGGAAATCACAGCAGCAGCAGTCTGAAGCCTCCTTTAATCATATCAATTATTTCAGTGTGTTAAAAAAGTGCCAACTGAAAATAAGGGCCAACTAGAGAATATTTAGAGAAGGTAAGACGCATTGCTGAGGAAGAGTAAAAGGAGTTACTGTCTGCACCTAACTCATGGTATACCTGATTTTGAAGTGTTTGATGTTGGTCGTTATAATACAGAGCACTGTAACTAGCAGATCCTCTGTAACATTGCTCATGGAAAATTGGAAGATACACTCTTTTGTAAGGGCAACAGCAGTGCACCATGTGATACACAATGGGCTATTTTTCCGCGAAGGAGTAGCTATGTGATCCCTTGCTCTATCCCTTTAAGACCACAAGGTCTTATTGCTGTAACCAAGTCACAGTCATTTGGAGGCTAATTGCTAATAGTTACATGCAGAGGTTGGAGAGCATATTTTGCTAATGGGAAGTTTCTGTGAAACCAGCAAGAAATTATTGTTTTTCGTTCTTTTTTTGATGTTTATTCATTTGTGTGACAGGTGCATCTCAAAATTCCAATCTGTGTAGGTAGGATATATATATATAAAAAATCTAAAACTCTATGACAGGACAGTAAAAATAATCTCACACAGTAACAAAATCATTAATATTAATAATACAGCCAGAGCAGCGTTCCAAGGCTCCATCCTGCCCATTCCCTCCCTATTCCACCTATAGGTTCCAGCCTCCTGTCCCATCCCAATCCACACCCTGGACTCGGATTCTAAATGCAATAAAATGACACTCACCCCATGCTCTCAGCCGGGAGAGAAACGTGTCTGCAATGTAAGAGCCCTAGAGTCCCGAATCTGCATCTAGGTCCAAGCCGGGTGAGAGGAAAAGGAGAGAGTATGAGCGTAGAGAGGGAAAAAAAAGACACACATACAGAGGGAAAGTATGTGAGAGGCATACAGAGTATCAGACATACAGTAAGAGAAAGAGATACATAGAGAGAAAAACAGAAACTGTGAGAGGCATTTAGATTAGGAGATATACAGAAGAAAGGATACAAAAATTAGGAGACATTTATGTAAAGGGAGACAGTGAGATAACCATCCTTTATACTATCGTAAAACATGTGTAAGTGAGTCAAAGTTGCCTGGTTTATTGATCACAGTTGGAAAGTGCATAGAATATATTAGATTTATTTGTAGTTGAGCTGATAGGCAAATGACACAACTACCCTCTGCATAGCTTTAGCACTCACTCCAACATAGCTTAGGGGAGGTGGGGGTGTGTAGTGAGAATGTCACTTATTCTTACACAAATAATGTTCGTGTCTCCTTGCATTTGAGAAATATCTGAAACCCTGGGCTTTTTATCAATTTGTTTTTCAATGGCAGCCATCTTTGTGCAATGTATTTTCCAGCACCTGCTCTATGATATCAAACCTGCGGGATTGTGTGCAATTCTGTACCTGTATCAGTCAGTGCTTTCTTTCGTACACTCAGCTGGCCTGCCTTCTAAGCCTGCAGTGAATGCTTACTGTCGATGAATGTGCACCGTGATAACATTGTTTCCCTAGCAGTCAGCAAGAAGAGACAACTTGTTTAGGAAACCTGATCTAAGTGGTGCCAGAATCCAGTTGACTGCTGTTGTCCGCAGTCTCCTGTGACTAGTCAACTATGTAATTGATGGTAGGAACGGATAATGTTGAGCACATGCTGGGATCACAGGCTAAAAATGTTCCATGCAATAGGGCATAGAACTCAGAGAATTACTTAGAATGAACAGCACTGAAACAGGCCATTTGGCCCAACTGGACTATGCTGGTGTTTATTCTCCACACAAGCCTCCTCCCACCCCTCTTCATCTAACCCTATCAGCATACCCTTCTATTCCTTTCTCCCTCATGCTTATGTAGCTTCCCCTTAAATACATCCAGACTATTCGCCTCAACCACTCCTTGTGGTAATGAGTTCCACATTCTAACCACTAAGGATAAAGAAGTTTCTCCTGAATTCTGGCAAGTTTATTAATGTCCTCTTGCATTTTGACACATTCTTCCTTTGTATTAACTACACCCCCCAATTTGGTGTCGTCCACAAATTTTGAGATTGTACTTTCTATTCCCGAATCCAAATCGTTAATGTAAATTGTGAGCATCAATGGTCCCAGCACCGATCCATGTGGTACACCACTTTCCATCTTTTGCCAGTCTGAGTAGCTACCCCTAACCCCCACTCTCTGTTTTCTGTTTTGTAGCCAGCTTGCTATCCATTCTGCTACCTGTTCCCTGACTCCACATGCTCTGACCTTGGCCATGAGTCTACATTGCGGCACCTTATCAAAGGCCTTTTGGAAATCCAAATATATTACATCTACTACATTACCCTTGTCTACTCTTTCTGTTACTTCTTCAAAGAGTTCAATAAGTTTGGTCAAGCATGACTTTTCCTTCTGAAATCCAGGTTAACTATTCTTTATTATATTTTTGTTCTCTCGATGTCTTTCTATTATATCTTTGAGTAAAGATTCCATTATCTCTGCTACCACTGACATTGACGAACCGGATTCTTTCCCCTCAGTCTGTTCAGCAAGAACTGAGTCGAATACACCGTAAAGTTCAATACAACTTTAATAGCAGATCTTAGTCTGTAGCTTCAATTCAGATTCCTGAGAGAATCCGGACGATTCTAACAGAATAAGGAGAATTGTAAACAATTTTACAACACCAAGTTATAGTCCAGCAATTTTATTTTAAATTCACAAGCTTTAGAATTTAGAATTTAAAATAAAATTGCTGGACTATAACTTGGTGTTGTAAAATTGTTTACAATTGTCAACCCCAGTCCATCACCGGCATCTCCACATCAAGAATAAGGAGACAAAGACAAAGACAAAAACTCATACCTTTATACAGATCAATAGGGGTGGGAACATTATTAACACAAGAGTCAACACCAATCATAAGCCGGGCACAGGTTGCCATGCGGGGTTACATTATTTCCGGCCAATCATAGATAATCCATGTGCTGACCATGTTGCTGTTAGACATCAAAGGTAAACAATTTTACAACACCAAGTTATAGTCCAGCAATTTTATTTTAAATTCACAAGCTTTCGGAGGCTTCCTCCTTCCTCAGGTAAATGACATCAAAGGGGATACTTCCTCACCTTCCAACTTGGAATGTTCTTCCCTGTTCCTTCTGTTCCTTATCTCCCAACCTGGAATGTCTTTCAACTTTGGCTAAGCTCGTTACCTATATTGATCTTCCATAAACATGGAGACATTCAGACCAGTCCTTGAATCACATCAAAGACCTTTTCATTGATAAGACAATGCAGGCCTGCTGACTAAGCAAACATATGGCCCAGCAGGGGGGCCAGGCCACCTGTACCAATCTCAGTTACTAACTAATTAAGCCTTTCTAACCATTTTGCATTCTGCTTCTTTGCCATGTAGGCATTTTAATATTTTACCAAAAACTGACCACGTAGGGATTCTCAACATTAGAAAATAGTTATTCAGAAAGTTGCACCAAAGTATAGTTTGTGACTGCAGTATTGTTTCTTGTGATACATGATTCAATCACAAGAATAAATCTGAACCATTCAACTTTTGGAGAGCATTTGCTGATTGTGATATAAACTCATTCTGGCCTCGAGCTTAATCAGGAGACATTTTTCTATTGCAGTGTTAAAAGTTCTATAGTGTGTTATTAAAGATCAATTCAATTCTAAAGACTAGGCAAGGTTGTCTTTTCTTCACTGGATCTGGATGCAAATCCAACCTAAACTATGAGGTGAAAGTTGCCTCTGTTGGTTAGCTACACGATTCCTAAATGAAATATATTTCTGTAATCTCATTCTGTTCCTTGTGGGTACAGACCTGCTTATCTCAATTCAACATTAAATTACCAATCTCATTGAGAATGGTCATAAAGTTTTTTGTTATGGGAAATGCCAACATTTACAGTGCTGCAGTAGGAGACATTCCTCTAAGGTTGGGCTAAGGGACATCGGTGGGAGGAACAGGGGGAAGTCCTTACTCTCCAACTGGCCAAGGTATACTTGATGCGGGAGTACTAGATGGTGCCAGATGTGTACCTAACATCTCAGTGCTGGATGGTAACACAAGATGCTAGAAAAGCACCACATTTCTCAGTGCTGGATGGTAACACATGGTGCCAGAAATGTTGCATTCATCTGTTGAAAAGATTTGGGGACGATTCTCATAATTTTCAAGGCCTCCTGGAGCCAGTGTTGAGGTGTAATGCAAGAATTGATCGAATGCTTACACCCGAAAACCCAACATTTCATGAATCTCATTGTATCTGTCAAAAGCACTTGATAACAATGTTAACTTGGCTTACTCACGTTGTACTGCTTGGCCAGCTTCTGTCCTGCCTTCACACAATGCTACCCAAACACGTGCCGTCTGGCCAAAGCACTTAATATAGTTCTGTATGATTTCAATGTTTGAAGTACTTTGTGTACACAATGCAAACTGATTTGAATCTAATGTATAAATTTGTTAAAACTCAGATCATAAAGTTACAAGTTTCACATGACATTCTTAGTTTTATATCCTTTATATTAATTCTCCTTCACTGCATTTCTTCCCCTCCCATAAATATCCACAATGCTTTATAAGACTTCCTTAAAAAGAGAAAGACTGCAGTCTCCAGGTGTTGTACTAATACGTGCCAGAATTGCTGAAAGAAGTATGACAAACAGTGCGAAATAGCATGAAACCGAATCCCTGAAATGAATTATTTATCATCCAGTCTAGCTTCATTGTTCCTCAGTGGAATTTCTGTGAATGCCTATTTATGCGATACAGGTAATCACCTGCTGTCTGAAGTTCTGGCACATACTCAGCATTGTATACGAAACTGCTGTGAGTGATATGAGTTACATCTGTTGACGCAAGGCATTAAAAGCTCATGGGAGGATTGTGCACCAGTGCTCTGCTCCATTTGTTAAAATGTTTTTTACAAATCACAAAAGAATTTAAAACATTCTTTTTAATTCCAGTAACAAGAAGCCAATTGAAATATTGTCCCACCTTCAATTCCATGCTTAAATAGTATGAGAGTGCCGTCTTTGTTAACACTGTTTTTCAACATCTTTGGGCAGCAGAAGAAGGTGGCACGTGTAGTTTGAGAGTTTTTAATGACCGTGTTGTTCCTGACATTGTCTTGTACCCGGAGGCAGCGGTCTCTCTGTCTGGTCAGTCAGAGCCGTGCCGTAGGAGGGACGTACTGCCTCTGGAAAAATCCTGTTGCACCACTTCACATCTTTGACCTGCTTTCAGCTGTCAGTTGGTCAGTTTCTTCTGTCACTAAGTGGGTTTCTGACAAAGAAATGTGTAAAGGCTTGTGTGGCCCCTTTCATTCTGTTTATGGTGTGTGTCTCCCTTACTGCGGTGCATAGCATCAATTTACCAGTCACAAAAAGTTGATGGTAAGCGAGAAACATAGTAATGGGAAATATATGACCGACCTGGTCAAATATCAAACAATCATAATACTACGTTTAAAAGTATGAGTTGAAATTGAAGTACTGCAAGTCTGTTTGTGAGAGTGACGCTGATTTGTTGCAATAATGCATCGTGCCACAGACTAATACGGGGTGGGTCTATGCCCTTTTCCCACCGTCACAAGTTAGCAATTTTGAGCTGTGCCATCTGGAGAAGGATAGAAAATGAGGGGTGTGGAAAGGGAATGTGATGTTGAAGCTGTATGGGAGAGTATGGCAAAGGGGTGCGGTCAATGCTCCGCTAGCGTTATGAATACATGGGCCTTTCATAGCTAGAATTTGGTTTCAAATTCACTCCAGATTCATGGATGAGTTACAGCTCTTGTCTGGCTACAAGCTTCATAAGTGCAATAGATTTGGGCAGTGTGACCGCAGTTTCTGGTGAATGTGGGGACGAGACTGCTTTCAATTTGGTACATATATGGCCAGTGCGAGCCCTGGCATGACTTTTCCAGGATAGTGGGGACGCTGTTCTGAAGATGAAGTTTACACACACTGGAGTAGATTTTCCTCTTTGTTCAGCCTGGGGAATGCTGAATTCCCAGGCACAGCAAAGAAGAGATGGGGATGGAGACTATCTTCGTCAGGTGAGAGAACTGAAATAAAAAAAGATGCAAATATCGCTCTCCCAGATCCACAGACTTGCTCGGATGTACAATTTATACATTCGTTTTGGGACAACATTTGTTGAGTTTTCATCATGTACCAAACGGTAAAACTGAAGAAGTCTATAGAACAGCAAGTACTTGATGAAATCAGCACTGATGGTGTTTGTGCTGAACATAAAAGTGTATTTCATAGCATTATATTCAGACAAAATGGTGATAGATTGGGAAATGTTGATGTACAAAGGGGCCTGGGTGTCCTTGTACACCAGTCATTGAAAGCAAACATGCAGGTGCAGCTAGCAGTTAGGAAGGCAAATGGTATGTTGGCCTTCATTGCAAGAGGATTTGAGTACAGAAGCAAGGATGTCTTACTGCAGTTATACAGGGCTATGGTGAGACCACACTTGGAGTATTGTGTGCAATTTTGGTCTCGTTACCTAAGAAAGGATATACTTGCCACAGAGGGAGTGCAGCGAAGGTTCACCTCACTGATTCCTGGGATGGCAAGACTGTCATTGAGATTGGGTTGACTCAGCCTGTATTCACTCGAGTTTAGAAGAATGAGAGGGGATCTCATTGAAACATATAAAATTCTGACAGGACTAGACAGACTGGATGCAGGGAGGATGTTTCCCCTGGCTGGGGGTCCAGAACAAGTGGTCACAGTCTCAGGATAAGGGGTAGGACATTTAGGACTGAGATGAGAAGAAATTTCTTCACTCAGAGGGTGGTGAACCTGTGGAATTCTCTACCACAGGATGCTATGGAGGCCAAGTCACTGAATATATTTAAGATGGAGATAGATAGATTTCGACACACAAAAAGCATCAAGGGGTATGGGGAGAGAGTGGGAATATGGTATTGAGATAGAGGATCAGCCATGATCATATTGAATGGCGGAGCAGGCTCGAAGGGCCAAATGGCCTACTCCTGCTCCTATTTTCTATGTTTCTATAAGAATATCCAGGATGATAATGATGCAGCCTCACTCCATGTTATAATAACAACTTGGAATTCTGATGCCCAGCTCTCAAGGAATATATGTGCCAACACTGACCTTAGTACACTCTGACTGTTACACATCAGAATGATTTAATGTAGACGTCAGATCAAAGCACATGACTGTAAGGTATAGCCTTTGCTGCTGGACCCTTGTGGTAATACCCTGGAGGATTACAGTAGTATTAATAGAATTCTACGAATGCAACAAGAAGCGAATTCTACGCATGGGCTTGATTGCCTCACAGCTGATTCTGTTACATCTAATGCTGTCCTATGGTTGAAAATCTTAGGGCTGGAGTTCAAAACAGTATCGGATTGTGCATTAAAGGACTATTTCCAAATCAGTCAGGGTGAGAGTGATGGTTTTGCACTTTTCTAGCATCATAGGTACTTGTTTTAGGAGGGCGAAGACTTGGTTCAGAATGGAGATGCAAGATATTGCATTAGAGCAATGTTCAGGAATGAGCACCTTGTCGTTTCAATAAGTGAGACACACACACAATCAATTGTTGCAGTACAGGGTTTGTCAAGTGTATCTGATCTTGGGTGTAAATCCTACGAGTTGCTATTGGGCTGGTTTGTCAAGGACCCATTGCGCTGTATCTGTTTTGCTTCTAAACTCAGAAACATAATTTACACTGTGTTTTAGATCTATTTTTGGAATGCACAAATTATAGGTTGGGCTTTTTCAAACTCAGATGGGTTTGTTATTCTAGAACAAATTGGAATGAATAACAAAATAACCAGATATAGCATAAAAAATCTCTTTACTTCTGGGTACAGAAGTACACACCACAACAACTACACACCACGAGAGCTATGCACCACAACATGTACACACCACACCACACCACAAGTACACACCACAACAACTACACACCGCGAGAGCTATGCACCACAACATGTACACAGCACACCACAAGAATGCACCACACTACACCACAAGAAGTACACACCACACCACAAGTACACAACACACCACGCCACACCACAAGTATGCACCGCACTACACCACAAGAAGTACACACCACACCACAAGTACACACCACATCACACCACAGGTACACACCACACCACAAGAAGTACATACCACACTACAAGAACACACCACATCACACCACAAGTACACACCACATCACAAGAAGTACATACCACACTACACCACAAGAACACAAGAAATACACACCACACCACAAGTACACATCACACCACACTAAACCAAACCACAACAAGTACACACCACACCGCACCACAACAAGTACACACCACACCACAAGGACTGCACGCGAGAAGTACACACCGCAAAGGTGAGCCTTTGGCTTAGATGTCTACTGCTTCAAGTTTCGTCAGCTGGCTCCCCCATTGCCTGGCTCTTTTTGTCATTTTTCCATCTTTACTGCCTCAGTCCTGGTAATTTTAGCCAAGCAGTTGTCTCAGCGTTTAAGTATTTATGGTCAAATATTGAAAATGTACTAAATATAGAATATTTGCCATAATGTACTTGTGACCTAATCAGTTGCTGAATATAAATTAGATCCCATGCTCCTCCTCATGTTACATCTTTGCGTCTGATGCCATCAGTAAGGTAACAGGTAACAATAATATTGTCAGATATGAATTATATATTCTCCATTAATGAAGATTCAGCTTTATTTAATTTCAACTTCAGAGCAATACTTTATCAACCCTACCTTGTTTTAACACCAAAAATGTCTTGCCATTCAAAATAATTTTGTCAGGGGTAAGTGCAGAAGGTTAAGGTTTGACAAGAATGTTCTGACATCAGAAAATATTGAGTGTTGATCTGATATTTAATGTACGTAATGATGCACTTGTGGAGCAGCACTGAATTCTGTGTGTGGTCATGGTCTGTGGAGGGTTTCTGCAATCAAGTATCACTAATTGGAGAATAATGGGGCTGCAGAATGATTTATAGAGGTAGAATAAAAATTGAGTTGTATATGTTTGGTTGATCCATTGATGTATAAGCTTTAAGGAAAGAATGAACGTAACACTGATTTTCAACTGATCCGACTAGCCCCGAATGAATTCTATACGTGAATCTGCTTAATAATGCATTGCTTTTCTGAGACCATTGTGATATTACAGAATACTCACATGTTTGGAAACCAAGGAAAGCATGAAAATTATTTAAGTGTCTGTTCAAAGGTAAAAAATGGCTTAACTTGTGTTCATATATAGTGGATTTTTTTATTCTTCTCTTCTGAAGATGCTGACTGGCTAAGGTAGAGCCAAGTGCTTGTTCCTATGTGCGACCTTTGACAGTGAATGTTGACTGGTTACTTGACCATGGTGGTGGGGGAGGGGGGGTCACTATAGCTGACTATGATTCTGACATCCATACTGGCACATTTTTCATTATAGGTCACTGAGTAATAACCAGGAACTGGAACTCTGGTTCAGTTCTTTCCCTCCTTAGTTCTGGAGCTCTGCAGTGAATTGTAGAATATCTATCGGCTAACTCAGTACAGACTGGGGATCAAACCTTGATTTCTGGACCACACTAGTCAACTGCTCAGTGCAACTGAGCCACGGCAGTAGTTACAAGGACCAATTTTGCAAGTGTCCACTCCCAGCACCAAGTCTCACTCGCCAGGAATGCAGGTTGCATTATCAGCCCTATCGCGTTCAATGACCTATCTGTGACATGTGCTTCAGTTAATTGAGACTGCACACCAGGAAAGGAGTCTAGCAACATTTACCAAGGGAAAAAAAAAAATCCAAATTTTTGTACGTTGCATTCGTCAGAACAGTTCCTGAAAATCTAAAGACATTTAAGCAAAATGGAGGTAACTACTTTGAATAACAATTTGGTCACATTAATCTCTGAAATGACCCACTGAATTCAATATTTTTAGTCCCACTTGCCTGCGTTCACCATTTATATTTGTCCTGATGCAAACTCCTATATATAATACAGTTCAAGGGTTGGTTGTAACTTTGCTATCGATTAGAATGATATTAAATCATGAAATGAGAAAAGTTATTCTGGCCATTAATCTCAGTCCTTCCACAGATCATGTACAGTGCCCCAATTATTTAATCTCTTGAGAAAGTTCTGCAAAATTTCCACTGGAATCCAAAAGAGAGTTGAGCAAAAGTCCACTGCACCTATCTGTACTTAGACCTTCAATCTCCAAAATGGTCAGTTGTTCTCCACAGATGAGAGTTCCTTACAACTCACTTTTAATTCTCCTCTGTATAATTAATGTATCCATTTATTTCTGGGGTGTTGCTATGTGCAGTGTTAGTCTTCGCTGCCTTGCGAGTCCAGATCTTGTTGACATGCCTTCATTGGATTTCTAATGCTGTTGTAATTCACCTGTAGGGGGACCATTCCGCAACACTTTCTGATTTGCTTTTAACTTACAGCCTACTGAGGTAACCACATCAAGTCTTGGTGCAAGCAGCCTGTTTGCATTATGCAGCTCAATGTATGATAGGGTGTGAAAATGATACACTTTGAACAATTATATATTCAAAACCCCTGCATGCTTCAATAACTTAGGCTGCAGTTATGCTTCATTACCTGTCTGAGCCTGGTTTCTGTAAAGTGTGCAGCACAGCAATCAGCAACTAAGTTGTATAATGGGCTGCTAGCTATATTCTGCCTGCCAGCGCAGTGCTCTGTGTGTCAGTAGCGGGGGTAGGATTGGCCAACTGGGGAGGGGTGGAGGGGTCAAACTCAAGATTTGGACAACTTAGCAGGAAGAGGGCCGAGCTGGGAACTTGGGAATGCCAACGTACCTAGTCCAAAGGTCGAGCCGGGAACTGCATAGTCTTGCAGGCCGAACATGGGTGATAGAAGGTTCCTGGGAGAGAAATGGATGTGGTCCTCCAATGCCACGTTAGCAAACCTCAAAACCTCAGTCATGACACCCCTCCACCCCTTGATTCCCCATTGGCTCTGTCTCTGGTGTGCGTGTCTGCTTCCACCCACGTGTAGAGCTGTGTCCACCAGTCAGTGCATTTTAAAGGTCTTGAGAGTGTGGCTGAGGGCATCTGGTTGCTTAAAATCTTAAAAAAGAGTCAGATTGGAACTGATTTTGGAGTTGTGGTGCCAGTATAGCGCCAGTTCACAAAGGGGGCAGTTAGGGATGCCAACCTTGATTGGATGTATCCCTGGAGGTTTCATCACACGCCCATCTGCCTCCAACCATCCTGCCCCGACGCTCTTGCCATTGGTCACCCAACACGTCTCTCCTTCCAGTGCACCGCCTTCACACACCAATTGGAAGCCGAATCAAGCTTTTAATACCCGATTGGATAATGCTTGACTGTCAGTCAAACAGCTTTTCTTTTATCCCATCTCCAATATTTTTATAACTAATAAATATTCAAAGAAAATGAAAAAATCATACAAGTTTTTTTTAATATCCCTATGATTTTTCTCCAGGGTTGCTCGTAGCAGTGTCCTGGAGATTCATCTTTAATTCCCGGAGTCTCCAGGACAATCCTGGAGGGCTGGCAACCTTAGTGGCAGTATGACTGCCGCCTTAAGTTCTTTTAATCAGGAATTGCTAAACACTTGAAATTTCACTGAGATTTTCATTAAGCCTCTATTACATTGGTTCAGTAGGTCCTACTGCAGAAAATGAACTATCAGACAATGCCTGCAGACAAGACAAGAATTATTGAAAGGTTACATCCTGCTTTCAGCTACTTCCTTCTGATTACAAGTTTACAAATAGCCCATCATGACATGGTTGATGCATGTCGCCATACTGCCCAAAGCACTTTTCTCATCTTGTAGCCCCCATGCCTGCCATCTGGACTAGCATTATGCTTTTTTGTGGGCTGAGCTGTACCAATAACAAAGTAAATGGGACGAACATCCCACAGCTAAATCGTCAAGGAAACCCATGACCTGACTGACTGTCAGGTGAAAGTGAATACATCATTTGGTGGTTCAGGACCACAATTCCAGATGACATCCTGAAATGTTTGTAGGGTGGGGGGTGGGACAGGGGAGAAATGATGAGTAAAGCAGTGATGTGTGATAGATGCAAATTAAATGAATGGGAGACCTGAATATTTATAATATTTCTTCTGTTTGATATATTTGCACATATCCAATGACTGTTTCACAACATATCACCCAATTATCCTGAGGTTCACTATACCATTCTGAGATAGTGAACATTTCCTTCTGTCGTGGAATTTGAATCCAACTGCTTTCTGTGCTTGTTTCTGTCCCAGCATACTTGCTGTCATTTTGTCTCGACTTTAGCTTTCCTGCTTGAGCATCACTGTTGTCCTCCATTCCTCTTACCTATGGGTGAGAGTCCACCTTCTTGCCCGGTGTGAGCTGGCATCTCCATCCTTTCATCTTCTGCAAGTCCATGTTATATTGCTGTGTTCATTTTCCTGTTCTGTTAGCCAATGACCTAGCATTCAAGGAGGTAGAAATATACCAGCTTCCCCTTGGATGTGAAATGGTTCTGGTCCTTGAGACGAGAACAGGGTTGGCGTTTTGGTGCGGAAAAGATTGACTTTAGTGTCTCACCAAAGTGCCATTCACATCGTATCAATTCTGGGACTGTCACTGAGCAACTATACAGGTTGATCAGGAGGCCAAAGATTCTGATACCTTTGATTTGGCAATTAGAAAAGGAAAGAACGATCAGTGGGATTGAAAATCATGTAAAATATGAAATAATCTCCTAGCCTGATAGGAGGGTTTTTAAATTAACTCGAGTGGCAGATTACTTTAAATTAAGAGTTCTTCCTTGCTCCCAGCTTCATTAACTTGATGTTCCTGCAGTGTTACATTTCTAAAATAAGGATTTCATTTTCTGATTAAAGCAAGAAAAATGTTATCCAGATTCGAATCTTTTTAATTTTTGAATAAATTTGGATTTTGAATTACTCTTGGATCAAAAGTAATTCATTTTGCAATGTCGCTATAAGTCCAATTTCCATTTAATCAAAAAATAATTTTGTTCCATTTTTAAATAATAGTTCTTTTTTTTCAAGGCATTTAGAAATCTTAATTAAAACAATTTTAGAGAAATGCTGGAACGGGTTCCTTGAAGCCCTGGAACATAAATTTCCTGAATTCCATGTGCATTCTATATTCACCCTATTTCAACTTATAAAATATCAGTTGATTTTGTATTATGAGCCCTCAACGCAAATAATTCATGCTTGGTGGTTTAACTCTTCTAGCTGATGAGGTAAGGCCTCCCTCTGCGCAGGCTTGATCTCAAATACTTTGTAATTTTCAACCTGGAGCAATCATTATTTCTTATTTACATCAGAAATGTTGCATCTTGTCCACTTATAAAGGTGGTTCATATCGAGTTTCATTTTCCACACAACCAACTGGGACATTCCCCCAGGAGAATTCACCTTTGGTATATTAGTGTTCCCACTCTCATCATTATGGTATCTCAGTGTGAAGGTTATATTCAGTATTGCTACCCAAGTATGTATTTTGCCCAATCGTATGTTCGCACCTCTTGTTTTTGTCTGCAAACTTTGAAGTCTGATAATTCCTAAAAGCCCCTCGTACTCTTTTCTCTCTTGCTAGCCATGGGCACTCTGTGTTTTTTCTTCTCTTATAATAACACTCAGTAGTTACGTTTACATGAATCAATGGTGGAGCTGGGGAGATTCATTTGAAGAGGAGACATGAATGATTTGTAACAGAACTGTGCTTTCTCCCGTAAGCCATGGAGTTTTCCGTAGACCTGAAACTGAAAGTGCTGTTGCAGAGCTGGCGCTGTTTTAAAGATTAGCCCTGGTTGAACTCTGTCATGATCAAAGAGCGATATTTGTGTGATGCATTTTTCTCGATTATTCTGCTGCTTAGAGAGGATATGATTCTGTTGGGGGAATATTCATTTGACGATTGAGAACCACTGAATCTATTCTCCAGCACCCAGGCATTTGGCAGTAATTTACCATGAATGTAGTGAAAAGGTAAAGAAACACAGCAGAGGTGTGTTATAAATAGTAATGCACATATATGAAGTGTTCCCAAGCTGTGATGGAGACGAGGAACACAGTACAGGCAAGTATCTCTCTCTAATCCGCACTTAGTCACAAGTAAACTTGGTAATGTGAATAATGTGAGGAAAAGTCATCCCTTTCCTGTACATTTGTCAACTCAATCCAGATTCTTACCAGCTGTCGCACATCCAGTGCCTGCCAGGCAACTGTGGCTTCAGAATAACTGTAGGAGTGAGAGTTGAGACAGAAGCTGGCAGCTTATGTTTTGCAAAGGATTCACTGACTTGGAAGAGCAAAGGGCATTAAATAGAAGGCCTTCCATTCCTTTACTTTCTATACTTGTTCAGTTATTGCTCAGTGCCTGCTTTTGTGCTGTGATCTAACACTAACTACCACCACTGTGGGTACTCGAGTCACATAATACATGACTCAAAAATAATCAGGTTATTCCTTCAGAATTCCTAGATTTTAAAAAAAATGGATTCAAAAGAAAGATTTGTGCAGGGCTGTGGAGAAAAAGCATGGGAATGGGACTAATTAGATTGCTCTTTCAAAGAGCTGGCACAGGCGCGATGGGCCTGTTGTAAGATAGCCTTATACGTCCCCACACAACAACAACAACAACTACTACTACTACTACTATTACTACTACTACTACTACTACTTGTATTTTGTAGCACCCTTAACATAGTAAAATGCCCCAAGGTGCTTCACCCAAAAGACTGTACAGACCAAATATGGTGTGTCTTAAAAACAGTATTGGAAATACCCATCAACTCAATCAGCATCTGAAAGAGAGGTTAATTCTGATTCGAGCTTCTATGTATTTCCAACATTTTGTGTTTTTATTTAAGATTCCCACATTCAGGTTTTTCTGTGACAGGCAGAGGTAGTAGAACACCCCTATCTGTGCCTGACTGGACATCTTGCTCTCAAACCAGCCTAAAGAAAGATATGAAGCTATTCTGATATGAAATATCCCAAGGTTCTTCACAAGAGGGGGTTTGGACGCTAAGCAGGAATTAGGCTGAAGTTAAGGGAGATAGCTGAAGGTCTACCTGGAGAGATAAGTTACACCAGCATGGATGAGGATATCAACGATGGATGAGATTTTCAGCAATGGTGCAAGAGAGATAGGGATGAAGGCGGCTAATCTTTTGGAGGTGCAAACAGGACAACTCACTAATGGGCTGGATGTGAGGTTTGAAGCTCAACTCAAGATCGAGCAGGTCATTAAGGTTGTACATTGTTGGGTTCATGCAGTATCTTAATGGAAACACAATTAACAGCAGCCCAGGTTCAATAAGTAAACAGATGGGTTTGATAATGAGCGGTTCAGTTTTCAGAGGAATGAAGTGGTTGTTACACCAGTGATGGAGTTGTCTCATGGACGGGTTTCCAGTATATCTTAAATCAAAGGTGAAACCAATTTTGCCACAGCCCTGTGGGGAGCTCAAGTCTGGAGTTTATGTGAGTTTTTATACAATATTTTTATTGTAAATCATAACTGAACAGAAGTGGCTTCTGTTGAATTTGGCTTGCCTCACCAGCTCTGTGGCTGTCAGATTTCATGGTTCAGCTCACTTTTTGCATCATTACATATGATGAAAGTTAATGAGACAGCTTTGTTAATTTAGGCACATCATTTATTATGTAAAACCAAAAGTTCGTTCCTTCAATGGTGTATAAATAGTATGTCTGAACCTGCTGAAAATGGAATGGGACATTTCAAAAATGTTCATTCAGTGATTGGAAGTGGATTTTCAGAGGAATAATTTAGTCTTTTTGCTGAATAAACATTTAACTAAAGTCGCTAACTCAAACAATCCTGTATATGATTGTGTGGAAAGAGCTAAGATAGCAATTGCTTTCAAAATGAACTTGTTAAATATTTAGTAGGAACAAAGTTTGTAATTTTCTTCAAAGTACAGGCGGAAGGACGTTGCGGGGTGGAGGGGGAATTTAAGGCTAGCCTAGGTTACAGAGATAAGGTGGGGCAAGACCACGGACGGATTTGTTGGAGGTTTAGGAGTTTGAATTTATTATACTGGGGACAGGCAGCCAATGTAGGTCAGCGAGTACAAGGATGATGGGCGAGCAGGACTTAGCACAGGACAGGATCGGCTGGCTGCATTTTGGACAAGTTGTAGTTTGTGGAGGCTGGAGGATGGGAGGTCAGAAAGACTGAGATCGATAGATTTTTGGACTCCAAGGGAATCAAGGGATATGGGAATCGGGTGGGAAAGTGGAGTTGAGGTCGAAGATCAGCCATGATCTTATTGAATGGTAGAGCAGGTTCATAAGGTCAGAAATGGGGATGTTCGCTGATGATTGCACAGTGTTTAGTTCCATTCGCAACCCCTCAAATAATGAAGCAGTCCGAGCCCGCATGTAGCAAGACCTGGACAACATCCAGGCTTGGGCTCATAAGTGGCAAGTAACGTTCGTGCCAGAAAAGTGCCAGGCAATGACCGTCTCCAACAAGAGAGAGTCTAACCACCTCCCCTTGACATTCAACGGCATTACCATCGCCGAATCCCCCACCATCAACATCCTGGGGGTCACCATTGACCAGAAACTTAACTGGACCAGCCATATAAATACTGTGGCTACGAGAGCAGGTCAGATGCTGGGTATTCTGCGGTGAGTGACTCACCTCCTGGCTCCCCATAGCCTTTCCACCATCTACAAGGCACAAGTCAGGAGTGTGATGGAATGCTCTCCACTTGCTTGGATGAGTGCAGCTCCAACAACACTCAAGAAGCTCGACACCATCCAAGATAAAGCAGCCCGCTTGATTGGCACCACATCCACCACCCAAAACATTCACTCCCTTCACCACCGGCGCACAGTGGCTGCAGTGTGTACCATCCACAGGATGCACTGCAGCAACTCGCCAAGGCTTCTTCGACAGCACCTCCCAAACCCGCAACCTCTACCACCTAGAAGGACAAGAGCAGCAGATACATGGGAACAACACCACCTGCACGTTCCCCTCCAAGTCACACACCATCCTGACTTGGAAATATATCGCCGTTCCTTCATCGTCGCTGGGTCAAAATCCTGGAACTCCCTTCCTAACAGCACTGTGGGAGAACCATCACCACACGGACTGCAGCAGTTCAAGAAGGCGGCTCACCACCACCTTCTCAAGGGCAATTAGGGATGGGCAATAAATGCCGGCCTCGCCAGCGAAGCCCACATCCCACGAACGAATTTTAAAAAAAGGCTCGAGGGGCCTTATGGCCTACTCCTGCTCCTATTTCTTACGTTCTTAAAGAAGAGCCTGGAGGTGGAAATAGGGAGTCGGTGACCGATAGGATGTGAGGGTTAAAGCTCAGCTCAGGGTTGAGCAGGACGCCAAGGTTTCACGCAGTCCAGTTCAGTCTCAACGAGTGGCGGGGGGCCATAGAATCAAAAGAAATGTATTTATTTGAATGAGAAACGCAGCCCCATTTAATCTGGTGCAATTAATGGAACTCATGTAAAGTAAGAACAAGAAAGAAATAGCAGCTCCAGTTTGGGCCTCAAACCCCACTTGCCAGAATTTGATCAGACGAACTTTACTCTCGAGTTGTACTGCCCAATTTTGTGTTGATTCTATAATGGGCCTATAAATTTGTGTTAAACAGATTATTTACATGGCTACGATCAGGAAATGCATTGGAATTGCCAACCCTGATAATGGCCTTTGTGAAATAGGATGCTTGTCTCCTTTAAGTCAGTAGATTAGTAGCTTTGATTGATCAGGTCAGCAATTGAGTCTGTTGCCCTGAATTACAGTACAGACATGTCATAAAAATGGTCTTAACAGATATTAATATTACACCAGGGCATTCTCTGTCTCCTGTGTGTCATTAAAAGGAGCAGAGGCTAACTGAACAAATGTTGGTGACTGGGGTACTTAAAGGGGCACAGTCCTGAAATGCAAAATGATTATATGAATCATGCTATTTGCATGTGGCATTAATCCTGACAAAATGACACACAGCCCTCCACCCGCTCAAACAAAAAAGGTTTGGGGGATACTTTATTAATGAAGCTAGTGCCCCTTTAATAGCAGAGCTATTTATGTAAAATAAACTTAGCTCCTCGCTTAATTATTGATCACTTTAACAGCTGCAGCACCAGTATATTGAAGTGGAAGAATGCTGACCCTCTAATTTGCTGTGTTCCAATGCATGTTGTAATCTTTAACTAACCTCCAGCTTTAAATAGCCTCATCACTACTCCATCCCTGAATAATTCAAAGATGTAAACTTCTTTCTTTAAAGGCCCGGTTGTTTATGCCATGTAAATAAAAGCACCTAAAATGTGCTGGGACACATTAGCTAAGCGTGGAAGTAACTCTTCAGTTGGACTCCACATGATTACCCCTCAATACACCAGAGTGAACAGCGTTTTGCATTATCAGCCACCGATCTAACATTGGCCGTCAACTCAGTGCTAATTGGTGTCAATTTTGTGTTACGGACTTGCATTCACTCAGAATAGGAGCAAGACTGCCCAAGGTCATTGCACTTCGGATTGTCAGTGAGCAAGGTGAAGACTTTGTTGCCATCAATCTGCATTGGATTCACTTCCAAGCCCGAGAGGTGAAAGGACAGTGTGCTAAACGGTTGTCCATTCTCTATCCATCGAGGGTAGAACTCAAACAGCAGGAGTGCTCAAAAGATGAACAGTTCAGATTGTGGCTGGACTTGTAATTCTTTTTTCAGAACTCAGTTGTGAATTTTTTTAGATGAAATTATTTTTCTGAGATCGGTACAGGCTGTCAGATTTGTTTTACCAGCGCATGTTAATGAAACATTTATTAAAAAGCTCTGTCTTTATCACAGAGTTTCTTGTTTGTATAACTTAATAAATTTGCACTGAATTTTGATCTCATGTTTACAGGATGATGCCTCAAATCTGCTTCTTAAGAAATTAATGCAAGGAAAAAGATTGCACAGTGAAATGAATGTTTGGGAGGATTCTCAGAACATTCAAGAAAGTTTGGACAATTTTGCAAAGCAGTTGTTAGCCAATGCCAACCAATAGATCCCATCTTTCGGATGAGACGTTAAACCAAGGTCCTGTCTGCCCTCTCAGATGGATGTAAAAGGTCCCATGGCACTGTTTCGAAGAAGAGCAGGGTAGTCCTGGCCAATATTTATCCCTCAATCAACATCACTAAAAATCGTTCTCACATTTCCGTTTGTGGGACCTTGCTATGTGCATATTGGCTGCCGTGTTTCCTACATTACAACAGTAACTACACTTCAAAGGTGCTTCATTGGCTGTAAAGCACTTTGGGGCATCCTGAGGGCATGAAAGGTCCTATATAAATGCACGTCTTTCTTTCTCGGTACAACTGGTTAATCTGCACTTCCCTGTGTGTTGAGAGTGTGGGAATACCCATGGAAGTTGTCTCCGTTAGACATGAACGTGTATAGGGTGTGCTGCTGATCCCTGTTTCCATTGCTGAACAGCCTGGAGTGTCTGAAGATATACAAGAGGTTATTGCGTGACCCCAGGCTGCCGGTGGAGAGCCACACTACAGGAAGCACAGTTCAGAGAATCGGGATGACAGCGTTGTAGCCCTATCTTTGACCTGTGCTCCCTGTGAGCGCAGCAGCCCACTCGGTACATAATCCTGGATTTATCCCGATACTGTGACCACCCAGCAATAGGGTTACCAAATCTCCAGGATTGTCCTGGAGTCTGCAGGAATTAAAAATTAAACTCCTGGACACTGCTGCGAGCAATCCAGGAGAAAAATCATAGGGGCATTAAAAAAATTGTGTTTTTTTTTCATTGAACACTTTTGTTTATTAGTTATAAAAAATATTAGAGATGGGGAAAAAGGGCTGTTTGACCAGCAGTCAAGAATCATCAAATTGGGTAATGAAGAGCCTGCTAACTTTCCACTTGATGCGGGAAGGTAGAGCTCCGTGAGGGTGGGTGTGTCACGTGATCATTGGCTGGAACGTGGGGGCAGGGCAGTGGAGGTGGGAGGTCATATGAAGAAACCTCAAGGAATCCGTCCAGTCAGTGTTTGCAACCCTACGTGACATGCGCTCTCCTGCATTCTCCCCACATACGGTACTTGTGTTAACTCCTGCTGGAAGGCTAAGTGAACCTGCCAGGACTAGATCACAAGATATTCAGGCCCTGACTCTGGTGCTCCATCACATGAGTTATCCAGCACTTCCTTGGGTGTAAAATCTAATTGAATCCATTCATTACATGGATCTAGTTCATGATTTGCACTTACACTTGTACCACTGTAGTTCTCAATGTATTGATGAGCCACAACTTATAATTGCTATAGATTTAAACAGGTCACTGAAAAAGCTGAAGGATTTAGATTAGAGTGCTAGTGCAAGGCATTGACTGGTAAAGAAAGAACTTGCATTTATATAGCGCCTTTCATAACCTCAGGATGCCCCAAAGCGCTTTACAGTCAATTAAGTACTTTGAAATGTAACCACTGTTATAATGTAGGAAATATGGCAGCCAATTTGCACACAGCAAGGTCTCACAAACAGCAATGTGATAATGACCAGATAATCTGTTTTTGTGATGTTGGTTGAGGACAGGACACCAGAAATAGTGCCTTGGGATCCTTTATGTCCATCTGAGAGGGCAGTTGGGACCTCAGTTTAAAGTTTCACTCGAAAGACGGCACCTGCGACAGTGCAACACTCCCTTAGTCCCGCGCTGGAGTGTTAGCCTAGATTTTGTGCTCAAGTGTCTGGAGTGAGACTTGAACCCACAACCTTCTGACTCATGCGAGATTGTTACCACTGAGCCACGGCCGACACTAGTACATCGAGTTACATCGAACCTACAGCACAGAAACAGGCCATTCGGCCCAAATGGTCTATGCCGGCGTTTATGCTCCACATGAGCATCCTCCCTCCCTAATTCATCAAACCCTATCAGCGTATCCTTCTGTTCCTTTCTCCCTCATGTGCTTATCTCGCTTCCCCTTAAATGCAGCTCTGCTATTTGCCTCAACTACTCCTTGTGATAACGAGTTCCACATTCTAACCACTCTTTGGGTAAAGAAGTTTCTCCTGAATTTCCTATAGGATTTATTAATGACTATTTTATATTTATGACCTCTTGTTTTGGTCTCCCCCACAAGTGGAAATATTTTCTCTCCGTCTACCCTATCAAACCCTTTCATTATCTTAAAGTCCTTTATCAGGTCACCCCTCAGCCTTCTCTTTTCTGGTGAGAAGAGCCCCAGCCTGTTCCAGCCTTTCCTGATACGTATATCTCTCAGTTTCAGTATCACCCTTGTGAATCTTTTTTGCACCCTTTCCAATGCATCTATATCCTTTCTATAATTTGGAGACCAGAACTGTGCACAATACTCCAAGAGTGGTCTAACCAAGGTTCTGTACAAGGTTAACACAACCTCTCTGCGTTTCAATTCTATCCCTCAAGAAATGAACCCCAGTACTTGATTTGCCTTTTTATAGCCTTATTAACCTGCGTGGCTACCTTTAGTGATTTGTGTATCTGTACCCCTAGATCCCTTTGCTCCTCTATCCCGTTTAGACTCTTATTATCCAAGCAGTATGTGGCCTCCTTATTCTTCCTACCAAAATGTACCACCTCACACTTATCTATATTAAAATTAATTTGCCATTACATGCCCATTCTGCACGTTTATTAAATTCCCCCTGCATTTTGACGCATTCTTCCTTTGTATTAACTACATCCCCAATTTGGTGTCATCCGCAAATTTTGAAATTGTACTTTCGGTTGCTGAATCCAAATCGTTAATATAGATTGTGAACAACAGTGGTCCCAGCACCGATCCCTGTGGAACACCACTGCCCACCTTTTGCCAGTCTGAGTAGCTACCCTTATCCCCTACTCTCTGTTTTCTGTTTTGTAGACAACTTGCCATCCATTCTGCTACGGGTCCCCTGACTCCACATGCTCTGACATTAGTCATGAGTCTACAATGCGGTACCTTAACAAAGGCCTTTTGAAAATCCAAATATATTACATCTACATGGGTGTTATTCAGCCAAGACACTAACTAGTTACCAGTGTGCATCTTCTACCTTGTTGTAACTTGTATTTCTCTAAATACCGCACACTTGAGGGTCAATTTTAATTCTTGGCGGGAGCAGACTGCATTCGCACCTGGGAGATTGAGTTGGAGGCCCAGAAAATTTTAACCTCACCTGAAGGTGCACGCCAGCACCTAAAGAAGGCTTCCGTCAGCAAGATAAGTTACGAGAGGGGGGATCCAAGGGTCTCGGGGGTGGGGAAAGGGCGAACCTGGGGCAGCAGAGGCGCAGACTTTCCTTGTGGGGCCCGGAGGATTACTCCTGCTGCTTCTGGCCCCACTAAGGAAAGGTTTCTCCCTTACTTTCAGTGGCTTTACCTGGTGGGATTGTCACTACGGGTGCCCTGCTCAGAAGCAAGTTGAAATGCCATCGGGGTCTTATGTACATCACAGGATCCCAATCGGGGAGAGTTAAAATCCCCTCTCTAGTCTCTTAACAAGTTTTTTGATTTCGTGCCAATGATGAATGACTTATTGTGAAAAAGTTTGATAAATAGATTACTGTTAACCATAACTGTGTCTGCATCTTGCAATATAACATCGATGAAGCCCCAAAATCATCTATCATTGTTTAAAGCATTCGATCTGAATGGGATAAAATCTCATTCTTGCTCAGAATTCACATTCATTTTCAGCACATATTAAATTTATAATGAACATTATAAAGGGAACCAGAAAATTTTCTATTGAACTATGACTTTAGAAGGAAGGTAAATGTATGTCTAATCCAACGTATGTCAAGTATAGCTGTGTTAAATAAATCCCTAATCTGTTACCTGCTCCACGAAAGACATTAGGATCTGTGGAGATGCTCAGATTGGTGTAGCCCATGAGATTAGACATAAAGGTTTTGAAAATTTGAAATGAAACAAAAGCAGCTGCTGGCAAAAAGTCATTAGGTTGTGACAGATGTGTGAGAGCTATTAGAGGACAAGTTCATCAGTGGCAGGTACATAAGAGAAGGGCGAGGAAATTTGATCTGGCAAGAAATTTTCCAGTATAAATTTGAGTGTATGGTTGACTTCTGATGGCTGGAGCTTTCTCCTCCTCCGCCCGCGCCCCTCCCCCGCCCCCCCGCCTGCCTCAATTTGCTCCTCTTTTCTCCTGAAGGTGCCCACCCATGCCCAAGGTGCAGTTCTGTGAATGCCAGTAGCCCTCCAATGCCTCACCAAGTGACTCGTATGTGAGTCCAGACAATGGAGTACGTTTTCCTTCCGTCCGGTGTTCTGGCGGCAGGAGCCTTGGTCCGTTTTGAGGGCAGGGCCTTATTATCATAGGGTCGGCGAGCTGTGGGCAGATAATGAGTGACTCTGGGTAGCCCACTGACTCCAGGCCACCACAATAGGCCCAGAGAAAGGTAGGTCCATGAAGAGGGGGTCTGTTCTCGGGAGGAGGCAGGGGATCTGGTGCGGCAGATTGTTTTGATGGAGCCCCAAGGAGCATTCCTGCTCCTGGCCCCACAAAAATACATTAGAACTTGCTGTCTGGGCTCCTCTTCAGCCAGCTGAAACCAGGCCGAGTGCGCAATGGCACCCAGTTGAGTCCTAAAATGACAATCGGAGTCCTGTATATGTCATAGATTCTGATTTGCATATTGAAAGGACCTACCACCTGACTCAGGCAGCGATAGGCCCTTGAGAAGGTAACGTCAGCCACACCATTGGCGGTAAGATATACCCCTCCATGTTTGGGGCACTACCATCCCATTTTCACCTGATAGGCGGGTTGAAAATCTCCCCCCAATGAGTGTTGATAGACTGTTTAACCTTCATGGGTATCAGAGTCGTGTCCACTCCTGTATTCATCCAAAGTCCACATAAGTGCACTTTCCAATGGACAGCAATTTGTTTTACTGTTTCCTGGAAATGGGCGCCAGGATCTATTGTAATGCCTCTACTGTCATGCCAACTAAGATCTGCTAATCTAGCACAGACAAGGGATGGAATTCAAGGCCTTACTCTATTGTGTAAGCTTTCCATGCTCTTCACTATGTATTTTTGTCAGTTTGTATAACCCTCCTGCTGTGTCTCAATTCAATTCCCCATACTCCATGGTTGTTGAACTAGCTAAGGGTGATGTTGAAGTAGACCTTTGAGTTATAGTACGTTCATTGTTAAACATGTCCAAGTAATGCAGAGCAGGAAGCAACAAAGCCAATAGGATGTCGAACTACACAGCCAAAATAGTGGAATATAGGTCAGAGGAGGTAGTTCATAGTGCTCTAGTCAGACTGCACCTTGAATTCTGCATCCAGTTCTGGTTGCCAAGCAACAAGAGAGGCATTGACGAGCTGGAGGCAATGCAGACAAGAATCACAAGGCTGATCCCCGTTATCAGAGGTTTAAGTGATGAGGAAAGACTGGAGAAGCTTGGGCTGTTTAGCCTGGGATGGAGGCGACTTAGCAGTGATCTTATAGAGGTGTGTTCAGGGTATAGAAAAAGTTAACCCAGAATATGACTTCAAATTGAACTGTGAAATGGAACTAGGGGACACGGGTTCAGACTAGAAAAGGGTACTTTTAGGACTAATTCTTCTTCAAGTATTCAACACTTGGAATTGATTTCCAGATGTAGTGGTGGAGCTAAGAATCCCTGGAATCAGTCCAGAAACAATGGGGGGAGTGTAGAGCTTTTCTTGGATGGATGAATTAAAATGGGTCAAATACTTTTCCTCATTCATAATTAAATTGTGATGTTGCTACAGCATTTATATTGCCCAGTGATTTCCTCCTCTATTCTATGGACCTTTTATAGTCCCACATTGGACTGAGAAGACTTGTACATTCTGCAACATCAAGCCTGGGGTGCATCTTTAAACATTTTACATTCACACTGCATCATTTAAGTGCCAGCTTGACGCAGTTGTAGCACTCCCACCTCTGAATCAGAAAATAGTAGAAACTTGAGGCCCCATATGCTTGTTGAGATGGATGTTACAGATCTCATGGAACTTTTCAAAGAAGAGCTGAAAGTTCTCCCAATGTCCTGGCCAATATTGCTCTCTCAACCAATACCACCAAAGACAGATTAACTGGTCATTCATCTAAATTGCTGCTCCAAGCAAATCGGTTGCCTCATTTGCTCACATAACGCTGCACTTTTGACTGCACTTCTGAAGTAATTAGTTGGTTGAAAAGCACTTTGGGACACCTTGAGAACATGATAAGATGCTATGTAAATGCAAATTCTTTCTTTAAGTTTGGGAGCATTAGCATTTAGTGACATAAACCCAAGGCAAATTGCGATCTAAAATATTATTATTTAGGCGCCTGAATTTCCTGTCAGTAACTGTAAGAATGTTCAAACTCTTTCTCTCAATCCCAGCAGGTTTAGTCAGATTGCTTGACTGACCTGTTTATTTTTACAGATATTTTACGCTTTTCTGTCGTTAGATTATAGTTTGGTTACTACCAGGTCCAGGGAAAATTAATGAACGCAAAATCACAGGCTTAGAATGCGGAATTTCCCAATACGCACTCCCAGCGTCTCTGAGGAGTGGGTGCAGTGGAATTTTTACTCCTAAGTGACAAAACAAAAAAAAACACATGTGAGCTTCTCTTTTTCTGTTCATTAAATTCAACCATTAATTTATCCAAAGCTTCCTATTGCCACACTGACACCACCTTTTACAATGAACCTCCAACACTCCCTAATGAAACATAGAATCTTACAGCACAGAAGGAGGCCATTAAGCTTGTCGTGCCTGTGCCGACTCTTTGAAAGAGCTGTCCTTTTTAATGCAACACCCCAGCTTTTTCCCCATAACCCTGCCAATTAGTCCTCTTGAAGTTTATGTCCAATTGCCTTTTGAAAGTTCCAATGGAATCTGCTTCCACCACCTTTTCAGTTAGTGCGTTCCAGATCTTAACAACCCACTGTGTGAAAAAAATTTCTCCTCATTTCTCCTCTAGTTCTTTTACCAATTATTTTAAATCTGTGACCTTTGGTTACCGACCCACTTGCCGGAGGAAACAGTTTCTCCCTATTTGCTCTATCAAAACCCCTGATAATTTTGAATACCTCTCTTAGGTCTCCGCTTAACCTTCTCTGCTCTAAGCAGAACAATCCCAGCTTCTTCAGTCTCTCCATATAACTGAAGTCCCTCATCCCTGGTATCATCCTGGTAAATCTCCTCTTCACCCTCTCCAAGGCCTTGACATCCTTCCTGAAGTGTGGTGCCCAGAATTGCACACAGTACACCAGCTGAGGCCCAACCAGTGATTTGTAAAGGTTTAGCATGATTTCCTTGTTTTTGTATTCAATGCCCCTACTTACAAATCCAAGTATCCCATATGCTTTCTTAACCACCTTATCAACTTATCCTGCCATCTTCAAAAATTTGTGAATGTGTACCCCCAGGTCTCTCTGCTCTTGCAACCCCTCCAAAAGAGCATCATTTAGATTATACTGCCCCTCCATGTTGTTACTCCCAAAGTGCATCACTTCACACTTATCCGCATTAAATTGCATCTGCCATCTGTTTGCCGATTTCACCTGTCTGACTATGTCCTCCTGAAGTCTGCTACTATCCTCCTCACTATTTACAATGTTGCCAAGTTTTGTTTCATCTGCAAACTTCAAAGTTGTACTCCCTATACCCAAGTCCAGGTCATTTATATATGACAAGAAAAGCAATGGTCCTAATACCGACCCACTGCATACTTCTCTCCAGTCAGAAAAACATCAGTTCACCACTACTCTCTGCCTCATATCCCTTAGCCAATTACGTACCCAAGTTACCACCATCTCTTTAATTCCATGTGGTTCTATTTTCCGAATAAGTCTGTTATGCGGTACTTTATCAAATGCCTTTTGAAAGTCCATATATACAACACCTACTGCACTACTTTCATCAACCCTCTCTGATACTTCATCAAAGAACATATGGCGACAATATTTTAATTGAAAAAGTAATAACAATTCCGAGTTCAGCAGGCTTCCTTTCCCTGTAAATCCCAAGCTGCTCCCTCATTGTAATTAGTAAAACACAAATTATTAAAATAAATAAGAACACAGAACTGGAACGTGGCAAGTTCAGAATAATTACACGATGAGAAATACACCTATGTTTGTTTAAAGTGCTTTTGGATGTCGTGATGCACATTCTTTCTTCTTTCATTCAAAGTTACTTGATTGACTTGGAATGACGTGACTGGCTTAACTAAATCATGCATACGCTGGTAACCCAAACTCAGAGAGATCCATCTGTGTGAAATCGTGATTCCAGTCACCGTCAAATAGAGAGTGCAGTTAGTCCTGCCAAGAGAAAAAGGCAGAAGTAAACGCTAAGCTTGTTTTTAAGTTTGATGTCCTAGCATTTATTGATAGTACTGAAGTTGAAAACCATTACTGAGGGCAAAGAAATTATTCCGTTAAAGTTCGAAGATCTGAACGTACACTAAGTTTCATTCCTGGATCCGAAGTATTAATGAGATGCCACACTCTGCTTAGCTCACTAATTTCCATTTTAGATTGGAGAATGGCACATGATACATGGCTTAAGTATTATGGAATTTCTTCTCAACATCATAATATTTTTTTAGAAGTGCTTCTTTCTCTCTCCTTTGCGAGACGGGCAGGCACTTGGTGACACCTTATCGAACACCCATGAATGCTGCTCTAGAACTGCTATTTGGAAAGTGCCCACCAGCAAGTCTGGGCCGACTTGCTATCCAATTTTTTTTTTTCTCCTTTCTTTCTCTTAAAGAAAAACTTCTCCCGGGAGAAAGATTTAAGCAGGTTGGGGAATGGGACTAAATGGATGACTCTCTCAGCGAGCCTGCACAAGCACAATAGGCCGAATGGGCTTTTTCTGTCCTGTAACATTCTATGATGCCGTGGGGGTGATTTTCATCTGCCTATTGCCTCATTTTCAGCATGTATGGGGTGATAGGCAGCTGAATTTTTTTTTAAAAAAGCAGTACATCCTTGTCCACACTTAGAGGCCTGCTTAACTTGATTTTTGAGTAAGCCTTGAAAAGGGCGGCCTGTGCACCACCAAAATAGGCAAAACCCTCATTAAAAATGTTTAAATCAGGGTCCTGTGCCCTTTTTAGGACCTTAATACAATTTTGATCTTCCACTGGGCAGAGCGCATGCTCCACCCAGTTGAACTGAATGTTGAGTGGCCAATCCGGTAGTCCCTAAAGGGATTTCTTTGGGCTGCTCAAAAGCACTTAAACGCCTTTTCCAAATGTTTTTTTTGGGGCCTGGAGGCGCTTCAAAGCTGGGCTCAGCTCCACGGAGGAGCTGCTGGGTAGCCTACCCCACTCCCCCCTTCCCCCCATCCCCCCAGTCAGCAAACTGCCTGCCAGCACTAATTCAGTGCAGGTACCTTGCCAATGTATTCTAATGAGGCCCAACCACCAACATAGTTCAGGCTGCACTCATCACCCACTCAAAATGCCGAAAATCGGCCCCTATGATTCTATGACTTACTAAGACTGGGAGTTTACTGCATGGGGAATCCATACTGGCAACCTGTGTCCTTTCACTCTGGGGGACAGCACGTTGGTACCTCAATGTCGACTGGCGCACGGCATCTGTGAACAAAGCACATAACTGGATGGCGTCTTGGAATGTCAACTCTCTGTGCAACAAAGGGCAAGGACTTAGGTTTGACTCACCGCTCTGCTCAGTTCACAATCTAAGCAGCACCAGGCAGGAGAAGCATTGGGTCTGAAATGTGATGGCTTCTCATAGGGACAGAGAAAGTGGGATGTCCTGGCTGGGTGGGACCTACTGTTCTCAGTTGCTGCCAACAGCAACATTGTCAGAAGTCTGGCAGTAGAATGTTGACTGACTCTATAGCAAAGGCAGCAGTTGTCACTGTTAAAGACATGGGAATATATTACAGTACATTTAACAAGTACATAGATTGTTTTGTAAAGATACTCAAGCAGAAACAATAATTTAGGTTTAGATAACACACAGCACACTCTATAATCATTTATAGGCCATAAACCATCCCTCCAGAAGTTTTAAGCATCTGAACACACAATTCTAGGCTGACAGCCCAGTGCAGTGCTGAGATAATACTGTATTGTCAAAGATGTCAACCTTTGGACGAAACATTAAACTGAAACCCCCTCTGTCTGTTCCAGTAGTTTGGGTAGACGTTAAAGATCCCATAGAATAATTGAGAGAACAGCAGGAAGTTCTTCTGCTGTCCTGGCCAACATTATTCCCTCAATCAGCAGTAGCAAAACCAGATTAACAGGTTGTTCATCTCACTGCGGTTTGTGGGATTTTGCATGGCATAAATTGGCTTGCCCACATAACAACAGTCACTGCATTTTAAAGTGATTCGTTGGATGTGGAGAACTTTGACATGTTTTTGAGGAATTGACAAGGTGCTTCATAAATGCAAATCTTTCTTCCTTGATAAGACACTGAAGCAACTTATACTAAAGAAGTACCACGTTTATTACATGAAGTCACCACATACTGTTCTGTTCAACTCTATCACATCACAGTGACAGATGAATGGATGTGCATGTGCACTTTTGCAATGCATTATTTATAACTCACTTGATAAATATTGCTGATAAATCAGAACTTGTTCCTTAGATATTACACTTGTGGTTCTGCAATGAAATATTTAAATGCTATGAGCATATGTATGCACTTTTAATGCTGTGTGCATCCGGCTTATTGTGAGTTTGTACTCCATCTGCTTTCTCCTTGACTGGTTAATTGAATGGTACAGAAAATCCAATATTGTACAAGTTTTTAATGGAGATTAGCATTTTCTTCTCGTTATTTTCTCTGCTGCCTGTCTTTTGCCATTCTTCATTCTGAGTGGGCAGAAGGACCAGCTCTTAACCCTTTGCCTAGGCTGCTGTGCAACCAGCACCTGGGAGGTGCAGCAGAGCAGCGCAGTGTCTGATCCTGCTGAGAATAGCATGGTCTGTGCTTGGCAACTCCCATGGCAACCCATCTGAACGTGGATATTTTATCCATGCTACCATGTTCAGTGTTCCACTAAATATAGCTCTCTCGTTCTTCTTAAGCTCTAAATACACCCCTGCCAGGGTTTTAATTTACCTTCTTTTCTCCACTTTTTCTAACCTTGGCATGTCGCCTAGGTTTCTAAATAAAAAGAATTGCCTGCATAATGCTTCCATCCCTGAAATCAGTGGTACATCAATTGAGTTGTGCTGCCTGACCTTACCGCCACCCGAAGAAATTATGCTGCAGTGACTCTTTCTTACATAAAACACTACATTCTGATCAAGTTGTAATGGAATGATGGGCTCTTGTCTTAGTTTACCATCCCTGGCAAAAAGGAATGAGGTGATGAGACTACACCTGGTGACGTGAGTAGGACAGCCCTGAGTTACTTAGTACTCTGCATTAATGAAGTTCAAGTGGCAAACTCAAGGCATCATTGGCTCAACCAAGGAATCTAAATGGGTGAACTGATTAACAGAATGCATTGCCTGAAAGGGTGGTGGAAGCAGATTCAATAGTAACGTCAGGAGCGGCGACGATGGGAGGGGTGGGGTCAGGAGTAGCGATCGGATCCTTTAATGTGGGTTTGGGAGGAGCACTCCTGCTCCTTCCTGGCTCCACATTAGTTACTTACCTTCTTGGTTGGCAGGTATTCAATCGGGTTGGTTTCCCTGCATGCAGTCCGCGATGGCACGGGCTGCCTCAGGGCAAGCCAATGTTGGAGCGGGTTGCCTCAAGCAGGTGGTAGGCCCCTTATTTGCATATGTAAAGGGCCCAATGCATGCTTCAGGCCTGGGTAATGGATGCCTCTTGTTTATCCTTATCCAATATGGTGGTCAGTGCACTTCCAACTGGAAGTGTGCACATGTTTCCTGGCCACCATTTAAGGGCCTTAGTAGGCCACGTAGCACCTGAAAAACGGCCCAATTTCTAGCCCCACTTGTCTATACACTATATGATAAGGATGTACTTTCATTTTCTCGACTATAAAGCATATTTTTATTTTGTTGTTGGGCTTTAGATTTAAAGCCGGGTGTTGCTGGGTTACTACATGTGAGGAGGTTAAAGAATATGAGAAGTGATCTGTAAGAGATGCTGAACTTCAGGAAATACCTACGTTTGTTGGCCAATTCTAAAATGAGAAACATTTATGTTTTTGACATGAGCTGTGTAGCTCATCCATTGGCAAATACAGTACAAAGCTGATACATAAATCACAACGTGTAAGTCTTCCAATTATTGGGGAACAACGAATGCACCAACATAGTGTTGTTACGTAATTTAGATAAAGTAAGGAAGGGTGTGACTCATGCACTGTAATATAGGTAATTCTGACATAGAAATTGTGAACACAAAATGGTCTCTGACCTACTTACAAAATGTATTGACTGAGTCAATGAAGGGGAAGGGAAGCAGAAGGGCTAACTTACCCCCTCCTCAACAAGATAAATCATACTGCCTCGACTCTGTCTTTGTCCTGATGACTTAAACAAAAATGTAACATCCTTTGAGGTAAATCTTATTTCTCCTTGCTCTATCATACCCAAGCTTTGCCCCTGAATATCTAGGTCAAAAAATATGAGGTTTGACTTATTAGTATTAAATAGAACATAAAACAGGCCATTGGCAGCAATTTAAGAAATCACACACAGCTACCTTCTATTTAATTTGCAGCATCCCATTAATAGAAGATGAAGAATGATGGTGTAATAGTTTCATGAGTAAGGTGACTCACAAGTGACAACATGTCACATTTTGAAATATTTTTTCCAGTAATTAGTTTTAATTTTAATGGGGCCCATTATAAAGTACTGATAATCCCCATGAGTGTGAGCTATCTCTCACCTACCCACCGCTCCAATATCCCAATCAGACTTTTTGTGTGGATAAAACTTTGTTACTTCTCTAGATTTCACTTTGTTTTTATTTGCTGTATACTGAGAAATGTGAACAAACCAAGGAAACAATACAAAATAATGAACAAGCTTCCATACTTCAATTTTTGCTACATTTGGAATTTTTATTGAATTCTAAGGTGATATTGTAGTATTTATAACTTACAGTTTACTCTCACGAAGTTTCTCTCTTGGCCTTTGCTTCTCTTTGTTTTTTTCCCCTCTTCTCTCCTGTTTCTTTGTCTTGTGCCATTTCTCTGTCCTCCTTTATTTCTCCGTGCTGTCTCTCTGTTCTTTTCTGTTCCCTTTTGGATTTCTCTTACTCTCTGCTCCTTCACTTTGTACACCTTCACTTTTTTTCCCCCTCATTTCCCAAATTCCAGTTGAGGGAAATTGACACCCCACCCCCCCCCCCCCCCACCCCGTCCCCCACTGCCTGACTCTCTCCTGCCCTCCCCCAGGACTGCCTCTCCCCTGCCCCTCCAGCCCTTAGCTCACCTGCACTGACTGGGCTCTGCAGCGGAGCTGCAAGATTTCCCACTCCCTTTGATCAGCGAATGCTCCAAAAGCACAAGCAGCTCGCTGACGGAACCCTAACAAACCCCAACCATGGAAATGGTTCGGGCCTTGAACCACTTCCATTGGGTGGGCAACGGGCTCACTCGCCCACCTCCTGCTCGATGGAAGTGGTCAGATGAAAATCTACCCAATGGGCCTTATGCCCACCAGATCTAATTGTCCCCCTCCCATTCAATCTGCCTCACTTCCACCCTCATCGTTGTACCAGTTGGAGAATTATGCATGTGATGAGTGGATTGGCTTATTATGCCAGCCTCTCCCACTCTCACTTTAGATCATAGTCCAGCTTCACACTGTATGGGAGGCTGGGGTAACACCCACCTCCCAGACATGATGCTCAATTCTTACCATGATAATGGGAGCTAGAAGACATTTAAAGAGACGCAAGCAGATAAGGTAGATGTTTGCCAACCATCAGCATTTGAACTGATGCATCAGCTTGTAAGTGTTTCAGAAGAAAAATCAACTGTTCCATTGAGATTTGAGGTTGTTGGTATCAACTATCGAAATGCATGAAGCTGAAAAAGAAATATAAGAAGAATGAAAAAAGAACGGTTAAACAGAAGAAAATAAGGAATGAATTTTTTAGATTAATTGAGTAGATTAATCCAAATTATGTAGGTTTGGATGCTAAAGATAAATTAACTTGTTGGTTTTATTAATATCAGCAGAAAGTACAAGCAAATCTATACATCTATATACTCACAAGTAGGATATTCATCGGGAGCTACAAATTTCTCCTGTACAGGCGAGTTCTCAGCACTGAATAGCAAAGAACCACTTAAATTGGTCCACATTTATACATCTCAAGAAACAGTTTTTAAGCAATGTCAGAAGACTTGCTCTGAACATGAGATTGTTTTCATGTGGTCCTTATGTGTCATATGCTACTGCACCATCAGGACTTGGCTTTGTAATTACTGTTGTAAATTACCTATACTATATGCACACATAATAGAGAGCAATTTGATAGAGAGACTTGAGACATGCTCCATAGAGCCAACTAGTGACCAGAGCTGGCAACTACATTGTGATAGTCGACAAAGGAAAATTAAATGGGAAATGTTGACATACCAATTTACAATGGTAAATGTTGACAGAAAAGTATAACCAAGAATCATGATGACAGGAAGTAAGGTTGTGGACAGGAAGTGCATGCTCTAAGCAAGATTTTTAATCATATCTAGATCTTCTTACATTTTGAAAAGTAACATTCCTTATAGAATTTATAGCTGAATGGAATGTATAAATATAGGAGATTGTTTAGTTAATTAATGAAGAAAATAATCCACATGTGATGCTAGACTAAGACACTTCTCACTCAGTGAATTATTCTCTGTAGCAATGCAAATTGCTACATAGAGGATCTAAGAATGCTACTTTAACAAAAAAAACCAGAATTATCTGCAAAGTGCTTTTATGACTTAACGCATCCACTTTAACACGACAGTGAAAAGAAATCACAAGAAATGTGATTTGTTCAAATATAACATTGCAGTTATGGCCTGGTGTAGAAATTAATAATTTTTTAAAACAGCTTCATATCAGGCAGAGTTTGAAAGCTCACAAGTGTTATGATTTGTACAAATGCAGCCACGTCCAACTAGTTGGCAATGACATTCCTCATTATAAATCTATGCCACCAAACTAGTACTTAATTTTACAGAACTCTGAGCAAATGACACATAATCCATTGTTAAATCTCCTTTGCCTGTTGGAACTTTAAAAAATCTGAAGGATTAAAAAAAAAGTTGGGAAAACCTCCAGAATACAAAGTGAGATTTCCAGGAGTGGACTGACCTGTTCTCTGTACAGAGGCATTTTTCATGTGCGATCGATGCAATGTTTAAAGGTCCATTTGAATCGCCTTTTTTTTTTCATCACTTAATCCTCTGTCGTAGTTCTGTAGGATAGTGTACAATATAACAGGATAACAGGTTGGCATATGTAAAGGGACAGTTGGCACAGAGGACTACAGTAAAAGAAGTGCAGAAACCACAGTGTACATTGGGCGCGATTCGACAGAAGGTTTGAAATGAGGTAATATTGTTTAACAATGCAGCAACCAGTACTATTATCGATGAGTATTATCACATGTGTGTTATCACAGGCTCAATTGGGTGAAAATCAGATTGCGCACTGGGCATCATGGAAGTAGTGGATGTACAATAGGAAATAGTGTGTTGGATGATTCAGACGTGTGCAGTTGAGGACCAGTTTGAAATTTGACAAGAATGATTATGTTTTGTCGATTCTGTGCACAATAGTTGAGCTGAGTCGTAACATATGACAGGTTAGTAATGTATGCCAGGTTTATACTTAGGATACTTTGTGATATAAATAACAAATGCACAGTCTCTAAACCAGTTTATAAGCAATAATATTTTTGGTGTCGGATCTCATTTCTTCAACCTTGCTGCCAAGACACCAGGTTTTTGTTTCAATATTATAAAAGCGGTGAATCGAGCTTGCAGTTTTATCACACTTCCTTGGCATCACACTTGCATGCAAGCTTCTTAGATTTGAATTATTCAAATTTATGAAGTGCAAACTGACTGATATTCAAATTCTTCTAGTTAATTTTTTTTAGCTGATTGCAAATGCCTTTCAGCTGATTGGCTGATATGCAAATGTATTAATTGTAATTCAGTCATTACAACTTTATAGAAAGCAGAAGACAAACCAAATGAACTAATCTCATTGCTCAATTACTTTTCCCCCCTCTCAACTAACCGTCTGCACATTAAAAATAGGGTTTTGTGGCATAATAGAATCATAAAAGTGACATTTCACAATAACCTAACTGTAAAATTATCCTTTTTGTCTTTGAGTAACTTTATTAATGTTTTTATTTGAAGATCTCGGCCTTTCTCAAATGCCTTGCCTTCCACTTGATATTTTTTTCCCCGTCGTTCTGTTAGTTGAAGGGAAATCCAGCATTCTCAGCCCCCTCCAGCTCTACCCAATTCCAGGCTCCCTGGTGCCAAACTGTAGAATGCTGCACAAGTGCTAGACGCCATCATGCTAACCCCAGAGTTTCCGAACTCCCAGGTCCACCCACCACAGTGCCGCCAACCCCAGTACTGCTAATCCCCATGACATCCCCAATCTCCATTGCTGCTAACGGTCAGGTACATATTTCCAACCTTGAACATTTTGCATATCACTTCTGTGTGAATTCTAACCTTTAAATAAGGTACGACATAAAAATTAAATACATTGGTAAAGGAGCGTATATTAATCAAGGCTACTCAGTTTTGGTTTTCTCAAAATAATAGATGGAGTTATGAAATTAGATTCCCAAATTGCCATTTAGATCTCACAATTCCATGTAATAAAAACTGAATTTGACTTAGTCAGTATAAATCAGTGTCCCTGATCATTCATTAAATGGCATAACACCCTTATTGATATAGAACACCATATCCTCCAACTCACCATGATCAGCATCATAGGGGATTCATTAATGAAAATGTATATATATATAGAAAACATTTTTGCATGTTTGAACAGTATTGATTTAAAAATAAGCCAGACTGATCTCTAATTGACTTAATGATCTGCTAAGGGCCATCAGCCTCAAATTGACTTGAAACAGGCATAGCAGTTACCTCTTGTGACTTTAAAAGGAGGCACTACATTACACATAGCAGCAGAATAATACGTTGTCCGTCACGTCATATTATGCTCTTGATCTTACATAACAGCATTTCGACTGATCGACTACAAGCAGCGCACAGGAGGGTGTAAGAATTATATTGGATTGATTTGAAGGTTGCTCTGTACTTTGCGTTCTAGGTTCAAATGCTATCTCCAGCTTCTCACAGTCCCATACACCAATCTTTCCACAATCGCTGAATCCCCCATCATCAACATCCTGGGGGTCACCATTGACCAGAAACTTAACCGGACCAGCCATATAAATACTGTGGCTACAAGAGCAGGTCAGAGGCTGGGTATTCTGCGGCGAGTGACTCACCTCCTGACTCCCCAAAGCCTTTCCACCATCTACAAGGCACAGTCAGGAGTGTGATGGAATACTCTCCACTTGCCTGGATGAGTGCAGTTCCAACAACACTCAAGAAGCTCGACATCATCCAGGACAAAACAGCCCGCTTGATTAGCACCCCATCCACCACCCTAAACAGTCACTCCCTTCACCACCGGCGCACAGTGGCTGCAGTGTGTACCATCCACAGGATGCACTGCAGCAACTCGCCAAGGCTTCTACGACAGCACCTCCCAAACCCGTAACCTCTACCACCTAGAAGGACGAGAGCAGCAGGTAGATGGGAACAACACCACCTGCACGTTCCCCTCCAAGTCACACACCATCCCGACTTGGAAATATATCACCGTTCCTTCATCGTCGCTGGGTCAAAATCCTGGAACTCCCTTCCTAACAGCACTGTGGGAGAACCTTCACCACACGGACTGCAGCGGTTCAAGGTGGCGGCTCACCACCACCTTCTCGAGGGCAATTAGGGATGGGCAATAAATGCCGGCCTCGCCAGCGACGCCCACATCTCATGAACGAATCAAAAAAAAAATATTTAACCTTGGATGCAGTGCAGGGACTGGTTGAAGAAAACTGACATTTTAAAATTAGAATTAATTTTAAAATAACCTCTGACATATGCATGGACTTGTACACATTGATGAAGTACTCGCATATGCAAGACTTAAAAAAAATATATAATTTTAGCTTCAGTTTTCTTCAGCTGCTCTTCCTACAGATTTTGGGTTAAATAATCAGCCCTGCTGTGTATGGGTGCAGCTGTGAATGAGATTGGCTGCAGCCATGGATTCCCCTGTCTGCTACTCTTAAAATGATCTAATTTATACTACATAGAATTACATGGAATGTACAGTACACAAACAGGTTATTCGACCGAACTGGTCCATGCCACTGTTTATGCTCCATGTGAACCTCCTCCCATCCCCCTTCATCTAACCCTATCAACATTACCTTCTATTCCTTTCTCCCTCATGTTTTTATCTAGCTTCCCCTTAAATGCATCTATGCTATTCGCCTCAACTGCTCCTTGTGGTAGCGAGTTCCACATTCTAACCACTTTCAGGGTAAAGAAGTTTTTCCTGAATTCCCTATTGGATTTATTAGTGAATATCTTATAATTATGGCTCCTAGTTTTAATCTCCCCCAGAAGTGGAAACATCTTCTCTTCATCTACCCTTTCTTTCATATTTGGAGCTGGCAGGTACAAGAAAATTAGATTGAAAAATAAGTCCAATACTCCTTTTAATATTAAATGCAGCTTTGAACTGCTTATAGACTGATGTTACATAAACCCCTCAATTGAATTATAGTTGTAACTCACTCCTGGTTATTCATTTATCTATGTTTAACATACACTAGCAGTATAATTACTCAGTAAATCTCTGGACTAGGCTTGCTCAATGTTCCTGTGAATGACTTGATGACCTTTGCTTCATCAGCTGTTGAACTATTTTTTGCTTGTATTCCTGCATCATTACCATTTCCTCATACCCCTCGGATCCAGAGTAATGTGCACTGGATCCTTAAATAAGTTGGCATGGATAATGGTTTGTAAGTAAAAAATATATTGATGTGATAATGAATAGTACCAGTTAATCTGAATCAGACTCTAAAGTGAGGTAAAATACCTGTGCCTATGAATCAAAGCATCTCAAATAGGCAGCAGTACGTAGGGTAGGTCATTGGGTCACATCAGATAAGTGAATGGATTAACCTTGATTAGTGTTATCTCATGAAAAGCAAAACTCAAATCGCCCTATTGAATCTTATAAGGCCTGGGGAAAATCAATCAAGCTGCACAATTCCCCAAGGTTTGTTCTAGAAACCTATAAGGCTCCTCTGCAAGGTTTGAATAAGTTATAGTCCTAAATTATATAAGGATTCCAGTGTACATGAAGAGTGAGTGAATATGGCACCAGTTATTGGGAGAGGAAGACCCCAAATTCATTGCTGGAATTATAGAACATTAAATGGACATGAAGCCTCAACATAAAGAGTGAGTTAAAAGCCTTCTGTTTTACAGGAAAGGTTCATCAATGATTAGAATCCTGATCCATTTTGGAGTTAATTCCAGCTCTAATCTCTCATCTGTCATTATGCTGATGTGAAGTTTTGACTTTGCACCTATGCAGGATGTGTTGTATAAGGTGCATGAGGAACCACTGGAACACCAGGGAACTTCTTTAGCTTCACTTTGAGCTTGATTGATGTTGGCATGATGCCCTCAGACCCACTCCTTAGCGTTAATACAAAAGTGGCATTTGCAGGCCTGCATTTTTAGAAAGCAGTGCAAAGCTGACAGTAATGTATAACTGATCTGCCAGCTCTTCATTGCATTAAGCAGATAGCAGACCCCAGCCACTACCTGTAGCAGAACGGCACTCTTAAATTGATAAATCAGCATCTTTTCGACTGGGTTAATGGTGTATAAAAATAGCTCAGTGAAAAATCTGTTTCAGACCCATCTAACCTAAATTTGTAGAGTGGGTTAGGTTGTTTGTGATCACAAAGCCTCATGGTTTTCTCACAGCTTCATGACATGGGAATCGATTCTTGTCCCCACTCAATAAACGAGCCTCTTGAGGAATCCTTGTGACACACAGTGCAATTACCTTTGAATGCTTTAAACATCTCTGTGTACAGGCTCTCTTGCAAGCTCAAGTTCTTCATTACGTTCTGCATGGCTTCAGAGAATGATTCTGTTGGTGATTTGATAATCAGAGGAGGAGTTGCACTTCTGAGTAATTGCTAGGTCCTGCCTTTTATCAGTTCCATTGTTTTTCTGTCGAAGACTGCACAATATTCATATAGATGGGTAAACACCACATTAGCTATCTAACGGTGCAAGTACAGAGATTCGTTCTGCGTCTGCCGCCAATGCTGCATTATTATTACATTTTTAAAAATATGCAGCTCTTTTTAGGGGCTGAAGCATGTGCTTTTACATCTTCCATTATCATCCCAGTCTTGAAGTACTAGGATAGACTCAATTTGTTGATGTAATGTACCTATATGAACGAGTGACATTTTTAATCAACCTGCAGTGTGTCTTTACACATGCAGAGGTGATTCTGAGGTAGCAGAACTTGAGATTTAAATGTGATCAGATACCTCGACAGTCCACAAACCAAATGTCAGTTTCTGTGAAAAACGTAAGGAAGGTGCCAACATCTGTTCATGTATTTTAGCAAAGGTCGCTGGATAGTGCTCGGGAGTGCAAACCCTGGCTGATTATCCCTTCACTCCCTTGTCCAAGGGCCCTGAGGCTAATTGTAGCACCGCAGGCACCATGAGCTAACAGTGCAGACCAGGGATCCCACCTCGGACCTTGCTGGCCTGTATGGCTCAGATCCACATTGGGTGATGGATGTATCATGTGAGCCATCAGGAATGCTGCTAATTTCTTTTTCAATGGAATGAGTACATTAACTCCTGGCACTGCTACTCTCTTGTTTAATTTGCTCGTTAGTGTATCGTCTTTCATTAACAGCCAACAACACAGACAATAGAGACTCAATTTAAACAGACAATTGGATTTCTTGGTAATTCATAGAAATTTTGAAAATGTGTTGTTAAACCAGAATGTATTTCTTCTCCATTTTATGTATATTAGAGCAGCAGCAGAACACTGAACAGTTGGAAATAAGTTTAATTTCCATTTTTAATCCTCAAAGTCTGAATTAGACTTGATCACTTGATACTGACTATTGTGTCCTCAGCTGGTTGTTCAGTCCTGTTAAGTATTTCAATACTTCTCTATCTTGATCCATTCCAGTTTTCAAGTCCATTACTAAATATTTCCTTTTTATTGAAACAGAGTTTAAATTTTGCACTATGCTGCTTGCCGCTAATTGACGTTACCTCAGAGTCAAACAGGTTTTCCTGTGTGAAGCCAACTTTTTTGTGTTCAATAAACCTGGGTGAAAGAATGGTTAGACTTGGATTGACAGCATTCATTTCTGAGTCTTGATCTGAGCTGGGATATCGGAAGGAGTCACTGAGCAGCGGAGAGATGATTCTTGATGGGAAATAATCCAAGGGCAGTTCCACTTAGCCAGACATATGCAGCCCTGAGCAGGTGTTCAAAATGTGTCATATGTAAATTGGGCATATTCTCACTGGAAAAGAGAAGGGTAAGAGGTGATATGATTGCTGATTTTAGGATTCTAATAGGACTAGATATTGTAGACCATGACAAGCTATTTTACTTGTCCAGAACAGTAGAATCAGAGGACACGTCCTGCGTTTGAACGGAGGTAAATTCATAACTAATCTGCAGAAAGAATAATTCAGTGAGCAAGTGATCAATCTATGGAACAGGCTCCCTCGGGAAACAGTTAGTGTTGATTCATTCAAATGCAAATTAGATAGATTTCTTTACCAAAATAACATTTTGGGATACAATAGATGAGTAATTTGAGACATGACATGTGTTAAGTGTAGCATTTTTGGGAGGAAAAATGTGACTTTGGATCTATGGTAAAGCTCTCCACCACTGGTGTTTTACTCATGTAATTTCTGGGTCTGTAGACTACTTGATAGAGATTGATTGCTATAATTAGTCAACAACTCCATTATTGTTGTATCCATGCGACTACCAGGATGGTAGAAGGCAAACTAGATGGTCCTTGGTCTTTTTTTCGTCCAGCAATTCCTGTGTTGCTATTGACACAAGACTGGCATTGGCTTTCTTGCTCACCCTTCTGGGTGGCAAAGGCGGCACGCAGTTGAGAGCAGGCTAAGGAGCAGGAAAATTATCATTTTAAAATGGAGGGGAGAGTGTTACAGCAAATAATCCTCCAATGATGATGACATGAAGTATGCTTCTTTGATCATTTATAAAGAGCTCCACTCTTCAAAGGTTTTCAACTGCACTGCTCCATGTGAATATTTTGTTCTTTTATGCATGCATTTTATTCCATAATAATATAGAAAACGAACTCTATTAAACCATCTGTAATTGAGATCAGCAAAGGATGTACCCACTTTAATAATATATAACCGTTCACTTTATTTAGTAATGTTCTTGGTGTTTCACAGTGTAAATGTGGAGTACAACCTATGGTTGAAGACTCCCAGCAAATTAATCAGCAGACTCTTTAGATGAAAAGAGTACATGGTATTTTCACAGGGAAAGTTGAAGGTAATGTTCCATCCTGTTAAGACACTCCTTGCTGAGTTGGCAATTGATCTGGCCAGCGAGAGAAAGAAACGTGCGTCATTTGAAGTGACTGGGGCAAACAGCAAGTGTGATTGTTTTCTGTTGGATATATTATTGTAAAGTGACCTGACCATCCATCACACCAAAGAGACAAATCTTTTTTTATACTTTTGTTTAAGCTCAGTTGACAGCCAGAGATTAATGTACTTAAAGGATCAACATGCCATTAAAGTTACTGCACAAAGTTATATTTCTACCAACCAGTGACTGATCATAAACCCTGACAACAGTTCTATGTGCTAAACTGAATTTTACTACTGGAATTTTACTAATGTCTGGATGTCTTAAAGGGCCATTACTGCTTGGTAACATATCGTGCGAAACATGTTACTGGTCTGAGAGCAAATGTGCGTGCTGTCATCTAATTGCATTGCCCACTCCCGTTTGTTTTTAAAGGGGAAGAATAGTCTAGGGGGAGTACTTTTTTACTGTAAGTACCTTGCCCCATTGTATATCGAATGCATTTCAGAAAAGCTAAGACACATTGGTGAGGAAGAGTCAAAGGAACTTCCATCTGCTGCTGGCCTGTGGTACCTGACTTTGGAGCGCTTAATGCTGACCATTGTAACACAGAGCAGAGTAACAATGATACAGAACTAGCTGAGCGCCTGTGGCATTGCTTATGGTAAATTGAAAGATGCGTTGTTTTACAGGGACAGGAGCATTATACCATGTGATACACAACATATTATGCTGCTAAGGAACAACAATGTATATCGTGATCTGTCCCTTTAAGGTCACAGCATTTTATTGGTGTAAGTGAGCATATCCTGAGGACAATTAGAGGGTATTTTCTGTTACTGAGGAAATTATTCTAAAACAAGCAGAAAATCGTGGGCTTTCTTTCCTTTTTTTTTAAAAAAAAAGTATGATTCAGAAATTTGCATGTGTGTTGCCTGAAATGTGATGGTGAAAATATATATATCAAAATAAAAACTTACATCTATGCAAACTTCCTGTCAACTTTTCTATTAAAAATTTCCAGAATCCAGTCCCAATTTTCAAGCCGTACATTCTGTCCTTATGCTCATATTTCCATTGTGAATTCCCAAGTCCTCATTCATCATGACACCCTGGTGACATCATTGCAACAACTCCATTGTCTGTATTGGACAACATCAATTCTGATCAACCTGAGGGATGGCCTGGAGTTACCCACCCTGGGGAATGTTACTGAATGGTATACTGCATTCTTAGCTGGTATCAAGATCGCTCAAGCTCAGTTCCCAAGCCAGGGCTGCTAAGAGGCAGAGACCCAACATGGCAGCAAACTGCTTGTGTAATATTTTTAATAGCAAATATTTTTCTAAGTATATTTTTTAAAGTATCCTTTGAACAAGATGCACGCCTCCTTAATTTCCTTCAACTTTGAGGAAAAGCTATATCTTTATATTAATACAATTAAAACATGCCACAAAGCCTGCATTACAACAGGTAGAGTGCAAACTTCAGCTAGAATTAATCGATTCTCAGCTGAGGTTTTAGACTGAGGCAACTGTGGTCCTTTCAGAAACCCCACCTGTCCAAAAAATACTTGGGTCTTTTGTGTGAATAAGTCATGAATTTTAAAGTTCAACATTTCTAGCCAATGCCACTGATGGAAGAGGGGAAGAGATTGATGTTTGAGATTTTTTTTGAAACTATATCCCCGAGAATCTGACCAGCAAATCGAACCCAAGAACTTCAACAATTGGTTATCAAGTTAATCAGGACCATCAGAATTTGTATGGATTTGCAGACCCTGGTTATGGATTAACAGCAGTTGGAATGATGGATAGGTAGAACTAATCTCAAAAGTTTTTTAAAAATAGCTTGTCCATAAGTTGCTTCCTCACACAGAGTGGCAGATTATGGTTTCTGGGACGGCTTGATTAAGAGATGTCCCCACCGTCCTAAAGTCCATCTGAGCAGGCCATCACTGCCAACTGAGCCAGCACCAACTGAAGTTTTCAAGGTTATGAAGGTGATTGACAAAACTGATTGGGGCAAATTGCTGATTGTGACAAAGGGTTTGAAGTACTAGGAATCACAAGTTAAAGGTTAAGAAATTGGAAGTAAGAAGTTAGATAGAACTTTTCTCCTAAAGCTTAATGATCTGTGAAATAAGTTATCTCGGAAGGCCCTTGGAGTAACAGTATAAATGGGTTCGCGAGACAATTAAATGCTTTTCTTACTGATTGAAAGAGAAGATGAAAAAAGGAGCATGTTTGTTGGTCCAAATGACTTCTCCCTGTTCCTAAAATCTCCTGTCTTCACATCGTTCACCTGACGAAGGAGGAAGCCTCCGAAAGCTTGTGAATTTAAAATAAAATTGCTAGACTATAACTTGGTGTTGTAAAATTGTTTACAATTCACTATATGCGTGGATATCTCTCCAGTCCAGGAGGCAACTACATGATTGGATCAGTTTCAGCAGTATTTGTGTTCATTGGGTCTGTTATGCAAGGGATGTGTTTTCGGAAATATTATACTCATTTCCAGTGCTGTGTATTTTCGATTGTTTGCAAACGATTAACAAGAAATTTAGTCTTCTAGTTACTGCAAATTGTGAATTATTGGAGCCGTATAAAATTGACCTACATATGAAATGTGATTGAACGTGAATGATAAAAGCAATTAGTCTACAAAAAAAAATCCACAGCCAAGTAAGACCTCTGTAAAACCACCTTTTGTGTATATCTATATCTGAGAATGAAAAATTGTATTATCATTGTAGATATTTAATATTAGATGCATGATGCAGGAGGACAGAAAGTGCAGTAACAAATGTTTTTATAAGAAATTGTTCAAAATGAGACTGGATACTAGTGTGGAGGAAGTAGGGTAACAGACTGATGAACTTTGATGGGCAGAATGGCCTTTTCTTATTCTTATGCCCTTATCAACCTGTTCACATTGTAAGCTGGCAGCAGCTTTTGTGGCATTACTGTTACGTCACTTGGAGGCTCCATTGGGAAAAGCACTGCAGAGTGCGAAACTGAGTGATGCAGGTTCAAGGCAAGTCGCATGTTCAATCCTTGTCCTGTACTGTTAGTTGATCAGGTAGACGGTTGCCCTCAGCACCCTGTGGGGAAGAGCCAGCCAGGGTTTCTGTTCCCGATAGTTAGCCAGCAACTGTTTTATGGTGTGTATGGATATTAGTGAGGATATAATTGGACTCAGTCGTGATAGAGATTAGCCTGTCAACACTCACTATCTCAGCTCACAGATAAAGAATGGGTGAGATACTTGAGGCTGACCAGTGCCCATGTAACCTCTCCACATTGAGGAGAAAATGGGCAGAAGTTTGGTGCATTGGTGCTGACATCCAATTCTAGGTTAAGTTGCCAATAAATAATGGACTGTTATATCAATAGAACGTGTGTGTGTGTGCTGACCTACATTTTTAAAACACAAATACATTGCCCTTCTGAATTACACTGGCATAAATGTTGGCCAAATGGTTGACAGAACTAGGGATGACTTGAGGCCACTGTAATATAACAAGGGACACTGGCAGCTTTAAAAGGATACGGATTTCCCAAAATAAAATTGTCTCTGAATGCGATCTAAAAATAAATGTTTCCAATATTGCAAAATTCCACTGGGAATATCGCCTGTAGACGGGCAGTACAGACTCACCAGCTCTGAAAGAAATTATTAGTGGGACCTGAGAAATTACTTTTTATTTTTAAATACACTTGGGAAAACCCTGGCAAGAAGCCCTGACTCCGAATGCTTTCCTTTAAGTAACTTTCTGCTGGTATTAAACCGATTATCGTGCTACTCATAATTCTCTAAATGCAATAGTTAAGCGTCACTGAAAAATTGAGATGTAAACTTTAAAAGCCTCCCTGCTGCTGTTCTTATTTGCAAAGTTTAACATTAAGATTAAAACATACAAAGTACGTTTCAAATGCAGGTGTTGGTAAAGGGTTTCTTTTTTTAAAAATACAGGTTAAATGTACTTACAAATGGCACTGACCTCTGCTCTTCATTCTTACTGCCTGGCTCTGTGATTGGCAGCAGCCAGGGGCAATAGACAGGCAAACAAATCGTCTAAAAGGGATCACATTTTATACAGAATGTTTAGCAAATAAAGATGCTTTAATCCTGCACACTCTTTCTGTAAGTGTTTATAAACCTTTCCCATGTTATCAGCACTCATGTTATGTGGTGAGTCATCTGTCCTCCCTTGAATATTAATTCATCCCCTTGATGTCTTTGAGGGGAAGCTAGATAAGTACATGAGGGAGAAAGGAATAGAAGGTTATGATGATAGGGTTAGATGAAGTAGGGTGGGAGGAGGCTCGTGTGGAGCATAAAAACTGGCTTAAACCAGTTGGGCCGAATGGCCTGTTTCTGTGCTATAGTTTCTATGTAATTCTATGTAATAACTTAAAGCAGTGATTTTGTTAACATTAGTAAATACTACATTAAAAACAACTATTTGTACTTATATAATCTCCTTAATGTAGTAAAATGTCCCAATTCAATTTGGTGGATGACATGTTGGGGGAGACTGCAACTTTTTTAATGAAAGAAAGACATTTTTAATAAAAACTTTTTTCAATGAGCTAAGATGAATTGGATGGCCTCTCTCACCTCTGTTTATTTTGTGATCTTTTGGTCCAGTGCAGAGTTCATTTTTAAGCGTGAGACACAGTTTTGGGCACAGTACAGCGTTTGACATCACTGCTGTGTGCTGACATTAACTTCTGTCTTTTCTCTTCATGAATTCAGGGTGTTTTATTCAATCTTTTAGTTTTTTAAAAAAAAGACTTCAAGATATAACCTTCACTGTTATATTGTTGTTAATATGTAAATAGAATGTTATCTTTAAGTAAACTTTGTTAGATTTTCACTGAATATCATTCATGACTTCCTGACCCAGATTGCTGCTGTCTTCATAGAAACGTAGAAAATAGGAGCAAGAGTAGGCCATTCGGCCCTTTGGGCCTGCTCCGCCAATCAAAATGATCATGGCTGATTGTCTAATTCAGTACCCTGTTCCCGCTTTTTCCCCATATCCCTTGATCTCTTTAGCATTAAGAAATATATCTATCTCCTTCTTCAATATATTTAATGACTTGGCCTCCACTGCCTTCTGTGGTAGAGAATTCCACAGGTTCACCACCCTCTGAGTGAAGAAATTTCTTCTCATTGTCCAAAGCCCATTATTTAACTGAGAAACTTTCATCCTTCAAGGTGATTTTCAGCAATTTTTATAATGTCCTCAGGAAAATAGATTGAAACAGATGCAGGGAACGATGAGCATTTTGTTTTAAATGTATTTTGTTGCTCATTGGAAGAGTGGCTGTGAGGAAGAGTAGGTCATTGAACAGTCCAGTGCTTTGGGACTGAGTGTAAATAGGGCAGCACACAGAAATATCCCTCATGCTGTCTGCCCAACGTGCCAAAATACTGTTCTGCACAGCTTTTTGTAACACATTTTATTTATATGGAGCTTGGCCTTTTCTTTGTGAAAGTAAGATAGTCCATGTGAAAAATCAGCCAGTGTTTGATCTGTAAGATCAAATAGTAGCTTGAAAGAATGGGAGTGCATGAAAAACAATAACAACAACTTGCATTTAAATAGCACCTTTAATATAGTTAAACGTCCCAAGGAGCATCACAGGAGCGATTATCAAATAAAATATGACCCTGAGCCACATAAAGAGATATTAGGGCAGGCGACTGTAAGCTTGGTCAAAAAGGTAGGATTTAAGGAGGAGGGAGAGGTAGAGAGGTGAAGAGGTTTAGGGAGCTGAAAGCACAGCCACCAATGGTGGAGCGAAGAAAGTCAGGAATGCGCAAGAGGCCAGAATTGGAGGAGCGCAGATTACCTCGGAGGGTTGTAGGGCTGGAGGAGGTTACAGAAATAGGGAGGGGCGAGACCATGGAGGGATTTGAAAACAAGGATGAGAATTTTAAAGTTGAGGCATTGTCGGATCGGGAGCCAATATAGGTCAGCGAGCACAGGGGCGATGGGTGAGCTCACTCAGTCTGATGAAAAATGGAGTTCACTGCTCCCACTGAGCTCTGGTTCTTTGGCAATAGATGAGGGTGTGTGGACATCTTTAGAAACTGGAACATTTTCCATTTAACTTCAATCTCAATCTCTCTATCTCTCACTTCATCTCTCTTGCTCACTCCTTATCTCTTTATCTCTTTCTCTTTAGCTCTCTCTCTCTTTATATATATATATATATTATATTATATCAATCAAACACATATACCATCCCAAGGATACTACTTTTCCAATTCATGGATGATCGTGTTGGTCCATCCTGATCTTGAGAATTTTATTGACTATATTTTTAAGTTCTGAAGAAGTGTCTGCACTCAAAACATCAACTTATTTAGTCTCTTCACAGATACCAACTGACCTGCTGTGTCTTTCCAGCATTTTCTCTGCTTTTGGATCAAATTTCCAACATCTGAAGTATTTTGCTTTTTACCAAGAATGTGTTTACATTATGCCCCCTCTCTCCCCCCCTCCCAGTCTAATAGGATGGTAAATTTTTAAAAAGCATGATCGGTCAGATATACTTTGGTGTCTGTACCACTATTACCTGGTTTTGCACTATATCTATATACAAAGTGCAGTATAACTGCAGTTTGAAAGTGCCGGGCTAAAGGCAGTTTGAATTTTGGCAAGCAGTGAGAGGGGCTGGTGTCATACCACCTGAACTGCACAGTGAAATCTTTCTAAGTCTTACTTCTGAATTTAAAACTTCCTGGTTGGATCATTGGGCCATCTTTGCATTTCTCATCTTAGTAGAAACCCTACAGGACACGCGATTGTTTTTTTCACACAAATTTCACAATCATTCCAATATTTGTGAATGGAACGCTTTTCGTGTTGGCTAAATGTGCATGATCAGAGCTCTGCTTTGCCTAATTGCAGAGCCGTCAGTATAACTTAGTGCTGCTCGCCTGGATCCATTCTGAAGAAGGTGTCAATGTATAAGGCACCATTAGATTCCCTTGTTGTTGCTCAGCATATAGAAAACTGACAGCTCACATTTGCAGATCATGGGAGGGAGCCTTGAGAATACCCTATTAAAACTGAGGTAACAGCGTGCGGTGGCTTATAAACATCAAATAAAACCCCAGCTGTGCTACCTGCAGTTATGGACTCCAATAGTTTTATTCAGACGGACCCATACAGCCGGCCATTATCACAGTAAGTGACCTTTCAGTTTGCCGGTGGTTCTAATTAGGGTGGAGTTGTCTTATAAGCTGACATGGATAGCAGTTAATTAGTCTGCAATACAGCAGAAAACCAGGACCATTTTAAAGCAAGAGCTTTTCTTTTTTCAGATCTTCTGAAGTTGTTGAAAATGCACCAATTTGCGAAACAACAGAATCGATAAATAATGCATGGCATTAAACTGAAATCCCGCTCGGTGCTTTTTCATGAAAATTAGATTGGATACATGCAGTGAAGATAATTCCATTATTCTTTCCACTTCAAAATAACACATTGGAAGGGAGATTGAAGATAATTGTTGAACAAAGGATGCATTAAAGGAAATGTATATTGTGCCCAGAGAACCTATAGCTGGCAGATCTAAAGAGATTTCTAACCCTTTGGCCCAGTTGTTTTATTAAATTTTCAGCTTCCTTAATCTTAAGCAACATTATTTTAATGGATTAAAACCCTTTTGATTCAGTTCCTACTTTCCCTCCATTGCCCTTTTTTTCTTTTCTCTCTTTAACTTTTTTCTACTTTAGTGGTACTTTTTCCAGCTTATATTCGCCCCCCTCCCCCCAGTAAAGTTGAGTTTTAAACCTTCTAATGCCTCTTTCCTTCTGCGTTATGCATCTGAGCTTTCATTTTGAAGACCTACTTTTAAAACAAAAAAAAGGCTTTGCATTAGCCAAGCAGCAGTTCCCAAGCCAGGTGGGAGGCTGTGTGAAGGGAAATAAAGTCTGGGTCAACCTTAGGAAACTCCCAGTGTTACTAGTTTGCTGAAAGCCTAGGATGTTAAGATTGATGTCGTTTCAGTGACCAAATCAATCTTCGATGTATTTCTTGCAAGAAAACACAGAAAAGCTGTAGTTTTGATAGATAATGAAACATTTTCCCAATTGCCAGTTTCTCTCCTACTTCACCAAGTTTGTTACATTCATCATATTAAATAGAAAAAAATGAGTTTTTTTAACAAAGTTAAACCTGACTCTTGGTGCCACACAGACTGGGAACAGCTTGCCTCTTCCTTACTTTAACTGTCAGTGGCTTTATGTAACCAGCAGAGAGGAAGGGAGGAGATGCCAAATTTAAGCAACGCAATTTGGCACTTGGGGCCTGGGCAATTTCACAGCAGTTATGAGATGGGCTGATGTATTCCCATTAGTTTGGCCAGTGGTACCTGGACTTGATTGTAAGTCTGCTCCTGTATGTTCAGCTTTTATTCAGCTGAGGGTATATGTAAAGAAACTGTCTGCTCTTCAGATCCACAAGTATGTGCCTCTTTGTATTTTGCGCTGTGCTCTAACATTGACATAGTGTAATCCAACAAAAATCAAAATAGCAAATAATTGCTGAAAATTTCAAGTATGCTCTTAATTTTGCATTTATGATCTTACCTTCCCTGTCCTATATCTTATCCTGCACCTGTTTGTTCAGTGCTTGTAAATGCCTTCATTATATAAAATTTAGAACTCATAAATACGGCTATCCAGCTGCAAAAACCTGACTTTACAAAGGGTTATACTAGAATGAAGATGGAGGAAGGAGGAGTCTGTTCCCAGTCTGTGTGGTACCTAGAATCAGATTTGACTCCATTAAAAATAAGAAATACTTCAAAATGAAATGGGTTCATATTTTCTATTCAAAACTACATACCACGAATGCACCAATGCATTAATTAATAAGTGCATTAATTGCCAAAAAGAGTTCTAACATTGAAATCGTTCAAGTACAGTTTCTGCTTAAGGCCTTGGTGAGAATGGCCCTTTAGATATATCATTGTAATAAATATCTTTCTATGTACAATAAAAGCAAATTGACTTTTAGCCTGCTGTCTTTGTAGGTAAGAGTTTGCTGAGGCCTCTGTTGAGAGCATTTTCTAGTGTTGAACTGTGTGACCACCTAGGGGTTCTTGCACATCTTCTGGCTGACCAAAGGTATGGCCAGTCACTTGCTGCAAGAAGCCCTGAGGGATTGAACAATTCCAGGTCAATCTCCAAATTGAAACAAAGGTATCATTCTACGCAGAACTGTAAATGTTTCGAGCACAGGGGAAGGCCAGTCAGCGCATCATATCTATACTTGTTCTTTGTCAAAATTTATGTTTGTGTTGTAACAAATCTGTGAACATGATGGATGCTGTATTCTGTAAAGTGACCCTTTTCTTAGTCTTTCTCCTGCTCTGAAAGGGTGTTCTTTTCTCCTCCCATAGGGGTGTCAGCAGCCCATTCATGTCCTGCAGCTTAACCCAGTTCCATCAGGTCACTTTTCAGCAGATCGTTAACATGTATTTAACAGCAACTTTTGATGAGCCTCCCTCTGCCAGTTCAAAGGCTGCAAAATGTTGCCATTTGGCCTTGCAGGACATGATTGGAAGAGGGGTAATATTTCAAGACAAATGGAAGCTATCATATTGTTAGCTATATAGAAGTGTTCCACTGGTGTAATCTAAAATGATGATATTCACAAACTCTTTCTGTCTGAGGTGACACCCACTGTAACCCTGATTTAGTATCAAAATCTTGTAATGCTTGCTGGGGGATTCCTCTCCTGTTTGAAAGTGAAGTCTTTCGAGACTCACTTGCTCACCGTAGAACTTGTCACATGAGAGAGCTGCGAAACTAGCTGGACAGGATTATTATCGCCCTTATAATATCGCTGGGACTTTGTCTAGAAACACACAACGGATGACGTCCACATTACTAATGTGTAATTGCATCACTTGTGTGGGATGTGACAACATCATTGGAATCAATGACCGCTGTATCTCAATCCATCAGAGATGCTATTATTGGGTCTCTTTATTGCTCGATCTCTGAAGTGATCCATCACTGTGGGATATTCTGTCTGGAGATTCACCGGGAAATGCCAGCTCATGCCCATAAAGAGTAACAGAGTTCGAGTGTCAGTTAAGATGTAATTCAAGGCCTGCACTCATGAGCTAAAAGCCAGCACTGTGTCAGTCACAGGTGCAAGGTCAGTGTTGCAAAATAAATTGTCCCCCTTGTGACTTTATTTCAGAATAAAATCTTCCTGGGTTAAGGTCAGGGTTAGGGTTTGTCTATACTGCAAAAAGAAATTCATTGTGTGAAATGCTTTGAGATATTTTGACAACTTAATAAAATGTTCCATAAGGGCTAATATTTCTTTCTCGGCTGCAGGTGAATTTAGGGTGAAAATGAGAGTTTATTTTTAGAGGGAGGATTCTTTGCCAGGAAGGGTTTGCCAAGGGGACACTGTACTGGGGTTGGATTTGCTGGGGTAGGAATGGATCTGTTACTGGGGTAGATGTACCCCTGACAGCTGCTCAAGGCACAAAGGACAATACTTTGCCACTTGAGTCACCTCAGCGCTGTGATTGCAGGTATTTGACTGAAGGTGCGAAGAACAGCTTGTACCAATCTTGCTGTGTCGTACTGCAGCCTTGGAGGTTTTGCTTGGTGTTATTTATATTCTTGGCATGCTCTTTCAGTTTGCTGACACATTGCTATGTCTGAGAATTGCAACCGTCCCTGTTTTACATCTCTCTGTTAGATGAGAAACTGAATAATTCACTTGCGAGGCTCCTATTACCTCAGCGGGGTTGTCACCTTCCAGAACAACACGTGTGCATTAAACGACACCAACTCTTCGATGTTCTTACCGCTGTTCCTCCTGAACAGTTTTAGATCTTTTTCTCTAAGTGGCGGAATTCCACTTGGTCTCGATAAGCTCTTCACCTGGCTATTGGCAACTGTCAATAACATTAACTTCAGAGACCTGGAATTTTCCATGTCTGTGATGCAGTGGAAGAAGTGCCTGTTAATGCATTAACCTGATTGAGCAGCATGATGTTGGCATCAATCCCAATTCCATTCTGGGATTAACCTGCTTTTGATCTAATTGTCCTGGATTCCAGAATGATTTGTTTTAGTAATTTTTTGTCTGTTTCCTCCCTTTTCTCCTCTCCTCCTCTTTGGAAGATGCCGACTCTTGTGTGATATTGTTCCATATGCACCACTTGATTGACTTGCACTTTGTCCATGTGGCGTCTCTTCATTTATGAGTCTCAATACTGAGCACTGGCAGGCTTTCAACTGAGGGCAGCAGATCTGATCTGATCAGACCTCACCCAACGTCCATACATGAACACGTTCCAGCAGAGGTCACTCGTCCGTGCTCAGAAGGAGGAATCTTGGACGATTTTCCCCTCCCTAATCTATTGGTGCTAAGGCCATTTCTAATATCACAATATCACACTAACTGAGAAACCTGAGCAGAGACTGGCAGATTGAAAAGCAGACTGAAAGTCCCAATGTGTAGCACACATGAGCAGCAGGGTCTCAGCTAAGCCTAGCTCCTCTGCCATTATTTGGGATTAATAAAGCAGTATTATTTATGTCTAGGGTTTTATGTATGATGTCTAATTTAGCTCACTTTGAATTGTCCGATATAAGCTGATTTGATTAGCTGCGTTTAAGCTACTGTTCTGCCATCAGCAGAACTGCAGTGCAATACTGGTTTGAAGTGCTATTTAACTCTCAGCTTACCAGAGGTATCAAAGACTGGACAGGACACAGATTTACCACTAACAATTCCTTTATTTAACTACATCTATATGGTCAAAAATAGTGCAGTTATGGAAGTAATCATCACAACAGGCTGAACTTGGTCTCAGAATGATGGCAGTGCAATGTTTGCCAATGGTTGGAGCAGAGGACAAGGAAAGAATATGAGAAATGGCAGAGAGCTATGAGCGCACAAGATAATTTGAGCTAAGGCTTACAGTTGTTATAACTTTCCTTTGTCCGATTTAGAGCAGCTGCACACGTTCTGTTATTTAATTCAAGTTACCAAATTATGTAAGGAAGTTAACCCTACATTCCAGTTCACCACAGCTTCTTGTGTACAAGAAATTGAACCCAACGCCTGCTGGTCTATGTGGCTTGGCTGCGCAACAGCTTTACCAAAGAAGCCATCAGGGGAGCTTTTCATAGGAACAGGAGTAGGCCATTTAGCCCTCAAGCCTGTTCCGCCATTCAATGAGATCATGGCTGACCTGTGACCTAACTCCATATACCCGCCTTAGCCCCATATCCCTTAATACCAAAAATCTATCAATCACAGATTTAAAAGTAACAATTGAGCTAGCATCAACTGTCTTTTAAGGAAGAGAGTTCCAAACTTCTACCACCCTTTGCGTGTAGAAGTGTTTCCTAACTTCACTTCTGAAAGTCCTGGCTCTAATTCTCTTGCTGTTTTACAGTTACGTTGTACCTGGTATATAATTTACACACATTGTGCTATTTTCTGAATGGAAGCAGAGCAGAATACAAGGTGGTCTGTGGATCACCCTAGCAGTTTGTGGTGCTGTCCAATGTGTTGTGGGGTGATGGGTGGGGGGGAAATAACCACCAGATCCAATCGCTGCACATCAGGTGCACTGGTGATATGGAATGGTTGTGGGAGACTCGCAAAAGTTTAGCTTTGTTCGTGGTTGGGCCACGCCACAGAGCGATTGTTGGTTTCTGTTTGGCATCTTTTCAAATTCTCTTTCTAATTACGAGGTGAAGGTGGCCGTTTGTAGTTGCACTTGGTTGTAGGTCAGGAATGGAAATCAAAAGGAATACCTATTCTTTTCCAGCATGAGTAATTGAACCTTAATAACTGGGAGTGTTACATCTGCTGATTCGTCCAGCTTAATCCCAAAATTCCCGTAATTCCAGTTGTTGATGTACAATAGCTTGGAAATTATTGTCAGTGATGTTATCGTATGAGTGATCAATGCATTTAGATCAAATTTCTCAATGCTATATTATGGGAGGTGTTAACCTGTCTATCTTGATACAGCAGAGGAAATTGATACGGGCCTCTTATATGTTCGTATGATCACATCGCTGACAATAATTTCTGGCCTGATATGTTCAGTAGCATCTTACTTCTAAGTTTTAAAAAAAAATTGTTTTTGTGCTCGCTGACCTACATTGGATCCTGGTCCAGCAACACCCGGATTTTAAAATTCTTATCCTTGTGTTCAAAGCCCTTCATGGCCTCGCTCTTCCCTATCTCTACAACCCTCCGAGATCTCTGCATTCCTCCAATTATGGCCTCTTGCACATCCCTGATTTTCATTGCTCCTCCATTGGTGGCCGTGCCTTCAGCTGCCTAGGCCCTAAGCTCTGGACTCGCCTCTTTAAACCTCTTAACCTCTCTCTCCTCCTTTAAATCGCTCCTTAAAACCTACCTCTGTGACCAACCTGTCCTAGTATCTCCTTATGTGGCTCAGTGTCAAATTTTGTTTGATAACGCTCCTGTGAGGTGCTTTGGGACATTTGTACTACGTTACTATATAAATGCAAATTGTTGTTGTTGATGCTTAAGAAATGAAATTCACCTTCAAAGTCGTGGGATTTGTTGAGCAGGTCTCACCAGTGTGTCTGATCTCTTAAAACCCTTTCTGGGTTCAAATCTGAACATAATACTGATTTGGAAGTCGACCGACCCCACTCTCTCTCCAGTGCAATGTAATCCTGTCTGCTGTGAAAGGCATAAAGGCTCATTAAATATTTTTTTTATTATCTACATGCACTGAGGACTTGTCGCGACTGTGGAGAGTTGTTTAATACACAGTAAGACATTTGACTTGTCTCTCATTTCTCTCTACAAGTTAACCTGACTGTTCAAGGATTTTGTGCTCAGTGGGACTTTCACCCACAAAATTTCCAGCTCACCCAGGGAACTCATCAAACTACTGCAGCGAGCAAGGGAAGAAGTAAAAAAAACTTGAAGAACAAAAACAGCAGCAAAATGATTTATAAAGAACGAGGAAAAATACAACATGAGAGTAACCTGAGTGTTTTATTTATATAAAAATGTAATATGATCAGTTTTCCTATGTACAGGGAGAAGTTTTTTATTTCTGCCATATGTGATCTTTTTACATTTGTGTGAAATTAAGAAAGAAAGAACCTTATCACAGCCTCAGGATGTCCCGAAGCATTTTACAGCCAACAGATTACTTTCGAAGTGTTGTTTTGTAGGCAATGTATTTGCGCACTGCAAGGTCCCACAAATAGAAATGGAAGGAATGATCAGATAACCTGTTCTTTGTGCTGTTGGTTGAGGTGACCAAGAATGTTGGCCAGGACGCTGAGAGGATGCCCCGCTTTTTTGTTGAATAGTGCCAATGGATCTTTTACGTCCATCTGAGAGGGCAAACAGGGCCTCAGTTCGACATTGTGACCAAAAGATGCAACCATAAACACAAAATAAGCGGTCGCAAATTACATGGGGAACAACATGGGAAACTGGGGAAAGAGACATTGTGATGTATGTGACTATGATACGGGAATTCTGGACTACTTGTGTTGTCTGTCCTGATGCTTTTGGCTCAACATGGGGTTGTAGTACTCCTGGAAGAGAACTAGCCCTCATTGCTGGTCTGCACATGGTGGATTTCAAAATGTGTTCACATTTAATCAACACAGCGTCTTATATCATAAAATATGCTGATAAGCACAGTTTAAAAGATTACAAACATTTTTTGTTGAAACTAAGCAACCAGTTTCTATGGTTGACAGCTGTGAAAGGAGATCGCATCAGTATTCTTTGAAAGTCATACCTCGGCGTGACTCTTGATTAGTTGTCCAGTCTAATCCCTTGTTTTTAAAAGTAAGTTAGGAAGGTACTCTAGGCGCTGACGACATTGCATGGTGGTTCGGTTCAGACTCTCAAATCTTTTAAAGATTCTGGCACAATTAGAGAGGGATGTAGAGAGATGTCATTCTCTCAATTCCTCTCCTGAAGTTAGTGATTCATACTTGGCTGTGGTAGTCCAGGCCATGGTTGCCCTCTGGTAGTACCTCATCCAAGAGACCATTCATAGAATTTTACAGCACAGAAACAGGCCATTCGGCCCAACAGGTCTATGCCGTTGTTTACGCTCCACATGAGCCTCCTCCCACCTTACTTCATCTCACCCTATCAACATATCCTTCTATTCCTTTCTCCTTCTTGTACTTATCTAGTTTCCACTTCAATGCATCTATGCTAATCATCTCAACCACTCCATGTGGTAGCGAGTTCCACATTCTCACTTCCATTCCTCACATGTCAACCTAGATGGTAAGTGTAAGCAGGCTTCGTGACCATTGGAGAGCCTTCACCACTGAGCCTGATCCTATCTCCTGCTCATGTCCACACATGTGCATTTTCCAGCTGTAGATCAGGAGTGTGACCCTCCCAAAGCCGAGGCAATGAGGTCAATTGTAGCACCCCCGCTGCTTGAATTGGTTAACCTGGGATCAAAGATGGGATTTGCATGGTCTGTGTGGCTCAGTGCCATTGTATATGAGGCAGCAAACCAGCTTTAAGGGTATTTTGAGGCATCCCCTGACTTTTACAATCTAGTGGCATAGTGTGGCTTATTCCTAGTTTCTACGAACTCTTAAAAACTGATAATATGTTAGAGCAGAGTTAACAGTTTCATTTTCTGCCTGTGAGTAAATGTGACAACCAAGAACATTTTGAGAACTATTCATCAAAATATCTTTGTCTTCAAATTACTCAGCTGCCTATAGTCCCTCTGAAAGCACACAATAAAATCTTAATTCTCTGACTGTCAATCAGGATCAAAATTATGAAACATCCAACCTATCTGTCCTTCCTGCCTCCTTCCCACAATTTTCAGGCTTTTAATACTCAAACCTGGTGTTACCTAACCACCATTACTTGATTTATTTACTCTTAACTCCTGCTCTTTTCAAACTGGGTGGTCTCAACACTATGGACCTTGCCCTATTCTCCCAGGTTACGCCGCTCTCTCTCACACACACACACACACACATATACACTTCAGCGCTGATGTACAGAGCTGTGTGCGCCAAAGATGCATATCGAGCATACAGGATCACATCAGATTCTCAATACGCACCCTTGACACACAAAGCTCTGCTCCGGGAGCACTAAAAATGATAATTTTCCCCACAGCGTTTAATAAACAAGCTGAGATGTGTTAGAATCTGAAATCTATTTTCATTCTCAGTTGCTATTATGCTGTTTCCGAGTTATCAGAGCACGCTGAATGACGAAAGGGTGTGTAGTGTGTCTGTAAATTTAATGAGCTGAAAGCTTCTCCAATCTTTAGTTCTTAGAACTGCTTTTAAAAACTCTTTTCACCCACACAGTAAAACAGAACAGCTCCTTCAGAGCAGAGATTCTAATGTGACTGATTAATGTCGAGAGCAATCGTCAACTGCCTGTTACCATCAGTCGATGTTCAGTAACTGCCTGTTACCATCAGTCGATGTTCAGTAACTGCCTGTTACCATCAGTCGATGTTCAGTAACTGCCTGCTGCAAGCTAACATAGGCAACGTGCCATCAAATTCATGCTCAACTGGGGAAACCTCTGATCATGCTTCATTTTTTTTAAATTAAAGACTTTTAGCAGCAGCTCCCATAGTGGCTTTGTGGGCACTGAGCTATGCACACCTGAAGGGTTCTAGGCTTTATCTGTATTCTGTGTTGAGGCAGCCAATCTCAATCAGAGTGGCAGTAGGGATCCACAATTGTGCTCAGCACCTTATGGGTCAGGGAGGGGTAAAACCTGCCAGGGTTCCATCAAAAATGATAGATTTTTGTTAACCAAGGGTATTAAGGGGTATAGGGCTAAGGCAGATATGTGGAGTTAGGTCACAGGTCAGCCATGATCTCATAGAATGGCAGAACAGGCTTGAGGGGCTAAATGGCCTATGATTCCTATCAAGCCACCTTTCTGGAAAGTGTGCATGTGTGGATATGAGGTAAGGACTACACAGTCTTAGCCGCGCTGACCCTCACATTTAAATAGTCTGCCAGCACTTCTGGTCGAGGCTTACAGGTGGAGAATTTGCATGGAGGGGAGTTGTACTGGAGTGCTACCAGCACTTGTGGAACCAAACGTAAGTAAGAGTTGGAGCTTGCTCATCTAGCTTTAAACTAGCCAAAAATAAAGTCTGTTTGTAAGGAGTTCTCCAAACAAGGAAGAAGTATTTCTTTGTTATTACCTCCTGCCACTGGTATCTGCTCTCTAAAAGGATCCCAACCATCTCTTCAAAACAGTTAGTGGTGGCTGTGAGGTAAATGGAAAATGCCTCCTTGTAATTGTTACAGATGAGATGATTGGAAACGAGTGCCAGGAACTCGATATGAGGTGGGAGCTTTGTGTTATATAGAAGTTGCTGGGAGCCAGGAGATTATCCTTATAAGTTTCATAGAATCATTGCCCCCTCTGGTGGCTACAGATGTACACCAACTGCCTTCGCTTGGTGAGTGTCAACAATACCAAACATGGTTATAGATGTGTTCACCTTGTTAGTTCTTTTCATTTATTTTTGGGGTGGGAGAGGGGTCGGATTAATGACTGCAAGCTCCTTTACATGCATTGTTGCTGTAGCTGTGAATACTTATAAGTGGTTCCAAATTGCATGCAAAATTCCACCACCTATATCCATGCCTACACTGAATCTCAAATCCAATCACTTCCCTTCTCTCCAAGCTCCACGAGCTCCCCGTGCCCCAGTGTGTCAATTTGAAAATTGTCACCCTTATTTTCAAATCTCTCCATTGCCTCGCCTCATCCTACCTTAGTGATCTGCTCCTGCCTCACCTCCCTAAACGCAATGTAATCTCCTCTAATAATGGACCTCTTGCCCCTCTATCCCTCCTCTCTGCCATTGGTGGCTACTCATTGAGACAGTCAGCTCCTGCCCTCTGGAATTTTCTACCCAATTCTCTCCTCCTTCCTATCTCTGACCGTGTATTCAAAAACCTTCGCAAAACCTTTTCTTTTGCCATGCTTGCCTTTGATTCCTCATTCTAGCCTCTCCACTGTCCACTTGTCTCACCATACTTAGTGCAATCTCTTTCTTCCTTATTGTAAAGCACTCTTAAGAAGTCCTCCTGAAGACGAGGAGCACGATATAGATGCAGGTTGTTGTTGTAAATCAATTCTGACATCTTATACCGTTAACAGCAAAACAAATTTTCTTGCTACTGTTTTTTTTTAATGCTCAAAGCATATCAAAAAATCCATTTTAATAAAAATGCCAAGAGTTTACAGCCTAACCAAAGCAAGTAACAATGGGTCATCAAACTTTTGCTGATTTTATATCTGATTTTATTACAACATAAATAATTGAAAGCCAATCTATTACATGAACTTTTAGAAATAAACAATATAGAATCAGTCAGCTGTGGGGGCGGGGTCCCGATGGTTCAGTGAGTTTTTCCACTGGGAGGTGTCAGCCTGTGTAGCAATCTCTCACCTTCTAAGTCAGAAGGACATGGGTTCAAGCCCCACTCTAGAGACTTGAGCACATAACCCAGGCTGACACTCCAATGCAGAACTGAGGGAGTGCTGCACTGTCGGAGGTGCTGTCTTTCGGATGAGAAGTTAAACCGAGGTTTCATCTGCCCTGTCAGGTGGATGTAAAAGATCCCACAGCAGTATTCGAAGAAGAGCCGGAGAGTTCTCCCGGTGTCTTGGCTAATATTTATCCCTCCGTCAACACCTAACAACAAATGATCTGGTTATTCATTTCGTTGTTGTTTGTGGGATCTTGCTTTGTACAAATTGGCTGCCATATTTCCTATATTATAACAATGACTACACAGGTACTTCATTGGCTGTAAATAGTTTTGGTACATCCTGAAAGGCACTATATAAATGCAAATTCTTTCTTTAACTGAGTCATACAGATAACAAAGATCCCCACATTTGATCCTGTCTGTACTGAGTTATTTGATTTGAGTTGGGATGGAGACCTCTATGTCTTTGAGTTAGGGAGGGAAACCCAGCCAGGAGTTCCCATTCCTCATCGTTATCCAGTGACCCTTGCAAGAAGCGTATGCATGCGCATGTTAAGAGGATAGTCTTGGGCACAACTGTGATGCCTTCATGGGTCAATAGCCTGCTCATCGTCATTGTCAAGGTTCACTAGTAACTTGGATGAGGTACTAAGGATTCCCAGTGGAATGTACTCCAAAAAGAAGTCATTGTCTTCAGGAGAGGAGCCGAGTGGAGAAAATTGGAAGAAACAAATAAATAAATCAGTCCTAACAGGTTTATTAAGGTCTAGTGACATTGAGTGGAGGAAGATAACTTGCATGTCATTCCCAATGGCTCTGGTGCTAGTTGCATGACCTTCATGTTTGTGTCCAACTGGTATACATGAACAGAATCAAACTGTCTAAAGTGAACTTTGTCTAAGCTATACAATGCTAGTGTTGTAAATGCAGCTTTTAAAAAATGCACTGTTACACACATTGACAAGATACACTCAAACTCTACTGTTTGTAAATGATCTTTTGACCATAACAGTTGTTCCAACTGAAAAGTTTACATCACCTTCCGATGTAATTGCCATTCCATCAACTGGTAGGTTTTCTCTGAGGAAAAAAGTTGTCTGAAAGACACTAAATAACGTTTTGATGTGAATATTCTTTCAAACGTAGATCAGGAACTTTCTTTAATCTGGCTGGAGTCCTTTGAGAAGCTTTCATTGCAGTAACTCTGCTGCATAGGGCTTCACTGAATGCTTATTTTGCAAACATGCTTGAGTTCCTTCTAACCAAGTACTGAAGTGTAGTCTGTTGTTTACTGGGTATTCACTGTTGTCCCCAGAGACACTAAAATTAGAAAATAGGTGCAGCTTCTCATATTAAACAAAGAGCTCCTGCCAAAAAGCCCCCACTAGTATATTCCGTAATAGTCTGCCGTGTAGCACATGTCTCCAAAACACGTGAAAACCTCAGTGAACAGTCGGTGGAATATTCTGGAAATGGAAAATTCTGATGCATTCACATGTTTGCATAAATATACAGTCACATTAGCTCAGGGGATGTCACAATAAATGAGAGCCATTGAAATGGTGCTGCAAAAATATTCAATGCCATGAAAGATTTAACGCAACATAGTTGAGATATGACACTCAACAATACTGAACAGATTGTGGAAAAAGTAATCCCACTTGTGACCATTCATAATGCATGAAGTGATTCTAGTTTGTACACTAACACCTTACAGAGCTAATGCAACTTCCTTCATCACTGCTTAGTCATTCTTACATCAACATCTTGCTGAATCTTTCTGGAAAACAAGCCTTCCCCATCTTTTGTATATATTAATATCGTAATATTACATCTCAGACTTTAATATACAGGGTTTTCACACTGTCCTAAGGTTATTTTTAGGTTCAACATTATAAAACATAGGGAGGGGGGAAGGCTGTGTATATCATAGTTAGAATATCTCAAGAACACAAAACACCGTAGGATTCATTTCCAAACTCGGACTGGGTACGGAATGAAAAAAATTGGATTGTTGGCATGTTTTTTTTAAAACTATGAGAAGTTTGAAGGTTTTTGTATAAGGCACTAACCATCAACAACAAATACATCCATTTATGCAGTGCCTTTAACATAGAAAAATGTCTCAAGGCGTTTCGTAGAGGCATAGGGAAGAAATGGACTGCGAACCAAAGAAGGAGAGATTAGGAGCGGTGACAGAAGAGGTGGTTGCAAGGATGGTGTTAAAGGTGGAGAAGTGGAAGGATTTAGGGAGGGATTTCCAGAGTGAGGGGCCGAGACAGCTGAAGGCATGGCCCACCAATATTTCAACATTGATTGTAGTGTTAACATTATGCCATCAAAGGAAAACAACGCTTAAGTCTGGTGCACTGTATTTAGTTATAGATTAAAAATCTGTTACTGAAATCCAGTCAAAATCAGGTATCATTTTATAGTGAGAGAGCAAGTTCTAGTAGTTTATAATTAAATCTAAACCCTGAGACTGGGTTATAGATTTTCTCAATTGTATTTGTTATTTATGAAGAGTGTTTCTGAAAGACCATTGAAGAAAAATTCTTCAGCCGGTATGGTCTTGAGTGTAGTTGGGTAAGCCAGGTTCATAACACTCCAGCATGATTTGAAATTTAGCAGGCAGACTAAGGATATCACAACTCAATCTGTATTTGACCTAAAAAAATTAAAAATTCTTCACAACACCACAAGACTCAGGTAGCTCTGCCCTCCAATTAAGACTTTACAGACAGTAAGATGTAAGGTTAGAAATGACTGTTGCTGATATTTGTGGGCAAACATTTAACACTCTTGTATGACGTGCTCCTGTCTGCTGTTTTAATAGAGGTGTTACCCCCATTCATTTTTAACGGGTTAACGTCTCTGTTAAAATAACAAACAAATGTCTTACAAATGCGTTAAGCATCATTCAGTATCACCAACAATCATTTTAACCTATATATTTTTAAAGTAAAAGTACTTTATTGAATTTATAAATAACGTGTACTACAGTTTGCAGGATCTAAACTGGAACAAAGTCAAATAATGTTCAGCATATGTTGAAGAATATGGCAATCTTAACATGCCAGCAACATCTTGCCACTGGCTGGAACAAGTAGGTCCCAGACAGCACAGCCCTCGAGATAGCACAGCCTCCAACAGGAATCTCTTAGATTGATGTGGCTCAGATTGGAAACTGAATGAGGGGCAGGATTGAACCTGTATTGTCCCACTCGGCAACGCTGAATGTTAATGTTTCAGAGCATAAAACCACAAAATAATCTTCTCAGAAACTGCAGTGCAACCACAACTAGAAATCAAACATTTAAAAAGGATCAAGTATGAAATAGGAATGGATGGTGCATGTTTATTGTATGATTGAGACAGGCCTGCATGACTCATTTATGAGGTTTTGGAACAGGATATCTTGATTCTTGTCATCTACTGATGGTTGATTCCATTTCTTAGTGTGTGCAGACTGCCATTAGATGGACTGGAGCATCATGTTTAGAATAGTGGATCCCTTTTTGTGATACAGGCTCCTGCAAACTTTCTTTTATTATCTCATAGCAGCCTAGTGCTAGAAGATTTAATTTACCAATGTTGCTGAACTGGGAAAGGACAAGGAATTAGTACAAGAAGGGCAGCTGAAGGTTGCATCTCACCTGGCAAGGTTTGGGACAGCCTTGTGCCTTGGTACCACAGCTGCCTTCTCCTTGCGCTGTTAGTTGGAGCCTGGCATTTATAGATCTTGGTACCTTTAATAATAAAGATGCATTATGTGGCATTTGTCTAGCAGTACAGCAATGAGATTTTAAGTGCTTACTAGATAGGTAGGTACATATGGAGACCATTAGTGTTTTATGGTGAAGGGCTTTTGAGCAGGTCTTGTTTGGTACTTGTTCTGAATTATAATGTAACAGTCCTTGCATCACACAATATTCTTGGATGTATTTTTAATGTAATTTTTTATGTTTACTTGTGCGTCATTGTACACATTAAGGTAAATAATGACACAGTGCCAGTTGAACATTATTTTTGCTCTGCATGTACTGAGGTTAAGCAGTGCTAAGTCAGGAGTAAGATGGCTTAGATTCAATGCCACAGCTCTCTTCCCATGACCCTGACAATCTGCCTGAATCCCAATTTCCAAAGTATGCTCCTTACTGCACTAATGTCACGTTAGTTCTGTACTGTTTATCTTCATGTGCTCGCTCAACGAGGTTACTGGATTCATGCCAGCTTGGCCATGCGTGTTTCATCTCAGTACCCAAAACAGAGAGTCGAGATTTAAAACCCATCCGACCGGGCTGGGTTTGGGTCAGAGTATGGTCCTACTCATTGCATTGTCTCAAGTCTGGATCATAGATATTTGTCAGGATAATAATTCTTCTTGTAGTTGAGTCGTTTATTACCCTCCCTTTTCTGGATGTAAACAGACCAGATGGAGTCAGTAGAGTGGGAGAGGCAACTTGTTTGTAGGCCTGCTTCACCCCCTCCCCCTTCCTGAGACACTATGTGCGGAAGTGCCTGATCTCCACTCCATGCCTCTCCAAACCTTTGCGGCAGAGTTTGGTGCTCAGTCGCGTGAGAGGGGGAGGAGTGCCTCCTGCAGCATCCTGGTGCAACAGCTGATTGCTCCTTTCTGTCACATCGCAGACGTAACCAACACTCTGATCAGGGAATGACTCACAATAGGAAGACCTTGGCTCTCCCCAGTGCTGTTGTGCCTTTCAGATTCTGGAATGAAAATCGGGAATGCATTGTTGCCCATGTGATAAGGTGCTCGAGATGGACAGTGCAGCTGTTCTAATTATAGAGATGGATTTTGAGGGCTCAGTGCTACAGTATGATGAAGGTGTTTATATTTGTGTGGACAGCAAGTAATTCATTCCAGTTTGACATTCATTGCACACTTGTGGCATCATCTTCATTCCGAATTAAACATTTGGCCCATTACCAAGCAGTAATGACAGTTTTTTTTAAACCTTTTCCCCTCTGGCTGTGCCAGGCCCAGTTCCCTCCGATGCATTTTAAATGATCTGTAGACTAAAGGTACACTCCATAGTACAGCAAATTATTGGGAATCATTTTACAGTGTTTGCTGACCAACATTGGCTCCCGGCTCACAGCAACGCCTCGATTTTAACATTCTCATCCTTGTTTTCAAATCTCTCCATGGCCTCGCCCCTCCCTATCTCTGTAACCTCCTCCAGCCCTACAACCCTCCGAGATCTCTGCGCTCCTCCAATTCTTGCCTCTTGTGCATCCTCGATTTTCATCGCTCCACCATTGGCGGCCGTGCCTTCATCTGCCTGGGCCCTGAGCTCTGGGATTCCTTCCCTAAACCTCTCCGCCTCTCTCTCCTCCTTTAAGACGCTCCTTAAAACTTACCTCCCACCTGTCCTAATATCTCTTTATGTGGTTCAATGTCAAATTTTGTTTGATAACGCTGCTGTGAAGTGCCTAGGGACGTTTTAAAGGTGCTATATAAATGAAAGTTGTTGTTGTCATCAATGTGAGTATGGTTAGCACTCCATCACATGACCAGGCATCATGTGAAATGATGATGATATCAGGATGGATGTTATGCTATACTCCACGCTCTCCATTACAAACCTCCATAAAGCACCTCTTGCTGACACATTGCTTCATGTGACTATCACTGTTGTTGCGAGACAGAATGACGTAAAAATCTTTTTAAAAAAAAATGATCTAAACAAGCACTGGTAGAAGAACTCCATTTTTGTTAATGACTCACCTAATACGAGGCAGGCATTCCTGATGTGCAAGGAATGCATATATCAGGAATGGCTGGTTATATCTTCACTTACTGTATACAACAGGCTTCCACTGTGCTGTAATATTTATTTATCATAGAAATAGTAGATTTGCTTAAGCTAAAGACTGATTCATATTTTTGCATAAAATTTGTAAGTTTATTTTTTTAATGTATTACAGCCATGAATCTGAATGAAATTTTCTATTAAAAAACTTCTTGCTTTAAGTGCACATTTGTCACATTCCAGACATTGCACTTTATTATAGATGCAAAATAACATTAACATAGAGAATCAAGGGCAGGTAGTTTATCCTGGAGCCTGAAATTAGCACGTAATTTGCTGCCCCGTAATTGACCTGAGGAATAAAAAAGCAAACACAATTACCTGGTTTCCCACAGAGAGTATTTGAGCGGCAGCTTTAATTTGACAGGTCGTACTTCGGTCCCAGGCTACCTATGAGCAATGCCATGGGACATCCACAGGCACTTAAACGCATCAAGATTACTAATGGAAAAAAAGAGATTCCTTGCACGCTCAAGCCAGAAATACCTCACCCCAGTTTCAGTACCATGGACAGGTACTATGCTTTTTTTGAGCACGGGGTTGATAATCCATGGTTGAACTAGTTCCCTCCACCCCAAGTTATTATTAGTTACCAGACACCAAAATGTGATGGTGGGGGAAGAAACCCAATTACCTGGATGAGTGCAGCTCCAACAACACTCAACAAGCTCGACACCATCCAGGACAAAGCAGCCCACTTGATTGGCACCCCATCCATCACCCTAAACATTCACTCCCTTCACCACCGGCGCACCGTGGCTGCAGTGTGTACCGTCCACAGGATGCACTGCAGCAACTCGCCAAAGCTTCTTCGACAGCACCTCCCAAACCCACGACCTCTACCACCTAGAAGGACAAGAGCAAGCAGGTATATGGGAACAACACCACCTGCACGTTCCCCTCCAAGTCACACACCATCCCGACCTGGAAATATATCGCCGTTCCTTCATCGTTGCTGGGTCAAAATCCTGGAACTCCCTTCCTAACAGCACTGTGGGAGAACAGTCACCACACGGACTGCAGCGGTTCAAGAAGGCGGCTCACCACCACCTACTCAAGGGCAATTAGGGATGGGCAATAAATGCCGGCCTTGCCAGCAACACCCACATCCCATGAACAAATTTAAAAAACCATCAGAACAGTAACAGTAATGGGCCACTGTTAAAATGGTAAATAAAATATTAGGTTGGCAATTCATCAGGAAATAATAGAAATTCATTCCTGCAATTTTAGAAAAAATTTGATACAAGCTAATTATTCCAATGTGTTTGTGTGAACAAAAATCATAATTTGAGGCTCACTCAATCAATGACTCCTGTAAGGATCCAGCTTAACCTTCTGAAAAGGTTTGGAAAGATTTAGCAAGTACTGGTTTTCTACTGCTAAGGGCTGTGTGTAACCTGTTTACAATGGTGTAATATCGTTAATTGCAGGCTATGTGCCTACATTCATATTGGTCTGTCAGCAGCAACAGCTACCCACTGCCATCTCTCTGTGATGTTCATATATTTATTGATTATGGAACTGCTTTTAATTTGTAGTTTGACGAGCTGTTAGTGTTACAGTTTGGGCACTCCTTTTAATCATTGTCACCACAAAAGGCAGTTTCCAGAGGCAAAACACCGCATCATGTGAGCCAAATGTAACACTAAGTGTGAAATTTATTGGATAATGTGCCACAGGTGAAGCCAAAGAGACTCTTAACAGTCACAGCAGTCATGGCTTCTATTTTAAACATTGCAATGCCTAAGACATACAAAATGTAGAATTTCTTATTGATTGAGCTGGGTGGACCATTGTGGGTTTGCGGTCTTACTAATGACGTTCACTGCACCTGCTCTACATCTCAGCTCAGTGTGGAATGAAAGATGCAGAAACATTGATCTATCAGTTGGTGAGGTACTGAGCCAGAGCAGTGATTTTAACCCTCCAACTGGGCTCTATAACTTAGAGATTTGTTCAGAGACAGCTCAGGAACATAGTGCAGAGGGGGGACCAGTGAGCAGGACCATAGGATAGAAAAACACTTGTTCAATCCCCTCTTCCTGCCAACTGTTCAGTCTCAGTCATGCTGCATAGAGAAATGCCAAGTGCAGTCAAGATTTGCCCTGGGATTTTCTGTCGCTAATCTCTGACCAGAAAAGAATGGAAATATTGGTGGCTGTGGGGCAGGTTGGATTTTGTGGAGGGGAGGGGTTGGGGGTTACATTTTGGGAGCCATATTTTAGTCTGACTTTTTAATTTGATTGTTTCACTTGAAGTATTTTCAAGAAAGCAGTTTGTTTACAAGAGATGAAAAGTCATATCATAATAAAAGGTCTCTGTCTCGTTAAAGTAAATTTTGTAAAAACAAAATATAACTCTGCCTCCTGCCCTAAATTCCAGTTTGATCTTGGACAGTTTGATCATTTCTTCAAGGATTGGCTAATCCAGCACATTATCTGTTAACTTGGGCACTAAAACCCACGTTGTCCAAATAAAAAGGTGTCACTAACACCTTAATAAACCCACCTCCCCATTTTTCCTGCCTGTTTTGTCCTCTTCTTCACTGCACTAAAGTAACTTGATTATCTTCACACACAGATAAATGATCGAATGACTGGTAAATATATAGCTTACAAACCCAAGTACTGTGTCTCACTCTTCCTCATCATTTAATCAACGGTAAAAGAAAGAAAAGAAAGACTTGCATTTATATAGCGCCTTTCACAATGTCAGGATGTCCCAAAGAGCTTTACTGCCAATGAAATACTTTTGAAGTGTAGTCACTGCTTTAATGTAAAGCGCAGCAGCCAGTTTGCACACAGCAAGATCCCACAAACAGCAGTGTGATAATGACCAGGTAATCTGTTTTAGTGATGTTGGTTGAGGGATGAATATTGGCCAAGACACTGGGGAAAACTCCCCTGCTCTTCTTCGAATAATACCAGGGGACCGTTTACATCCACCTGAGAGGGCAAACGGGGCCTCAGTTTAACATCTTATCTGAAAGTACTGCACTAAAGTGTCAGCCTATTTTATGTGCTTAAATCTTTGGAGCGGGATTTGAATCCATAACTTTCTGACTCAGCGGTGAGAAAGCTACCACTGAACCAAGGCTGATGCAAGATTGTCACCAATAGACAAGTTACAGTGAGCCTGAAAGAAGGTCACTCTTAAACATAGTGTGATCCTCCATATCTTTCCATTACATGTAGCCGTCATGTTTCTATTTCCTTTACAGTTTTTTTTAATCCTTCTGGTAATTTGAGGTCTCAAACCTACATAAGGTTTCACTGTTTCCAGATTTCTTCATGACAAAGGTCACTCGGTTTAAGAAATTGTCCACATAATTCCTGGAGATAAACTGGCTAAGTCCACGGACCATTAACCAAAAGGCTTATGTTGTTCAGCCCTCCATGAATGTGTGTTCAGTAGCAAGCGCTGTTTGAGAAACAATCCATAAAGCTTGTTCCACATTAGGTGCTGTGGGCAATGCACATACTTTTTAAATCTTGGTGTTGGTTTGTGAAGCTGTGGTGTAATATTTTACTTGATGTATATGTTTCAAAAGTCACAATGTCAGAAAACCATGATTACTTGTGTCAGCTTGGCTCCATTGGCAACACTCATGCCTCTGAATCAGAATAACCCGAGCTCCTAATCTAGGCTGACACTTCAGTGCATTACTGACGGAGTGCTGCATTGCTGGTGGTGCAGTCCTGCACACAAGACATTACACCAAGATCTTTTTGGCATGCTCTGGTGGTTCAGGTGGATGTTAAGGATCCTATGGCACTGTTTGAAGAAAGGCAAGAAGTTCTTCTGATGTCCTGACCAACATTTCCCCCTCAACCACCATTTTAAAAAAAAGGTTAACTTGCCATTCATCTCATTATTGCTTGTGGGATCTTTCTTTGCACAAAATGGCTGCCACATTTGCTTGCATAGAAGCACTCACTGCACTTCAAAGCAATTTAATTGTTTACGAAGTTATTTGAGAGACTTCTGACAAAAACATTAAAGCACTACTTAAATGCAAGTCTTTTTTTCTCACACCACATGCTAGGTCATCCACTTAACCCACCCCTTCCCAAACTGCCAGCCCCCTCAACCTATCATTCCACACAGTACAGTTTATACTTACTTAAACTTTATCAAACCCACACAAAAAAAAACTTTTAAAATGTCAACCGGCCCTCTGAACAATCAGGTCCTCCCACCATCCCCAGGTCTCCCAGGCCAACCCCTCTCTCCCCGAACACCGCTTCTAAAACATCTTTCTGTCCATTGGCCTCATTCGTCATGGTAACAATGAGTTGTTCATTCAAAGGGCCACTTATCAGAGTCTAGAAGCTTATGGAAACTGGTTAATCAAGTGACAGATCAAAGCACAGGCACGACGGGCCGAATGACCTCTTTCTGTGCTGTACGATTTTATGATTCTATTCTATGATATTAGGTTACAGTGTACGTTAGCAATCTGTGACTTTGTTGCTTGCAGGATACAAATGGTATTAATACAGCATTGTACAGTATCGTGGGGGGTGATTTTAAACCCCAAGACGGGCGGGTTGGGAGCGGGAGGGAGTTAAAAATAATTGTTTGTTTGGGCTGCAACCGCAAAATGTTCGGACTTCGCATTCCCAGTGGGAAGCCTGTACTTTTACTCGCCGACTTTAAACCTGGAAATAAAGCCGGGTTGCGGTCGCGACCCAAAAAACTACTTTCAACTCCCACCCGCCCCCAACCCACCCGTTCTTGGGGTTTAAAATCACCCCCATGGTTCACCAGCCTGTACTGTTGTACTCTTTTACTACGTTAAAGGTGCTATATAAATGCAAGTTGTTGTTGTTAACCACATGTGGGAAGTAAGTGAAGTTAGAATATCTACAGCCTAATGACAAATATGATAAAGCACAATAAAAAGTAACCTGCTGGTATGCTACTTATCATTGTCACAATCCCTGCGTCAGCCTCAAGCCTTGTCAGAAAGTCCAAACAGCCGAAGAGAGAGATAAATTAGCCTGAATGGAAAAACCGTGTCAGCCAGGGGAGATTTCAGTGTAAAGGGAGAAACATGGTAATGATGGAAGAGATTTGAACCTGAATGGACAACTCTGGTGGGAGTGAGAAAGGGCAGTTAGGTATTAAAACAGAAACTGCAGGTCAGGCAGCATCTGTGGAGAGAGATACAGGAATGCTGCCTGACCTACTGAAGTTTCCAGAATTTTCTGTTTTTAATTCCGTTTTCCAGCATCTACAGTATTTTGCTTTTGTTTTTATGTATTAAGTATGCTGTAGGCCGTACTGTAGTTTCTGGGAATTGATGAACTTCACATTTATAATCATTAATGATATCATCAGAACCCCACCCCCCACCCCGACCTTAAATGTGTTGCAGCTTCTTCATTAACATTCTCCCCCAGCAGTTAACACTCTCCCTCAGCACTGTGATCCAGTTATATACCGCAAGCGACGTCTGAATGTGACGCACACACATCGGGCTTCAGGCCTTTTGTTCTAGGCTCCACCAGCTGCTGGGAGAGCCACCAAATTAAAGCTGCCGTTTCTTGTCATTATTGCTTTGAGCGCCTCAAAATCACATTCTTCACAAAAATGAATGTATGTGTGACCAGCCCACGACTCCAGACAATGGGGCAGCAATCAAAATGGTCATGGTTCATGGCAGAAAAAGCATTTTACCACAAGAGTGAAACAGGGGATTTATCTTTCAGTGTATCTGAATCTATCATACAAGTATGTTCTAAGTTTTCTTTTTATGAGTGGATTAACATCTAGATCCATCACACAATGTAATACTCTTGTTTCTGATATACACGGGCATGAAAAACACAAGAAGTAATTTTTAGATTTAGTAAACTTGCTAAAATAAGTCCTATATTTATACATTCTGCCATGACTGACCTTTTCTATTTACATTTCTTAAAAATGAACTCCCCTTGCCAATCCAAAAATCTCAGATCTGTTTCAACAGGAGTTTGTACAGATGCAACTCGAGGCAATTGTTAGCCCTTTGCCCCATGAGTGAGTTCCTGATCTCGGCCAGGCTCTCAAGAAAAGCTCTCCCCTATAGGACGCAGGTAAAAGGGGATTGGCCAACATACACCTCCCTTCAAGCATCACCGAATGCCAGGCTGTGGAACAGCAGGAGGTCAGAGGCAGCTCATCTTTCCACCTTTTTAATGCAGGCGGATTTAAAGAAAACAAGAAAATATATTTTTTTGTCAAGTGAGGAACTAACTGTAAATCTGTTTACATTTCAGATTTTCCTTCAATCATGCCACAGGGGTGGATTCTTTCAGAATATGACAGCCCAGGAACATTAACCACAGCGCATCTGGGTCACGAGGGGATCCAAATTTTAATTTTCAGTAACATTTTATTCTTTGGATTCACTCATGTCTCTCAGCACACAAATGAATGTTTACGATCCATGAGGCTACATCAATCTACATGTTTCAGTCAGTTTTTTTAAAAGAATGATACTATACTGTCTGGCTCCTCTGGAGACAGATCAATCACTGGCTATCTGGTTGATATCCTAGTGTATGGAAATTAGCAGGAGAATAAATCCTGGTTCAAACTGGGACACATTTTCAATTTTCTCTTAGACAGACCGGCATAAACTTAATTTGCCTGCATTAATGTTCGATATATTTCGGTCGGCACAAGAATGAAATCTCGTCTGGCCTTTTCCCATGCAATATCCTGTCTACACTTATTTTTCTCAATGTATTATAAAGATAAAAATGATTTTTATTTGGCTTTTTTGCTCGGAGATTTGAAAATACTGAAACCTGTCTGACCTTCGGGTTTCACTTTTTGAACCTGAATACAAGTCAAAAAAAAAAGGCTGAAATTAGCTGCGAGCAAATATGTCTCTTTTCAGGTCGAAAATTAAAACACAATGGGACAGGATGACCCTTACATTGTGAAACCATAAATGCGTTTATAAAGCATGGGTTTGCACTTTCGCTACACGAGTGCACATAGTAAATCTCCCAATGTTCTCAACCAGCAAAACATATTTCAATAAGACAATTATACAACACTTTACGACAAAACAATGTTGAAAAGGGCAAATCCAATCCTTCAATAAACACTCAAATCAAATGCTAAAAAGAATGGACTACACCGTTAATATTCGAGACAATTTTCTCCCATATTGCCTCATAGTTTGGTGGGGTCAGTGGTGGAGGCTTTCGGAAGGCAATTTCCAGCACCTACATCGGGATCAACGGACTATGGATGTTCAGGTCACTCAACTTTGCTTCTATCTGTAAATTTCCAGTTACTTTCATTGCTTCAAATAATGGCTTTCCTATTGATTTCAGACTTTGGCTATTTTTTTTATATCATTGGAGAACAGGCAGGTTTACAAACAGCAAATCCCATCATTGTGAAAGCAAATGGCCAGTCTTGCTATCAGCCCGCTTTTTAAAAAAAAATCCTGGGAGTTGCAGTTTACTAACTTGTTGAGTATCTTCAGCTGAGAGCCATAGCTGTGGGAAGCCCCATGAACTCCAGCCTTAGGCTTCTCAGAGACGCACAGGCCTCCAAACAAAAATAGCGTGAGAGAACAAAATGTTAATATATTGGTAAATTCAATAATTTTCTTGAATATCTTATGTCTTTATTATGTTGAAACCTTATTTTGAGCACTAAGTTTCTTGGCTTAGTGAAAAAAAGAACATTGGCCAAAAAGTTTCTCAAATAGTACTTGGAATAATTTTATTGGTTTTCCCCACTGCTACTTGCTTTTGGTAGTTGTTGGCTGACTGTCCTTTTTATTGATTGATAACTTATTGAAATTTGTGATTGGTGTTTTTCAAGTGTGATGCTTTAGTTGTGATGAACAGGCAAGATTTATATTTATTTAAGTTTGTTGGGTGGACTGTCTCCTTGTAGATTAAAATATATTTTGCCAGTTCAAATCATAATGCTTGGTCCTGGAAAATGAACTCTCTATCCATTATACAGAGCAACACGGGTTGGATTGTGTTGCAAGGGCACAACACCACAAAGTTCTGGAAACATTAGTAAATCGCTCAAGCTTGGCGGTCATGATATATGATGCCATTTGAACCACGTAATCTGTCACTGTCTTGTGACATCCTATGATCTAGGCACAATCCTGTGTCCCACATACTGTAAATTGGGAAATAGCACCAGCATGGACTCAAAGTGAATATTGCTGAGAAACATTTGAGGAAAATATAAATGCAGTGAATTGAAATTTGTGGTAAATTTAAATGTGAGAATATAGCAGCATTTATTTGACATTGAAAATGACCTGATTTACAGAACGCTGTTCCTGTTTTTAATTAGGAGTAAATGGCGTTTAAATCTACTTGTGTCATTATAATAAAAGTGGTCCTGGGGACAAACCCTTGTCGTTAATGCAGAAAACATGTTGATTGCCACTTGACTACAATGCTGCCATCTGTTGGTCATTATATGCCAATGTTTTTAAAATAAATGAAATTTCCCCCAGATATATCGGAACAAATACTGAAGGTCCTGTTGTCTATATCTATCTGAGAATGTACATATGTCCATGGTAAGAACAATGACGGCTTAGCAAACAGTTTACCGAATTGCAAATTTTGAACGAAGAAACCTTTTTATGTTAATGCCTCCAAACAAACAGGGACTCCCAATCTGCCAAACGAGTTCCCTGTGAGTCCTGCACATAGAATTCTTGAGCCAAGCATATTTGATTACAAAGTTACGGTCCAAGCAGTTCCCTAATTATCTATTTTTCTTTTCCTCAGCATTACACATTTAAGAATCTGATCACTTGTTGTGGAGGGCGTGGATATATTATGGGATGTTTTCTGTTTTTGTTTTGATTAAATTGCAACCTGATTTAATTGGGCCCTGGTTCAAAGATTTTTCCAGGAATATTCTGATCCAAGCACAATCCTGACTGACGTATAACACTTCTTGGCAAAATTGTTGCCTGCTTGACAAGATTTGACTCCAAATGAAAGTCGTCAGTTCCAGAACATGAACACTTAGCACAAGTGTAGCCAGTGCACTGTCTCTCTCCAAAAGAAATGATGAGCTCGCATCAAAGCAGACTAAAGCCATAGCAAGTGTACAGATTGGATTCACCAAGGTGATGCCAGCAATGGAAAAGAATGGTTATGAGGAGAGACTTGATGTGAAACTGTTTCTACTGGAGCAGAGCGGGCTCAAGAGGAGACTTAATAGAGATTTGAAAATTGTGAAGGGTTTTGATAGTGTGATTAGGGAACAATTATTTCCTTAGGCAGGGGAGCCAATGATGAAGAATGGTCAATTTAAAATTGGCACAAAGAAAGTAAAGAGAGAAGCTGGAAGACATTTCTTCACCCATAGCATGTTGGAGCACGGAATGCTTTGTCACAGGAAGTATTTGAAGCAGAAACCATTGCATCTTTTAAGGAAAAGTTGAATAAATACTTGAAGAGACGAAGGCACAGGGCCATGGGGGGAGAGTGGTAATAGTTTTAGATTATATTAGTTGAGAATGAGCACAGACACAATGGGCTGAATGGCCTCCTTCTGTGCTATAAATGTATCTGGTCAACTCATTCGTGATTAGTGCAGCTGCACAGAATGGTGTGCACGAGGAACTGCTTCATCCCTCTTCAGTTCTCTGCAGCCATGGAAGTCAGTCACTGCTGCTGGGTGACTGCGGTAGATAATGAGTATCGTGCAGACATGTTGACGGGTATTTCCAACCCTTAGTGATGTACTGCACGGAATGATTTACAGAAGGATTTCAGGTGACGGGCGGAGATGGGTGTTACAGCATTGCTTTCTGCAGCCATTGACTAGATTGCTCATGATATGTTATATGTTTAAGGTAGTGTTTAAGTGATGGTTACAGTCCAGTCTCTTCTGGAGTGTAGATAGATGCAACAAGCCATCTCAACTTGTCAGCCATGATGGAGTGTGTGTCTATGAAATGAAGTACATTCGATTAAACGTGCTGTGATTGCTGTTCCAGAGTTTAGCTTATCCACCGAGTGCTGAATGGTGTGTGAACAAGGAATTGGGTTTTTCAAGTTACTGAGGAATTATCAGGACAGGAACGTTAGTTCTGAGATAACAGAAACTGTCAGACCTGAGTGCACTTACTGCAAATATTTTAAAATGTTGAACAACTTGGGTGCAGTGACTCTAGAAAGTGATGAAAAACCCGAGGGCTGTGTTTTTTTTCACTCTTGTTTTGCTAAAGCACTACTAATTACTTTTTCTTTCCTTTTTACTTACCCAAATAATTTCTCAAATTGTCCTCTCTCAATTTTTTTGCCTCAAACTCCGATTTATGAGCTGACCTAAGCAGGCCTTGTACGTTAATCAGATAGAGTTGGTTTTCAAAGAGTAAGAATAACCACAGTGTGATAGATTACATGGCGTTAAAGTGCAAATACGCACTTGAGAAATTTGTAGCAATAATGTTACAATCCTTAATTCTTCCTCACGTCCACCGATATAGATCACAGTTAGGAGTACACTGGTTGTTGTACCAGAAAGCCGCTGGCACAAAAGTGGATCCACAACTAAACAAAACCAGTGCATTCAATTAACAGACGCCCAGCAGTGATTATGATCCAAGAACCTATCCTCAGGGTTCAGATTTTTTTTAATTATTCGTTCATGGGATGTGGGCATCGCTGGCAAGGCCAGCATTTATTGCCCATCCCTAATTGCCCTTGAGAAGGTGGTGGTGAACCGCTGCAGTCCGTGATGATAGTTATAAAGTGGTTAAGCTCCATTCTTGTGGTTAATGATACACTTGAACTCACGTTTGGAGCATTCACGCTACAAGTTTAGCATCAGGGCAAGGCTATTTCAGCTTCACACCAACATTAAACTTGTGAAGTGTAATTTGGATGTTGAGGCTTGCATTGACTGTAAGGTGAAGCGGAGCTGGGACAACCTCATTCATGAAGTCAGGCCTTGACTCCAGATTCAGGCTGCATTTACACTATAAGTGTGGGGTCAGTGAGAAGCTGCACCATTTTGCACTGAGCACTACAGTTCTAATATAAGTGCACCCTTAAACATGCTGCAGCTTTAATGGTAAGTCACTGCTGTACTTGATTATTGTCTTGTAATCATTTCCAGGTGTCCATCATTCTTTAAATATTTTGAAAAAGCAGACTGAAGCTAAAGTTAAGAGTGAAGCACCATCTGGTAAGAAGGTTCAGCCACTTTCCTGATACAAAATACCTTCCCTGAAGTGTTGAATCACAGGCCCATTATCTCAGAGTCTGCAGCACTGCTTCTATTTGCCACTACAATTGAATTCCTACTTCCTTCAAACACATTATTTTATAGGATGTAAATTGTGAAAGTAATGGGACTCCTTATGATTGTGACTTCCCTTCATCTGTGGCTCTTAAAGGACGAGGAGTATGATTACTGCTCATAGCACAGTCCTTAAATCGCTGAGATTATAGTCGTAAAATCAAATTTAAATCCTTAGGACACCATACAAAGTTTTTTTTTAAAAAATCATTTTTCATTTGCTTTTTTTCAAAACAAACTGAATATATTTTATACCAAAAGTTGCAAATAACAAAATTAAAATTTAGCAGAAACAAATGTGAGTGTCACCCATCAGTGACATTGTTCTTTTTCCAAAGTATTTTAAATATATCTACTATAATAGAGAGAAAGTCAGATGTCAGGGGTTCTAATTCATTTAGATATTTTAACCTTTTTTTTCTCTGTTAAATTTTTGCTAATAAACTGAACCCATCTAATATTATCCTCTGAAACTCAAAGCCTCTCCAAACTGTCGATCTCCCCTTCCAATCTCACTGTGTTGTTCTCGCTGAAGTTTATACTCAAATTATGTCCTGTATTCGCATCAGGACAATTCAATTCAAATCATATTCTGGTTTCTATTTTGAGGGGAGGGAAATATATTTTGCCCCCATCACTGATGTTAGTGCTGAGAAATTAATTTTTCTATTTTGACACCCAGGGTCAGGATCAGGCACACATGTAAAGATCCCTCTACTGATAGGCCTCAACCTCAGTAGAGGAATCCACTGACCCAAAACAAACAGTGAATATATTTTATAGTAAAAAATGCTAATAGCCAAATTAAGATTTAGCAGAAACAAGCATGAGTGTCACCCATCAGTGACACTCCTTAACATTTTGCTCAATGTAGATCTCACCCTGCACATGAATCTTCAAAACCCACCCTCCAAATCCTCTTCCTTTTCTATTTTAATTAAGGTTCAACCATTTATCTTGTTGTGGAGATGCCGGTGATGGACTGGGGTTGACAATTGTAAACAATTTTACAACACCAAGTTATAGTCCAGCAATTTTATTTTAAATTCACTAGCTTTCGGAGGCTTCCTCCTTCCTCAGGTAAATGTTTACCTGAGGAAGGAGGAAGCCTCCGAAAGCTTGTGAATTTAAAATAAAATTGCTGGACTATAACTTGGTGTTGTAAAATTGTTTACAATTTATCTTGTAACAAAGGTTCATCTTATTCATGCCGTATGCTTTCAATAGAGAACAGCTAACACTGGAGAATGGCAGTAATCTTATCAAAGGGGTTCTGATGTCATTCTGAATGATTACAGTAAAGTTTACGCAGTTTATAAACTGCCACCTCAATCCCAGGATGAGATTACTATGTGACATTTCCAGTTTTCCCCCATCACCTATCGTTATGGCATGTTTTAGTAAAACTGCCAATTTAGTGACACGTGATGCAGAATTACAGGCAGCTTTGTGCTAAAGACTAACAGCTGCTAGGAGCTGGATTAAGGCAGTTCAAGTGCCTTTCACTAAGGACCAGCTTCTACTTATCTACTCATTGTTTTAAAAAAAACCTGTGATCTTGATTTTGTACTTGAGATAGTGTCATGTTCTTGCACTTGGATTCCACACTTCACTAGCTGGCTACTTGATTAATCACCTACCTCACACTTCACACACCATTGCTCAGGATCCACTCTCAACACTTCCATTAATTGCCATGCCACAATGATGTAACTGAAGGGTTCTTTGTTGCTTTCTATATTCATTTTAATAAATCACTGTCCTTTTGGAGGCACAATGAAGACCAGAACTATTCAAGTATATTGTTGTACAGAGTTATTCCCACACCTTTGGCCTCCATACTTCTGGTAACACTCCTTAACATTCTGCTCGATAAATATCTCACACTGTGCATGGATTTTCAGATCCCACCCCCAAATCCTCTTCCTTTTCTACTTTAAGTAAGGTTCAACCATTTATCTCATAACTAAACTTTGTCTTATTCATGCCGTATGTTTTCAATAGAGAACAGCTAACACTGAAGAGTGATTACAAGGCAGTAATCTCATCAAGACATTCTGCTATTCTGAATGGTTAGAGAAAAGCTTACGCAGTTTATAAATCCCAAGCTGATATTACAGTCTTAAAAACACTTACATCTATCCATTCTTTTACGCTATCTACACAAACATATTCTATCTCCAATCTTTACTATTTGTATTTGGGCTGATAGTGGGAGTCACAAAGATATCAATTGCCAAGGCAGTCCTGGTAGTTTATGTGTATAGACATCCACATTAAAGGATTAATGATTACGACGTTTATCGAGTGATAATTATAGTTGATTATTTGAAGGTCTATTACTATTGGAGGAATGTTGCTAGGACACCAAGAAAACCACTTGCTCTTCTTCAAATAGTGTCATGGAGTCTTGCTACCACCTGAACGTAGATGGTGCCTTGCTTTAATATCTCACCTGAAGGACAGCACCTCTGACAATGCAGCACCACCTCAGTACTACACTGGAGTGACAACCTAGATTATATGCTCAAGAGTTGGAGTGGAGTTTAAATGCACAACCTTCTGACTAAGAGGCGAGAGTGCTACCAACTGAGTTAAGCTGACCCTCCTCAGAAAAAAAACTGCTGTGTTTTACAAGTTATGTTGTCCGGAACAGATGAAGAAAGTTGCGCTTGCTCTAGTTTACCAAAGTTTGGATGAATTTGTAACTGTGGAAAAATGAATAACAGCATTTTCAATAAACAGGAAATATTTTGTTGGTAACATCTGCACCTGTGCAAGTGTGTCTGTATTTTATCACTGGTTCTGATGAGGTGCACGCTGCTACACTGTAAACCACCTCTATAGGTTGTTTAACTGCATCACTGGCCTCTGTTTCTAAACTCTGTAAAGGTGTCATATATATGAGTGAGTAGGTATCATATATATATATTATATGAGGGGGTGTTTACATTTTTCTCTACACTATTTTACATTTAATTGAACTTGTTTTTACATGAATCTTTCTAAGAGAAGCTGCACCTACAGGCCTGGACATCCCAGTGCTTCATTTTAAATCAAATGCCCTTTCTAAATAACAAATGGGCTTATGCTGAACATTCTGGTAATAAAGGCTACCCGAGGGTCGTTCAGGAAGATTTAATTCCTTTTACACATAAAAGCAAGTTTAATAAAAGCTGATATATTCTAGCTCTTTAAACATATCCTCAAGGTTTGAATATACTAACTCATTGAGCAAAGCTTGGTATCAATGTTTAGATTATTGCAAAATGTACAGGATGATGGAATAGAAAAAGATTATCCTCACACAATATCTGGTCCTGAGCCTGCTTAAGTGTAGAATGTACTCGCGCCAATGATTAAAACATTCTTACAAACTGCATCTGATTACAGCTTATTATATCCACACTGAAACTCCTATCTCATTGCATGTTACCTGGGCAAACATACAAGTGCAATATGCACTGATGTAAGAGGTTTATTTTGCAGTGAGAATTTGTTTTTTTAAGGAGAAACCAAGGTGAAAGCCCATAAGAGCCTCTCCAACTAATGGAGTAGTATTTAAGTCTTAGGCTTGCCGCGTAAGAGCAACTGCCCTAATAACTCAACAAACTGCAGGTGGGCCAATTTTGAATGTTTCCATATTTACCCAGGCCAGGTCTGGCTGAATTCAGAACTAACTTTTTCATGATTCTTGCTGTGGCCTTCGGTCGCTGGGGCCAGATGGGAACTGCCAACAAGTCCCTCACAAGGGAGCACTCACCCTCACCGCACCCCACCTTACCTGCTCGATCGTTGTGCCCCAGTTCACACCTTCTCTTCCAACTCTGGTCTACTTTGTTTTCCCCTCCCTCCGCTCCACCATGACCTTGCACTCTGGAATCCTCTCTGTACATCCCTCCACCTTACTCCATCTCGCCCAACATTCACAAGTCTTCTCAAAATCTATGGCTTTGACGACAACTTTGGCCACCTCCCCGAACTCTTATCTTAACTCCTGCTCAGTGTCTGTCTGTCTCCCTTTATGTGAAGGTCCTTCTGACATTTTACTCTGTCAAAGGTGATGTATAAGTGCAAGTTGTCATTGCTGTTTGTGACTCTGAGCACAGTCTTTGCTTTTCTTATTCAAAGCTGCCAGCTTCCAATTGTAGGTCTCCATTATCATCTTCCCATCCTCATTTCCAAATACTCCCATGTTTCTGGGTGATGTGGAATGACATGACCATGCTCAAATGTTGAGTCTGAACTCTTCCCACTTCAGTGTTGTGCCTGCACTTACCCCGTCCCTCTCACTTTCTGAAGTTGATCACCAAAAGCACATATATTTATTGTTGAGGTGCAAATGCTATTATATTCATATTTCCATAGAGACTAATTATAGAGTTTTTCAATAATACAGTGTAAATAATTTCCAATACAAAAAACTGGATGTTATTCAACAGGCCAACTCAATCATCACTTACCTTCTCCATCTCCAAATCCTTCCACTTCACAGAAACACCGTCTCCTTATAACTCCCAGTACTCTCTCACAGTGACAGTCTTGCCTTCCAACTCCTCTACCAGATCACAGTTGTCTCCCAGTAACTTGCTCCCTCCAGTTCAAGGCGGTACTCTCCTGCTCTAACATCCACAGCTCACAGAAACTTTCCCCTTTCCAGCCCCACCAGTTTACGAGACACTTTCCCTCAAGTTCACAAAGGCACTGTACCTCCTTGACGTTCTTTTTCCTGCCTGCTTTTGCTGCTTCATTCTAGGATCTGACTCTGTGCTGCAGGCAGGAATTCCTGATTTATTGCAAAACCAAGAATTCCCAGTTGGAGCACAGTCCAGTCCAGTCTGGGAACAAAGCAGGAGTGACGATGCCTGAAATTCAATGCACTGAATCCTTTTGAATAAACATGGATTCAAAATAATAATTTTGTATCGGCAAATGTAAATGTCAATGAGATGACATCACAAATGGTGTTTTACCCTCCTCTGGATATAAACCTTTGTGCGAGATGCTTTACTGCCACAACATTGCATCTATAACCTTTCACAGCTCTCTCAACGCATCTTTTCCTAATGAAAATATCACGCTGGACTCTCACTCTATTTCCAGTCAGTAACTGTTCTGCATTTATAACTGGGAGGTTCTCATGTTCTGATGACAATGCACCTTTAAGGTTCTCCCACTCAAGCTCTTGGTTTTTTTTAGATCAGGCAAACTCCTGATGGTAGGTATACTCCTTTGTGTGTGAATAAGCACAGTTATCACTTCTATCACTTGACCGTACTTTGCTGGATATTTGATGGACATGGTACTTGACTTCATCCCCTCACATTCCAGTCCCTTGCTGAATATGGGCATGTTAGGAATGGGCTGTTCACTTGATCTTGCAATTGTAAATGCTGACTGCTCACAACGGGGGTCCCTTTGGAAATGGGCTTGCTAGGATCACACAATGGGTAAGATTTCTAAAAACATTCTGGCAGCACACCACCTTGACTAAAAAGCTGCTACATTTGTAACTAAGATTTTACAAATGTTAAACTTTGGAAAGATAGTTCAGAAATCTTTAACCTGCTTTGCAATAAAATCAGCTCCTTAGACAAATCACTAGTGAGCACTTAGTCATGACCTAATTATGTTCATATTGAGGCCATGAAATTTGCTGATCTAATTGCAAGTATCATCCAATTATTCTTTTGAAATTAAATCAAGAAGTATATTGGTACTAAATTACACTGGGGTACAGTCACTTCACTGCATTAACAGTTTAAAAATAGATAGCAACTACATTGTCATGCTTGTGTAAGTTCATTCAGTTTGTAAACTGTCCTGAATGTTTGTTATGAATGAAAAGCAGATTCATTTTATAGTGACATTTTCTGGCAGGTTCGATCTCATCAAATGACTTTGCAAACCATTTCCAAAGCCACCTGTTTGGGTGGGCAAGGTTTAGAGAGAAGGCAGTCCTCCTGAATGTTCTTGTTCCTGCAGTTTCACTTGTGACTGCACTCTAAGGATAATTTCTGTAACACTTGCTTCTCCAGTCAGTGCCCTTTGAAGCCCCAGATTGCAAAGCACTCTGAGACTGTTCTTTCACAAGTTGTTGTTCAGTCAGTTACTCAGAAAATATTTTGCAATTGTACCGGTGAGCATCAGATACTGTGGCCTTTAGAGAGTGCAAGTGCACTCTCATATACAGCACCATTGCAGCCATCGTCATTCACCTTGTGCTAATATCTATTTTATAGTTCCACTTGTACGCATAGCTCTTCTCATTCTACTTTCAATAGGAACCTGTACTTTTCTGCTGGGTACATATTGCTGTTCTTCTAAAGGATGACTAACCATCTGGATGACTTTAACAACACATTCAAAGACAATACAGTTATAGGGGATCTGTCGGGTAATGACACTCAGCAGGAATGGTAACTTTTCCTCTCTTTACTTAAACTCCCAGTGCTGGCGATAGGCCAGAGGGAGAGGCAGCAACATTATTTTGTTTTGCTCAAAATTATAGTTTTTAAACTCAATATTTAAAACAAAGAACTGATGGATTCCCATTTGTTGCAGATTGTTGATATTTCATGTTTCAGTGTATGTTTCATTGTCTGTTTCAGTGTTTGTTGCCATTATACGTGCAATAATTACATCATTTAAATATTTACCAAACGCAATGCCAGTGCGTAAAAAGTATTTCGAGTCAGACCACGATTTAACACAAATACTTTAAAAAAAAAGTGGCGTGGTTCATTAATATGCTGGGTTTAAAACCTCTATTATATTCAGACAGCCTTAAAATGAGCATTAAATGGAGACTTGTGCTCTAACTTTTACTGTTTTGAAAATAAGTCCTTCAGGTTTGCAGAACGTGCTAGTTATTTGCTATAAAGGGGAGCAGCAATACTGATATTTACTACTCCTTTTCATGGTTGTACTCAAGTCTCCTGACAACTCCAATAGAAAATCATGCCAGTGTCTGGGGAATCCAGGCCTGCGGGAGTCCCATAAAATAACCTTATACATGTATAGAGTCCTCATTTTCTCTGACGGAAGTGCCATACAGTCCCTGTAGTGCTGTCCGACATCTTAGGCCATTTTGAAGCTTTTTGTCTGGTCACGAGAGTGTGTGTTCTGTCAGAATTTACAAATATATATGACAAGTGACCTCATCAGCAACTATATTGATCCAAATTTAGGTACAGTTGGAAAAACAAATCCTCAAACTATATTATGGAGATTGATTGCTTTAATCTACCAGTAGGTTGAGAGTTTGCTCCCATTCTTGCTCTCACCTGTGCTGTCACAGTGAGGACGCTGTCATGGTGAAGGGCACTTTCATGCATCTCCCAGTGATTAGCTCAAGACCATGATTACTAAGGCCTGGTAGCCGGCCAGCTGATCATCTTCAAGGCTGGGGAGCAGGGATAAGAAAACTTAATTCAAAAGCAGGTAATAAATAATGAAGAGCGATTTAAATATTAATTGGGTTGGGCAAGGAATTAATCTTTTACTATTGTGGGTGGTGGTGAAAGAGTGGGAGAAGTGGAGACGATGGTCATTGTGAAACAGGCTGCTCATCAGTTTTCTGTCTTCGTGAAGATAAATTAGATTTTTTAACGATGCAGATACCCTAAATAGGGATAAGCTCTGAAATAAATTTAGTGTCTGAAGCTATTTAAATTGGGCTAATTTAAGTTATGAAAACCCAGATTTATTCCATTGGGATTCAGACTCCTTTTGAGAAAACGGTGCAGGATATGCGCTTCAAAATGTGTCATTTCTGCTCATGCTGTCCACCATTTTGCTAGTGCAGCAAATGCATGCGTATAGTTCTTTGCAGGCTCCTGGTGTCAACAGCTGAAATAGAACGACTGTTAAGTAGCTGATGATTGATTTTGTTTTTAGTTGTAATTTTACTTTTTATGAAATGTTTTATTGTATAGTCACAATAGCTGATTTTTCTGTCTGTTGCTGGCTCTACATCACATGGCTGTTTTTCCTTGGAGTTCAGTGGATTTGGTCCAAGTGTGTAAGGGACTATCTGCCGGCAGCATCCAACTTTTTTTTTAGTCTAGGGGCGACCTATGGTGTCTCCGGGGCAAAAGAAGAAAAACATTCTAATGTCAAGACTCGCTTGATGCTTATCATTTTAAACCTGTATCCTCTAGCCCTGTGTTCACATTCTGAGTTAAATAGCCTGCATGCATCTACATAACCCTGCACGTTAAAGACCTGAGTCATGTCTTCTCTCCAGCTTTTCTCCAGTGAAAAGTCAAGCTCAGGAAGTTTCTCCTCATAACTTAAAGCTGTAAATCCCAGAATCATCTTTGTCACCCATTTCAGATGTCAAGGCCTTGGAGAGGGTGTGGAGGAGATTTACCAGAATAGTACCAGGGATGAGGCACTTCAGTTATGTGGGGAGGCGAGAGAAGCTGGGATTGTTCTCCTTACAGCAGAGAAGGTTAAGGGGAAATTTAATAGAGGTATTCAAAATTATAAGGGGTTTTGATAGAGTTGATAGGGACAAACTGGTTCCACTGGCAAGAGGGCCGATAGCCAGAGGACGCAGATTTAAGATAATTGGCAAAAAATCCAAGGGCGGAATGAGGAGAAATTTTTTTACACGGCGAGTTGTTACGATCTGGATTGCACTACCTGAAAGGGTGGTGGAAGCAGATTTAATAGTAACTTTCAAAAGGGAATTGGATATATACTTGAAAAGGAGAAAGTTGCAGGGCTATGAGATAAGAGCAAGAGAGTGGGACTAATTGGCTAGCTCTTTACAAAAAACCAGCATAGGCACGATGGGCCGAATGGCATCCTTCTGTGCTGTACGATTCTATGATTTTAAAAAAATCAACAGGTCTAAAAATACACAGGGGTGATATCTGAAAATAGAAGATAGGTTTACTTTTTGAGTATAGACCTTTCGTCAGAACCATTCAATTGAGTGGAATGAGAATATTCCCCTGTTTTAGTCCCCCAAAATATTTTAATCTTTGCTCAGTGGACAACAGTTGTCTGCAGTCTCATTAGACTGATGACCATGTGCCATTAAACCTGACCATCGATGATCTTGCATTGGTTTGTCATAGTGCCAGTAGGTTATGAAATTCATTATTTAGGGGTGTGCTATTCTGAAATGAAGTAAAGGAACAAATCTAAAAAAGGTTTTATTGTTACCACATCATTCATTTTTGACCAAATTTGACAGACTCATCAACTAAATCAGCCTAAATGTGTGTGCACAAGTTAGTTATGCTACGTAATTTATCCTGATTGGTACTGAAGTGAACATTGAGTCCAGAGCCCAGATTGTGATGGATTTACTAATGTGTGAAGCATAAGGGGAAAAAAAAATCTAATTTATAGTAAAAACACGCAGCGACTCACCTCAGCAAAACACTGGCACATTTAATTTTACTGCTGTCTTCGTGTAAAGTCAATATTGATTGGGAGTCAGCAGTAATAATCACATCGACTTTTCTTTCTGATTGTATTTGCAGTTCACTTCTCTTTTGTCTTCAGCCTTCAGCTGCCTGGACCCTAAGCTCTGGAATTCACTCCCTAAACCTCTCCACCTCTCTACCTCTCTCTCCTCCTTTTAAGATGCTCCTTAAAACCTACCTCTGTGACCACCCTGTCCTAATATCTCCTTATGTGGTTCGGTGTCAAATTTTGTTTGATTACGCTTCTGTGAAGCGCCTTGGGATATTTTGCTATGTTAAAGGCACTATGTAAATGCAAGTTGTTGTTGTTTTGTTAATCTCCTCTTTAGTCCAGTGTTTTACAACTGCTTTTTTCTCTCCTTTTCAGGTGGTCTTAGTCTTTGCTCTCAGCATTGGTGCACTTGTAATATACTTCATAGATTCTTCAGAGTAAGTACCGCAATGCTTTTTAACTTTGCTGTTCCATTGGTTTATAGGCAAAAATGTAAATTATTTCTATTTATCGTTTTGTATACATTTTCTTTTGGTGGGATAATTTGTGAACGAATGCTCATGTTTCTAACACATAAATTATTTTTCTGCTGTTCTATATTTTGTGACTTTAAATAATTTACAAATATGAAATCCATCACTTTGGGAGCATTTTTAATGTGTTCTCCTTACCTGGTATCTTAACAGTTAGTCAAGTCTCCTTTTTCCAGGATACGTTGAGATTGCAGTGACAACCGACTAGAGAAAATAAGCTGTTTTCTCACGTAGTTTGTCAATGGGAGGATTACTTTTATTCGTAATAAGTATATGCTTCTTACATTAGCATTGCACTCAAATGGGGGGATTTTTTAAACATAGATACATATTCTGGTCGATAACCAGAGGATACAGATTTAAGATAATTGTCAAAAAAAAGAGGTGAGATGAGGAGAATTTTTTTCACACATCGAGTTGTTATGATCTGGAATGCACTGCCTGAAAGGGTGGTGGAAGTAGATTAAAAAGGGAATTGGATAGATACTTGAAGAGGAAAAAATTGCAAGACTATCAGGAAAGGTCAGGGAATAGGGAGTGGGACTAATTGGATAGCTCTTTCAAAGAGATGGCACAGTCATGATGGATCCAATAGCCTCCTTCTGTGCTGTATAATTCTATGATTCTGTGAGCAAGGCTGCCAATTACTTGAGTTTGCTTGCTTTGGCTGGCAGAGTTTTGTCAGCCCTCTGGATCATTGGATGAAAAACCATGGTACAGCAGGGTGTTCCATCGTGTGGTTGAGCAGGAGAGGGAAAAACTGACTGTCCCAACTTACCTGGTTTGCCCAGCAGGAGGCCCAGTTTTTCAAAGAGCTCTGTTGATCCGGACATAGGGAGACTCATAACCAGGACTGTCCAGTTCTCCTAAATGGAGTTTGATGTGTGGTAGTGAGTGTTTATAATAGAAGAAAATACAGGGATAAGAGGAAACTATACAAATTTTCTAAACACATTGCAACTTTAATTAAGTAACCTGTATTTTGATAAAACTTCAAGTTGGATGGTACAATGTAATTGAAAGTCTTAACGAGTACTCAACTGGTTTCTGGAAGGTTGCTGCCATTGGTTCCGACTGTAAACACTTTTAGAAAATGCAGTAATAAGAAAAGGAACTCATTGGTTGTTTAAGTTTGAGTTTTGATAATTAAAAAAAAAAATAACCCACCTACAACATAGGGCCTCCGAGAGAGAACTAGTGCCTTTTATGATCTGTGTCTCATGCTCCAGCAAGTCCCATAGATGAGGAAAGTTGTTGGATTCTTCTGTGGACATCAACTGCCCAGCTCCTTGTCACAAAGATTCCAATGAAATTGAAAGTAACAAGTGGTTTCACATTAGTACACTAAAACTTTGAAATTAATGCAATGTTTTGTTGTGAGCCAACAACCCAACTTCAAATGAAATTGATGCCGAACTATCTACAGTTGCACACCTGGGATGGGAACCACTGGGGTTTGGTGAACATTTACACCATGTTTTAGATGAAATATTTCAGTCCTTTATTGGAAGATTGCATAGAAAAGGGAATAAATGTCTAGGTTTTTTTCCTTAAATGTTACCGTTTGGAAACACAAAATGCTCTGGGTTTATTGTACTCAACTGAGGCTCTTCAGACCGACCTTATTATGAATCGCATTGGTTACAGATATATGGGAAGAGGAGAGTGCACAAATGTCATTGGTGCTATTTGATTTGACTTTTTCTTTCCTCACGACACAAAACCCTGATTGCTCCTACCTGAAATCATTCATCCCAGCCTGCTGAAGGAAAGACAAAAATGTGAAGTACTTTTCTCATTTGGCTGCTTTGCCCAGCTCTGCTGGGGGTGGGAAGCCTGCCGAAATCTATCTGGTGCTTACTGGCTGGAAAACCAGAGAGCTAATAATGAGTTTTTCCAAGGAAAGCTACAAACTTAACATTTTACTAATGGAACCTGCCATCAAAATAAATTGATCTAATACCAGCTCTTTCTCCCATTCATTTCCTCTTAAAAAAAATTCAAATTATTAGTTCGTCAAGGTAAGATGTGCATGCTCTTGTTTTACTCTATTGTATTAGACACGTTTGCATTGCTGAGGGACGTAGACACGTTAGAGACCGTAGCACTGAGTAGATCTGCTGCTGGAGTGGAGAAGCATGCAGTCCCTCACCCACTTACTTTGGGACAGTCCTACTGAATTTATTAGCACTTCCTTTCTCTTCAGTTAGTTCTTTCCGTTGTATAATTATATTAGCTGTAGCGATTTGCTGATTTGGGAATGCTTTCTGTAGATAGCAAATAGCAATGCATGTACTAGAAATGGCCGCCATTAATCACGTTTTTTTTAGTAGAATGGTTTAATTTTTTGAAAGAATTTATACTACAATTTTTTGATATATTTGTACCTGACACAACTTTGAATAGTTTCAGAATGGTGCTTTGTATGGGATTATTTTATAGGTCAAACGATCACAGGAAATGCAAGAGGCAGGTGTGACAACTGTCTGCCTTGATTTTCTTAAATAGTGGAGGAAGATTCTCTTCTGGCAAATAACCTGACAGGAGTTTCCCCTCTCCGCTTATTTCTTCAGAGATTTTATACTTAACCAGTGATTTGTTGCCTAAGGCTAGCTCTTTAAAATGCTGAAGCAGACATTAGTCCATTCTAGTGTGCAATGTTTCTGTTAGACTGGTAATGATTCATCAGTAGCCTGATCAATATGGGGCTTACAAATGTAAAACTTTCACAACTCACCAATGAGAAGTAATGAAACTCCAGTGAGCTTCAGCTTAAGAACATAAGAAATAGGAGCAAAAGTAGGCCATACAGTCCCTCGAGCTCTGCCATTCAATAAGATCATGGCTGATCTTCAACCTCAACTCCATTTCCCGCCCGATCCCCAAATCCCTTGAATCACTTAGAGTCCAAAAATCTATTGATCTCAGCCTTGAATGTACTCAATGACTGAGCCTCCACAGCCCTCTGGGGTAGAGAATTCCAAAGATTCACAACCCTCTGAGTGAAGAAATTCCTCCTCATCTCAGTCTTAAATGGCCAACCCCTTATCCTGAGACTATGCCCCATAGTTCTTGACCTCCAGACAGGGGAAACAATCTCTCAGCATCTACTCTGTCAAGCCCTCTCAGAATCTTTTATGTTTCAATAAGATCACCTCTCATTCTTCTAGACTCCAGAGAATATAGGCCCATTCTACTCAATCTCTCCTCATAGCACAACCCTCTCATCCCAGGAATCAATCTAGTGAACCTTCGTTGCACTGTCTCTACGGCAAGTACATCCTTCCTTGGGTAAGGAGAGAAAACTGTACACAGTACTCCAGGTGTGGTCTCACCAAAGCCCTGTACAATTGCAGCAAGGCTGCCATACTTACATGTTAACATTCTGTGCTTCGTGTAGTAGGACACACAAATCCCCCTGAACAGCAACATTTAATAGTTTCTCACCATTTAAAAAATATCCTGTTCTTCTATTCTTCCTACAAAAGTGAATAACCTCACATTTCCCCACATTATACTCCATCTGCCACCTTCTTGCCCACTCACTTAACTTGTCTATATCCCTTTGCAGACTCTTTGGGGGTGATTTTAAACCCCAAGAACAGGTGGGTTGGGGACGGGTGGGAATTGAAAATAGTTGTTTTTTGGGTCGCGACCACAACCCAGCTTTATTTCCAGGTTTAACGTCGGCGCAGAAAAGTGCAGGCTTCCCACTGGGAACGCAAAGTCCGAAAATTTTGCGGTTGCGACCCAAAAAAACAACAGTTTTCAGCTCCCACCCGCTCCCAATCCACCCGTTCTTGGGGTTTAAAATCACCCACTTTGTGTCTTCCTCACAGCTTACTTTCCCCACCTAGCCTGTATTGTCAGCAAACTTGGATACACTACATTCTGTCCCTTCATCTAACTCATTAATATAGATTGTTAATAGCTGAGGCCCCAGCACTTATCCTTGTGACACTCCTCTAGTAACAGCCTGCCAAGCTGAAAATGACCAGTTTATTGCTACTCTCTCTTTTCTGTCTGTTAACCAATCCTCTATCCATGTTAATATATTACCCCCAACCCCATGAGCCCTTATCTTGTGTAACAATCTTTCGTGTGGCGCATTACCAAATGCCTTTTGAAAATCCAAATATACGACATCCACTGGTTCCCCTTTATCTACCCTGCTAGTTACATCCTCAAAAATCTCGAATAGATTTGTCAAACACGATTTCCCTTTCATAAAACCATGTTGACTCTGCCTAATCATATTATGATTTTCTTAAGCCCTGTTACCACGTCCTTAATAATGGATTCCAGCATTTTCCCGACGACTGATGTCAGGCTAATTGGCCTGTAGTTCCCTGTTTTCTCTCTCCCTCCTTGAATAGCGGTGTTACATTTGCTACCTTCCAATCCACGGGGACCGTTCTAGAATCTAGGGAATTTTGGAAGATCACAACCAATGCATCCACTATCTCTGCAGCCACCTCTTTTAGAACCCTAGGATGTAGGCCATCAGCTCGAGGTAATTTGTTAGCTTTTAGTCCCATTAATTTCTCCAGGACTTTTTCTTTACTAATATTAATTACTTTAAGTTCCTCACTCTCATTAGACCCTTGGTTCCCCACTATTTCTGGTATGGTTTTTGTATCTTCTACTGTGAAGACAAATACAAAATATTTGTTTGATGTCTCTGCCATTTCCTTATTCCCTATTATAATTTCTCTTGTCTCAACTTCTAATGGACCCACGTTTACTTTGGCTACTCTCTTCCTTTTTATATACTTGTAGAAGCTCTAACAATCTGCTTTTACATTTCTTGTTAGTTTACTCTCATTCTATTTTCTCACTCGTTATCAATTTTTTGGTCATCCTTTGCTGGTTTCTAAAACTCTCCCAATCCTCAGGCTTACTACTCTTCTTGACAACATTATAAGCCTCCTCTTTTAATCTAATACTATCCTCAACTTCTTTAGTTAGCCAAGGATGGATCACTTTTCCCATGGAGTTTTTATTTCTCAATGGAATATATATTCATTGAGAATTATGAAATATTTCTTTAAATGTTTGCCATTGCTTATCTACTGTCATATCTTTTAATCTAATTTCCCAATCTACCTTAGCCAACTCACCCGTCATACCTATGTAATTGGCTTTATTTAAGTTTAAGACTCTAGTTTCGGACTTAAGTATGTCACTTTCCAACTCAATGTGAAATTCTATCAGATTATGATCACTCTTCCCCAGAGTATCCCTTACTGTGAGATTACTAGTTAACCTGTCTCATTACACAAGACAAAATCTAAAATAGCCTCTTCCCTGGTTGGTTCCCTGATGTATTGTTCCAGGAAACTGTCTCGAATGCATTCTATGAACTTGTCCTCCAAACTACTTTTGCCAATTTGATTTACCCAGTCGACATGAAGACTAAACTCCCCCATGATTATTGCATTACCTTTGTTACAAGCTCCTCTTTTTTCTTGATTAATACTCTGTACAACAGTATAACTACAGCCAGGGGCCTATAAACTATTCCCACCGGTGTTTTCTGCCCCTTGTTATTTCTTATCTCCACCCATACTGATTCTACTTCCTGATCTTCCGAGCCGAGATCCTTTTTCACTCCTGTCCTTATGTCATCCTTTATTATCAGGGCTAACCACACACACACACACACACACCCATGTTGGCTGTCGGTACAAAACGTCAAGTACCCTTGAATATTTAGTTTCCAACCTTGGTCACCTTGCAATCACGTCTCATTAATGGCTACTAGATCAAACCCATTTATCTCTATTTGTGCCATTAATTCATTTATCTTGTTATGAATGCTTCGTGCATTCAGATAAAGTGTCTTTAATTTGAACTTTTTACTATTTTTCCCTGATTTGACCTTATTTACTGATGCACTATTACCGTTAAGCTGTCCCTTCCTGTCACACTCTGCTTATCTTTACCCAAACCGCTACACTGCTCTATGGTCTTGACTTTTCCCTTTAGTTGTATAAATTTCCCCTCCCCAGCTTGTATGTTCTTTTTTGGGAATTGACGTCACATTTATTTTCTGCTTAAAATTCTGTTGTCTTGTAAACTTACGAAGAATGAGTTTACCAGAGAGACAGATTGATAAATAGAAGCAGCTAAGATAGTACTGCAATACTATAAATATTGTAAACATATAGCTAAACTTTCCAAAATATCGACTTTCTATGACTTCTGTTCAGCAGCACTGCTCTCCGTCAAAACAGAAGCGACAGCAGAATTGCCCCCTTTACCAAGTGTCATGGTTTCTTTTACCTTTTAAATATATGGGAGTCCAGGTCTCTGAAAGCCTCCAGAACTTGTATAACAACAGGTATCGTCCAGCATCACACACAGCCAAGTGGTTCGCAGGCTATGTCTCTTGATCCAATAGAATCAAAACAAAAATGAAAATCTCACCTTGTATTTTGTGTTTATTGAACACACTGAAAACCGTGTTGATGCTCAATTCCTTCAGTCTGGCAATGGCACCAATAACTCCACCCTCCTCCACCATGTCTCCTCCGTGGCCTGCCTTTACAGTATTATCCTCACATGGTTCCTCACCAACCAGCCACAATGCAGCCAGTGCATTGCCAGCAGTGGTTTCTTGTCCTGCCCACACATGGACAACTCTGCAAGAATTAATCCCTGCCCCTCTCCTTTTTCTGCTTTTACACATTGCCCCTCAGAAGCATTTTCCAAAACTATGGGGTAAATTTGCATTTGTATGCTGATGACACCCAGCGCTATTCTGTGCCAGCTCCCTCAACTCCTTGTGTACTTCTGTACTGTTAAACTGCCTGTCCTGGATAAGCCATAATTTCCTCCACTGGAATATTGGGAAGACTAAAATCATAATTTTAGCTCCTGCAAAAAACACCACATCCATGCTAATGAGTGTATCTCCCTCCTGACTGCTTGATCAGGCCAAAACAGATCGTACAAAATCATAGCATCCTGTTCCCTCCAGAACCGAACTTCAAACCACATATCCCGTCTTTCACCAAGGCCGCTTACTTCCACCTCCACAACATTATCAATCTTGCCTTTATCTCCCTGCCCACCAGCCTCCCGAGCTCCAGGCTCCCATTATTCATAAACTCCAACCAACACTCCAGTGCCCTCATCCTATCCAGCTCTAATTCCCATTCTCAACCCCGTTCTCGCTGAAGTCCACTTTTTTTTCCTGCAGTACATCAAATTCAAAATCTTATCCTTATTTGCAAACCTCTCCACTGCCTCACCTCCACCTACTCTTCTCTAGCCTCACATCCCATGCCCTCTGGTCCTCTGACTTTGGCTTCCTCTGATTTGTGGCCTTCACCGTTCTCGGCCTTATTCTCTGGAACTCCCTCGCTGAACCCAGACATCCTACTCCCTCTCTCCCCAACTTCAAAACCCTCCTCAAAGCCCATCCTTTTTGACCATGCTCTTGGTCATTTCCCCAACTCTTCCAACACTGCTCTGCCTCCGTTTCTTCTCTGTGAATTGCCTCAGGACGTTTATTACATTTCAGATGCTATATAAATGTTGTTCTCGTTGCACACTCACAGATAAGTGAATTTTCTGAAATCTTAAGAAGTCATTGATTTTTTTTTAAAGCTCCTTATTGTTCGAGAATTCGAGGGATAACTTTCCTGAACTGCTTGTTCTACATTTTGAAGTAGATACATTCTGTCCTGAGAATCACATCATCTTTGCCTGGGGTTGGAATGTTGTAATTTGCAACCTATAGTCTAACTTTTCTCTCTAGAAACATGGGTCCAGAATTTGCTGTGAAAATAATGGTGGGGCTAACAGCGCTCACCGTTATTTATGTGCAAATCGGAAAGCAATTTCCAGCGAGCGCACATGCGCAGTTAAACACGGAAATCCGGAAGTTGCTGCCCGAAACGCGCAGCCCCTACATCAGCTTCGTGAGATCGGTATCTCACTGTCTGACTCACCGTTCAAGCACATTGAACGGCGTGAAGTTCCTGTATTTGCATGGTAGGTATGGACTAAACTCGCCACAAAATGTTGGGGCTTGATCATTCCAGCCTAAGCACCCTTTTAACAACATGATAAGTCTTAATTACTGCCCAACAACTTCTCTGGCACTGAAAGTTAACTTTTACATATATGGAGTCTCATTCCTTTAGCTTTTAATCGTTAGAGATTTTTTTTTAAAATGTAAATAATTTTTTTTACTTTCTGTCTCTTTTCTCTCTCTCTCTTAATCCAATCTTTCTTTCCCTCTCTTTCTTTCGCTTTCGGTACTTGATTTGACATTGAATTCACTATTTCTTGCTTACCCTTCCTGGTTTAGACTGCGTTGTTCATTAATGATTCTTCAGTCTAATTGATTAAGGAGCTTGCTTGCCCTGTTCACACAGGTCCCAGATGCCCTGTATAGGGCTTCGCACTGTTTGGATCTCCAACTGAAAGTAACTTCCAGCGCAAAAGCTCATGGAAAGTTTATGGGCAAGGGCAAGTCATTTGTTTAGCGCATTCAGTAAATTCTGGCCCATGATGTCCCTCACGATATATTGGGTGCAGTGCTACAGACAATGAGAGATATTTACAATTTCTTCCTTGTCTTATTAAGTCTGCCTACCAGTTTTTCATTTCTGGTATAATCTATATCCCCCCCACCCCCCAAATTACAGAGGTGGAATGCAGCCATTGGCAAGACAAGGGAATTGTGTTTCTTGGAAATGAGGGACGAGGGATCATCAAGGTCTTCCAGATATTTTGACAATCACCTTCAATGTAAAGATGGTTATTTTTACTGGTATCTGCAGATATGTCACTTTTCGAACACCCCAGTGATCTTAGGATTAATTACTCATATTGGCCTAACCAGAGTCTGTTAGGATGTGAGCGAGTATCAGAATGTTTATGATAATTTGGACTTCACCATAGGTTGGGCTCTGATATCAAAGTAGGTCAAGGTCATTATCAAGATAACCAACAAATCAAATCTCTCCATTACCTTTGGGGTTCCCTGGAGGTTTTCCTGAATCCTGACCAATTAATTGACCTTTAATGCGCTATGTGGAGATAAATTCCATTCATTGAATGCAAGGCAGTGTTTGGAAATACATTACAATCACATGGAGTTTGCTGCCAACACAGTCCGCCTGGAGCCAAAATTCCCAGGATATCGTCCCATCACGGAATGTGTTGTATAATGGATAAATGAGGATCAGGTTCCCTTCTTGGATTTCGCTGCGTGATGAATAGCAGATGATTGTTGATATTTGATGATAATTAGGCAATCTCTACAGCAAAAGGGCACAACCTCAAACTTCAAAAGAGAGACAGTTTAGGTTTAACAGCTTTACACAGAGGGTGGTAAATGTATAGAATGGACTACCTATGGAGGCAATGGGGATGATTGTAGCAACAAATCCAAGAGACAGCTGGATAAGTATTTGGAGAAAAATTTGATATAGCAGTTGGAGAGGTATGGTGGCATATGATATTCCCTAGACACTGGTACCAGCCAGAAGGAACTCAATGGTTTTTTTCCAGTCCTGTACAGAAGCACGTTCCTGTATATTGCGATGCATATCCCATCCTCAGAACAGAATTGTGAGAGTTGGGTTCATTCAGATCCTTGGAAACTATACATTTGGCTTTAGAATTTTTTCCGTCCACTTCTTGCTTATTATTTACTATTCTTCCAATATTAGATGAGTTAGCTGAGCCATTTAAGGCCCAGTAGCTGGTAACTTGTTCCCTCTGAGGAGCTTCCGGTGGAGGAGAGCCAATACTAATTTTACTCTACCTTGGAGATTAAATTGACTGAACTGCACTGGTGTTTGTTATATCTGGCAATATGATAACCAGCATCTACCAGATGTAATGTTGGGCACTGCTTCTTGAAACCTTATTTTTGTATATGTCTAACAATCATTCTCGGAAATTCGGGATACATGTCTTGCCTCTGATTCATACACAGTTGAACATATCAGTGCTGATGGCACTTGTATATATAGGACTTCTATTACAAAATGATAAGTCAACATATTTATTTGCCCATTAGTCTAGCTGAATTTGTAATATTCTCAGGGAATGAACGGAGAACGCTCTTCAGTTTATTTTCTCTTGTTTTATCACATGATCGTCCTTGTCTTCAAAAAGTGGCATAAGAACACTACACTTTACTTTGAGTTAGGCTTTAACAGTCAAACAAATTTATTAATCAGTAAAAGAACAATCAAAAAGCAGTAACATAAGATATAGTTTTAAAGTAGTTGTTGAGTTTAGCTGGCTCCTCATAGTGGAAAGTAACATTGTTTGCAGCTGCTGCGCTAAACTATGATATAAGTAATATTCTTGCATAGTGGTTGTTTCTCCTTCATCACCATCTACAGAAGCTATCTGGCCTGACTATCTCTGTTTGAAGGCTTCAGACAGACTCTGTGATTTGAGTAAGAGGAGTTTCAGAAAACGGACCAAGAGCAAGCAGATTTAAATTTCAAATAACTGCCAATCCAACACATACTTGAACAGATCGCACAAGATGTTTGTATTTGAATTGAATAGCTGGGGCCCTCCTTTCGAAATGAGGTATAAATAAACTGACTAAAGTCTACAATAATTGCATTAAGTTTAAGCTGGGTATGATTTCTGTGAGTGAAGATAGTGTTTAACCCCTTGTGTATTGTGACAGAATTAAAGAAACCAATACTATGCTAAATCTTAGACAACAATATTTAATTTTTGTCACAGTCATAGCTCAGTGTATTACGAGTGGAAGATAAGTTAACTCTAAATCATCACATCTGTTAAAGTGGAGCGATGCATTAAGGTAGAAAAATCAAAGTAGATTTAATGGCAAACTATTTTTTGCTTTATTCACATGTACAGTGTGAAAAAGCCTCATGTTGCATTATGTTATAATGTTTGCTTACTGTCTATTAATAAAGCTTTTGCCTACAATACTGGCCTTTTGGATCTCCAAACAATAAACTACAGTGTGCTTGCAAGAATATCCAGCTTTATGTAGTTCAGTATGAAACCATCACTGTAACCTGTTCATTGTCTAAGTGATCTCATCCACTCGGGGGAAATCTTCTCAGTACAGTAACGAAGAAAGATAGATTAAGTTCTCTCCAATAAAACCAGAACTTACATGGAAATGCACAGCAGGTCACGCAGCATCTGCATGGAAAAAAGCCAGGTGTAACCCTTCTTCAGGCCTGGAAACTGGAAGTTAAGCAAGCCCTTTTGCAGGATGAAAAAGAATAAAGGGGAGGAAATGAGTCAACACAGATTCCAATCACTGAGAGGAGGTTAATGGATTGATTGATCTATAAACTGCTCAGTAGGGAAGCAGGATCCCATTAAAGGGTATAAACAATCATCTCATTGAGGCAATGAAAAGACATTAGAAGCAAAGAAAGTGCAAACAGCTTTTAACGTCTTCACAGATGACCTTCAAAAATAATTTGCCACCTCCGTAAAGTTGCAAATCGGGGAACAGAAGATCGTTAAAAATCTGGGGGTTATTACCCTTTACAGAGTGTGACGGGGAGAAGGGGGTGAAACAAGTGCAGATTGAGGCCTACCAATATTGGGCCGCCTGCAAGCTAAGTTCTGGGGATTGTCCAGGGGCGGCAGGGCCCGGAGGAGCTTTCCTTCTCTGGGCCCCACAAAAATAATTCCAACCTTAGCTTCGTTAGGCCTCTTCAGCTCCATTGCTCATGGAAGTGATGGGAGCCTGGACATGCTCCAATCAGTTCCAACCTGAAATGGCAATTGGGGTGCTCTTTCCATCATAAGACCCTGACTTGCTTATTAATAGAGGCCTACTGCCTGCATCAGGCAGGTGCTCAGGACACCCACCCCCCCACCACGGTAGGCCCCTTTCAATATTGAGTTGGCACATGATCAGCGTTAACGGGGCAGTTAGGCTACTGACCCCATTTTGAGGCCATTACCCCGCCCCCTGTTAGCGCCAGGTGAAGCAAGTGAAAATTGACCCCAATCCACTTCAAACAAAAGCGCAGTTTACACAATTAAATATTAACATCAGAATGAGAGCGGAGTCAGACAAAGTGTCACACCTCCAGTAGAGAAGGTGTGGTTTATGATAGAAAATCAGTTCATATTTCAAAATAAATATTGAGGTCCTTATTACATAGGCCAAATACAGGCTGAAGGCAGGAGGAGGAAACAGCAACGAATATGCCCATTAGAGGGGCTCCTTCTTTCTGAAAACACGTTTAACTGACCTTTTTTAGTTTTTTGTTTGTTTGAGGGAGAAAGGTCAGCAGAGCAATGCAGTATGTCATGTGTAAGTGACACTTGGGCCTAGGTCTGCAGAGGATAAATCGAATGGGTATGTGCCTCAACCTGGCCAATCTTGCAATACCCACTGCACCCTGATGACCCACTGCAGCCAGGCACAGACCCAGGCAAATCACTCCTGATGATGTGTTTGTTCTTGTGTCGTGTGCTTGTTTGTCGATGTTTGCTCAACACGCACTTCCTCATGAAAACAGTGCCCCTTGAAGTGTGTTAACCCTATCTGAAAATATGCTGTAGTAAACGTTTATTCCCTCAAATGTGAAATGTATTAATTTTATAAATGGAGCCGTGATAGGATACTGCTGAGAGGATTTCATTTTATTATGTGCCTGGAAATGTTTATGATGCTCAGCAAAATGAAGTAAACTTTAAAAAGGTGTCAAATAATGGCCAGTCAGTTTAACACAGGAACCCTTTGAATATTAAACTTTTAAGATATTTATATTGTACCATTGCAGGGTTAATTCAGGGGGTAAACAAAGATTTTTTTAAAACTACTCTGGGATTTTAGGGCTTTACAAACTGTCTGCCTTTTATTGTGGAGCCCTCAATTCTCATGGTTCAATGGCAGTAATTACAGCCTCAAAACTACTGTCAACTTTCTCTGCTCCCCTACTGGGATGAAGATATGCGGCTGATTACACAAGCTTGTATGTAATCTGCAGAAGGAACCTTCTCGTGCTTAGTCACAATTGCAATCAATTGAGTATCACTTGCAGCCATAAACAATCACACTGACAAGGGTTACTTAACAATTCACAAGGGAAACTTCTTTCCATCCCACAAACAATTAATTTTGTGAGTCACTTAAGTGTTGGGAGGGGAATGCTCCGCTCTAACCAATTATACATATGAGTCATTTAGCAGGTCACATTGAATAAAAGCCTGGAATATAATTAACCAGAATATTCGGTCACTGAAGTAAAAGAGCAACCAATTTTTAACAAAATGTTATTTCTCAGAACTGCTATAAACAGCATCGAGTGACACACCATTTGTTAACGGTGTTTTGAGGCACCAGGAATTTAGCCGTGTGGAATGGTGATTTTAGATCCTGGGTGAATTTCCACAGAGTTCTCCTGCTCATTTGCTGTAACTTTTTTGTTCCACGTGGCTTCGTATTAGATTATTTCTCACTGGTGAAGAATATAGCTTCAGGTTATTGCAAAGACAGAGAGGGTGAACTATGCCCTGGACACTAGCGCAAACGGGCGACAGCCAGTCAGCAGCGCATTTTATACACTGCTCAGTTTTCTTTTGCGTTGACTTCAAGTGTAAAACAGGCTGCCGATTCACTATTGCCCCCTTTTGCACTACTGTCCAAGATGACTTTGACCCCCAGGGTTTTGTAAGTCCAATGATAGCTCCCCAGTGATAAGAGCAGTCAGACGTTTGCACACACTGATCTAAGTGGACTGTTTGGGTGCACGTTATCCCTGCACTGCAAGGTGACCTCAAATGACCCAGGAGGTATTTATACAAATTGCGATAGGGAATAATGTCACATCTAGTTCATTATAAGGGAGATACTGAACAGTCTGCATCATTTCCCTACGTTTTCTGAGACAGCCTGCTCAGCTTGGGAGGAGTTTTGTTTCTTTTTGGTTGGGACAGGGGGATGAATTGGAAGTTTCTCTCCTCAGTAAGGATCTGGTCCATTGTTTTGTTTCTCTCCCCTCCCCCCCTCCTCCCCCCCCTCCTCCCCCCACCACCCCAATTATCCACCTGACCTTTCCTGCCCTGAAGGTGGTGCCTTCACAGATTCTGGTAGCCCTTTGATATGTCATCCAGGTGAGCCTATCCAGAGAGCGTTGGTGGGCTATTCAACTTTGGAGGGCATCGCATTGTGTGTGGGTGCATGCGAACCTGATCCAAATCCCGCCACTGTCTGCTGTCCACAGATGTGCCTTGAGATAGTGATCAGGAATGGAAACCGTGGGCAATTTTTCTCCTTCCCAGCCTGCCACACTTGAGACCATTTGTAGAAGTCCTGTCATTGCAGCTCCCTTTGTTCCTGTAGCTTACAGCTTTCAGTCTGTTGCTCCAGTTTAGTTGGAAGGTTCTGAAATTATGATTCCAGTCAGGGAACGGAGCTATTTCAAATGGGAGAGCTGCCGACTCGCTGACTCATTCTGTCAAAAGGATGGCGAATGCTTCTCTCAGTGTTGCATAAACTAATGACTCAGATTTGCCATGTCAGCATTTAAGGGACTGCCATTAAAATTACAAAGTTAGCTCAGTCATTCATTCCATAAGAGTACAAGGGTCTCCTTTGCACACAATGTAACAGCCAAGTTATGAACTCTTGATTCGTTTCATTTGAGGAGCACAGTTAAATGAAAGATTCATTCTATCAAAGTAGAACCAGGAAGACTACTCCATAAAGGTATAAATTAAGGTCATTCAAGTTTTACCCTGGTTTACCTAATATGGCTTCTGGGCTGGCAGCCCCTTACTGAGCTCTCTGCCTCTGCAGCTCTATCCTTGGCCATCCGTTGCCATCCGTTGCCTTTTTTCCCCCAGTCTCCTCTCTTCCACGGTTTTAAGTTCCCCAGGCTCTAATAGTGGGTGCATTTTAGCCCAAACTACAAGTTCAAGCTACAAGTATAAAGTTACCTGTGCAGAGCCCGTGGCCCATCCCCTATCCCCACTTGTTCTTTGTTTTCTCTGGTGGTCGTTTGGAGGGCTGGAACTCTGCCCGTATTTGACTTCCCAACTCCTGCCACCAGGACTACGCTGCTCTACTGGACTACACTGAGACTCGGCTGTGCTACTCAGTTGCTTCAACTTTCAAGGTAACTTTATCTAGCCTAAAGCCCATCTTCCACCTGCTGCTGAGTTTCTAACTATACATCACTGCACTGCTGGCTTCTCAGTTTTATTTTGTGGGTCCTGGACAGAAATCCACTTCTCCGAGGCCAAAGTCCATCTCTCCACTGCCTCTAGACCTTGTAGTGATCTCCAGCATCACCGCCATATTCTACAGAGACAGTATTCTGTGCTGAGGCATCTCGATTCTATTGTCTGGTCAGCTGCTGCGTCCTCAGTTTTCTGCTCCAACGCCGTGAATTTTTCACTCTACGCTGAGCTAACTCTGATCTGTTTCTGCTGGTTCCCATCCCGCTCTAGATTGCGCTCCACTGGTGCCGAATGACCTTTGCTCTCCTGCTTTCCGCCTGCTTCGCATCGTCGCTGACTCCATTCATCCCTCCGCTGGCATACTGGATCCATCAATGTGCACTATTAATCACTCAGGTCACTACTCACCTCCGCTGGACTCCTGGATCAACCTAAGCTGGCTCATTGTCGATTGTCCATGCTTCGTTGGCCCTCAAAGTTCCATGGAGATAGCTATAGCCCACAGATATACTGTGCCTCAAATACCTCCTGGTCTTACTCACACCTGTCTCTGAACCTGAACATTAGTTCATCCGTGCTCCAAGCTGACTCCATCCCATTTACAAGTCAACTTCATCTCACCATGGGACCTCTGACTTTAGCTATGGACTCTCATTTATATTTATTATTCGTTCATGGGATGTGGGCATCGCTGGCGAGTCAGGCATTTATTGCCCATCCCTAATTGCCCTCGAGAAGGTGGTGGTGAGCCGCCTAGGCTCACTGCCACCTTCTCAAGGGCAATTAGGGATGCGCAATAAATTTATTGTCTCCTCCCTATTCTTCCTTTTGTAACCAGGACATATCTATCCTAATCTTTGCCATGCCTGTGTAACCTGAATTTCCTCTGTGTCCATGTGTGTGCACATTTTAGTTGTCGCTCCAGCCCCGAGCCCATTACTGCTATTCCCTTTTCCTTTCTCTTCTCTTTACCCTTTGGACCATTCTTTCCTGTTTCCTCCCCTTCCTGTAACCCAATCACACCTCCTTTCATTTCTCCCCTCTTAGGTACTTTGCCCACTCCCACCGCCCCAAATCCCTACTTCAACCCTTCACTATTCCTCTCACCTCCTACTCTCCTGCTGCTGTCCCAGGCTTAATTCCCTCCAGGTTAAGCACACAGCTTCCCTCTGTGCCTCTCTCGGCATTCTCCGAAGGGCCCATCGAGCAGCGACCCCAACTGCCCCATCCTCCTCTCTTGCCGACCTTCCCAACCAGCATGCCCTCTGGGTGCTAAGCTTGCCAAATTTACTCCCATGCCACTCACCCCTCCCACTGCTGACCCCATGGACTCTACCAGCGGATCAACAATCACCGCCCCTCTCCGCATCTCCCTCCAGAATGTCCGTTCACTTGTGAACGAGGCCCTTGGCATCCATGAGCTTATTGTAGACAATTGCATTGACATCATGACCTTGATGTAAACTTGGCTCACGGGTGATGACATCTTGCCCCTCCCTGCCTGGCTGTACCTTTCACCACATCTCACCTAGGTCACTCGAGCACCTCGCCTCGTTCAAACTCTCTTTCCTTTCTTTTAAGATCCTCATTCTCTACCACCCAACCAAACCCCACCCCAAGTTTCTCACCGAGATATCCTCACTCTTTTCCTCCCTCAGCCTCTGCATGTAAGTAAAAATATATATACCAATATGCTTTTTACTTAAACTGTTCTTGTCCTTGAATAAAGGCCATGAGGCTGATGGTTCCAAAGTATAATAGCTTTATTAAGAAGTTATAACAAGTAACAAAGATGTTTAAAATACAAAAGTACAATTAAGTACGCTGGTTAGATTGATACAACCTGGCTTATTGTTCACGAAGCCACGGACCCCAGAGTGCACCACCGAAGGACTGATCTATGGACAGTCCAGCCGTTTACCAGGAACGTTCTGGTTAGTCACCGATAAGCACCTCACTTATATATGTTTTAAAGACAAACAACTCTGTATGTCTGAGCTTCCCATCAATCATCTTCTCTGTCTCAAAAGGGAGGCTATCAGTCTCACTTCCATACTCCCATCATCAATTCCCACAGCCCTATCCTAACGTCCCTTTTGCCAGGTGGTTGTTCACCAAAAGGGCTTTCTCACAAGGTTGTGAGAAGCTTGTTTTGATACAAACAGCAAACCCTTTGTTCACAGCTGAGTAAGATGTATTTTACTTTAACATTAGGTTTATAATAATGTAGCTTAGATTTATAATAATATAGAAAACTTGTTTAGTGCTTTTCTTACACTGCACTAAATGACTTCTCATCCTCGATGATTTCAACCTCCATCTCAACTCACCTTGCCCTCTCTCCTTTGAGTTCACTGCCCTCCTGTCCTCCCTTATCCTCTCTCTCCATATAAACTTTCCTACCCCTACTAGGGGGCCTAGTCGCAGGATAAAGGGTCAGCCATTTAAGCCTGAGATGAGGAGGAATTTCTTTACTCAGAGGGTTGTGAATCTTTGGAATTCTCTACCCCAGAGGGTGTGGATGCTGAGTCGTTGAATATATTCAAGATGTGGAGATGCCGGTGATGGACTGGGGTTGACAATTGTAAACAATTTTACAACACCAAGTTATAGTCCAGCAATTTTATTTTAAATTCACAAGCTTTCGGAGATTTTCTCCTTCCTCAGGCAAATGTTTCAAGATCTCCTTGAAGCCTACGCATTTATACATATTGAACAATAATACATGGTGTTTACAGACTGCCCCTGCAACTGCCCGTTGCCAAGGCAATCACCGTGTTCAGACAGAGAGGTGTTACCTGCAGAACCTCCGAATACACATTCAACAAAAAAACAAACAGGGAAAAAAAACAGAGAAAAAAAAACACAGAGAGAGGCAGAAACATCCGGAAGGCAGAGAGAGCCAGCAAATGACCCATTATATTAAAAACAGTGATTAAAAACGGTGATTGCCTTGGCAACGGGCAGTTGCAGGGGCAGTCTGTAAACACCATGTATTATTGTTCAATATGTATAAATGCGTAGGCTTCAAGGAGATCTTGAAACATTTGCCTGAGGAAGGAGAAAATCTCCGAAAGCTTGTGAATTTAAAATAAAATTGCTGGACTATAACTTGGTGTTGTAAAATTGTTTACGAATATATTCAAGGCTGAGATAGACAGATTTCTGGACTCTAGGGGAATCAAGGGATATGGGGATCGGGCAGGAAAGTGGAGTAGAGGTTGAAGATCAGCCATAATTTGATTGAATGGTGGATCAGGCTCGAGGGGCCACGTGGCCCACTCCTGCTCCTATTTCTTATGTTCTTATGCTCCTATTTCATATGTTCTTTTGTTCCTTACCCATATTCATGGCCATTCCCTCAACCTGGATAGTTTTTTCTTGCATAGTTAAAGGTAATTTTAGCTTTTGTTTACAGCAAATAAATATCAACAAAAGCATGGTTCACCACCCACGATTCCCAAATAATGAATTTCCGATTGGCAGCAGATGCAGAGTGGAGGCTGAAGTACTCACTCACTGACAAAGGGTAGGGAGAGACAATTGAGAGGCAGGTCAAGTTAGGTTATGTCATGTCAGTATTACATACCTTGAGATAGCAAGTTACAGGTTTTCTGCTCACATACTGAAGAGAAATGGAGCAAGAGAATCAAAAAAAAATGCAGAAAAATTATTGGGAGAAAGAATGAACAGTGCATTTTGAGTATCTGTTAAATTCTGCATAAATGCTCTGGACGTTTCCCAAGAGTATCATCAACAGAATAATAGCTGCAGAAATGTAAGGGGATAAATAGCATACACAGAGAGCCCAAACTTTCTTTACAAATTGATTTCTGCGATGTTAATGCCCCAGACCTGTTGCTGTCTTTAGAGACAGCAAGGGCTTTCAATACCAGCAAGGAAGGATACTCAGCAAAGAAAGGGGCAATACTTCAAAACCAAATAACATATATTGAAGCAATGTAAAATCAGGGGTTGTCCTGTGCCGGGCCAGGAGTCAGGTAGGATATAGTTGTTTTGATTCACAGATTCATAAAATCTAACACTAAGAGTTTTAAATGTCCCATCCTTCCAAAATGGCCATTGAAGCCTCAGTTCTGGTTCACACTTTGCATCCATTAATTCTACAGCTTCTGGCTTTCGACCTTTCGTGTTAGAGCTGGTCGGCTTCGGCTACCGGTTCGGCAGATCCGATTTCTTCACAACTGTTGCGTACAAGCTGGATCGCAAGCTGGCTAGAAAGCAGAGAGTAGGGGTTAAGGGTAGCTACACAGACTGGCAAAAGATGAGAAGTGGTGTTCCACAGGGATCGATGCTGGGAACAATTTACATTGACGAATTGGACTTGGGAATCAAAAGTACAATCTCAAAATTTGGGGACCACACCAATTTGGGAGATGTAGTCAATATAAAGGAAGAATGCGACAAAATACAAGAAAACATTAATAAACTTGCAGAATGGGTGTGTAATTTGCAAATTAATTTCAATATAGATAAGTGTGAGGTGGTGTATTTTGGTCGGAAGGACAAGGAGGCCACCTACTGCTTGGATAATAAGAGTTTAAATGAGATAGAGGAGCAAAGGGATCTGGGGGTACAGATACACAAATCACGCAGGTTAATAAAGCCATAAAAAAGGCAAACCAAGCATTGGGGTTCATTTCTAGAAGGATAGAACTGAAAAGCAGAGATATTATGTTGAACTTGTATAGAACCTTGGTTAGACCACACTTGGAGTACTGTGCACAGTTCTGATCCCTATATTAAAGAAAGGATATAGAGACACTGGAGAAGCTTTCAGTTGGGTGGGCCCAATTTTCCAAAACCTTTTGCTTCAGGTCTCTGCTTCCAGCCTCAAGCTCATAATTTTTCCAGTACTCAAGCCTCTGGCAATCCCACAGCTTCCAGCTTTTGGCTCTGTACATCACCAGCTTCCAACAGAGGAAAGGAACAGAATGAGGGAAGAATACCAACTGGAACTAATGCACATGCAATAGCTCTGCTGATATTCTTGAAGTCAATTTAAGTATTTCACCTTCGGATGAATTGTGCAAGTGTAATATACATTTTATTATTAATCATACATTGTGAAATGTTAATGGCATGTGAAAATTGGGAATTAGTTTTATCATTTTAACATGTAGCAGGTCTAAGTGCCAGGCTGATATTAAAATTAATGACCAGGAAGATTTTTTGCTTTCTGTATATACCCTTTTAATCATTCTGAGAAATTGTTTTAGTTTTAAAAGACCCCAGTATGTGTGCAGCTCCTCCATTTGCCAAACAGACATACCCTTCTGCTTGGCTGCCTCATAATAGCAGCAAATCACTTGGATTCATATAAAGCCAAAATCAGATTTTGTAGATAAAGTGGTTTTATCTGCATAATGCAAAGAGCAGGTTTTTCAGTCACCGGAAACATTGAGTTCCTGTCATGCAAGAAACTTCCATTGATTTTCAATTGATCTTTTTTTTAAATAGAGGCCCAGCTGAATGCATTTCTAAAGGACAGCTTCATCTTTTCCAATATATAGCTTTGGTACTGTTAATTATATATTCAGAAAGGTAATACTGAAAGATGATAAAATGGTTTGCTTTTATACTGACAGGAAATGTCGTTTTTAAGTCCAATTATTGCAAAAAACCCAAAATTGTTCCTGTTGCAAGGCTCTGTTTTCGTACCATGTAATTTTTTTTGACTATTTCTGACATTTTGGACTTATTGTATTCAAAATGTCTTGCGATTACTTCAGTTTCTATTGCTCGCTCAATGTCTGTCAGCAATAATTGAAGTGCCAGGTAATTTGTGACGAGTGCGGATGTATTATACTGAATCAGACAATCGATCTGCATTGTTTGAAAACACTTTTTACGAAGAGGATACATGGATTTACAAGAGGAGAAAGGCAAAAGTCTCCTCTAGTATTTTACACTGTAAATCAGGTGAGTTCGTGTGCTGTTGACAGTCAGATTTTAGCTCTGCAAATCTGTGTTTATTTCCATTAAAGTGAGACAGACTTTAGTGGGGATTTATAGAGGAAAGGAATGGCTTTTCTAGAGACCTCATGTGGGTCTTTGAAGACAAATTGCTGCAAGCTTATTTGTTCTCGAAGTATAGCTTAGTAAATGAAAGTCCATCGTGGAATAAGACTGTTGACTGAGCAGTCATAATGTATGGTTCAGTGTCAAAAGAGAGACACACAGGTTAAGGAAGTGCCAACTGAAGTGAAGTGGTGATAAGGAAAAAAAGTGATGATACTAATTTGGCATATTTGAGAACCAAAATATACCATAAAGATCATTAATTAGAATTCTAGACACAAAGTAACTCGATGTAGATGTTTTTACATTACAGCACATTATTTATTACTGTATTGCACAGTCAGTAAAATATATTGTAACAATGATGCTCTCAAAGAGAATCACTGCTCGAGTGCTGTTTTTCACACCGCACGACAAGCTGAACTTGGAGCAACTATAAATTATGCCAGACTATCAGGTGTGTCATTCTGTGCATTGGGCCTGCAAATCAGGTCTAACAATAACCTCTGGAACTATAAATTCCAGAATAGTACAGCCCCCGAACATGTAGCCCTTTTGGACCCCAAGTCATTGATTTATTTGTGAAAGTCAAAGGTTAGACTCATTGATGAGTGATTCAAATAATTTCAGGCTGCAGTAGCCCACTTCTATCAGTATGTAATTGCAGATAGGACAGTAATGATGTAAAAGATCTTACATACTGTATTTATAGTGACAAAATGTATTGCATCAAAAAGTATATTAAAAATGATCAGAAATATTAGTTGATATAATTATTGTCTTCTTTCAATTTGCTGTAACCATGTATTTATACGGCGAGCAGTAAAGGAATCACTGGGAGAACTGCTTGGGAGCTTACTATTGTTACTTGTAAATTTACAATGTAAAGTCCCACTTGGACCAACACACTTTCATGTATTAAAATGCTTCTTGTATGGTACTTTGTTTGTGACCTCAAATTGCTCTGTACATTACCACTACTGGTGACAGACCTGTGACTATCAGTACTTCACCCTGGTTAATAGTTTAAAACAATGGCACTACCTAAATTTGAAAGGACAAATTGTCTAATTGGTTTTTTTTCACAGTCCAAGTGGGCATATAATAAGTTTCACACACCCACTGTCCTTCACTGAAAATCCAGCAAGAAATGCCTACAGTGTAACTATGAACATTTCACACACCCACTGTTGTGCTGTACTAAAACCCTAGTGACGACACTAGAGGAGTTACTGAGCCCAATGGTATGTGAGAGCTGAAGAGCCACATGGTCCTTTTTGAGTATAATGAGCACTCTCTTCAGCACAGTGTCAACTGGCCTTCTAAACCTTTCCTGACAGAGAGGGAGATGCACCCAAGAGCTTTTTCTCAGAGAAAAAAAACAATGCTTTCTAATGTCCTGTATTTATGTTTAGCATCTGTCACATGCTTTCTGCTTGGTTTTGTGAGGTGTTCCTATTTTCTTCAGCCCCAACACAAGATAGGGAGAGAACTTTTCCCTCCTTCCAGCATACAGTTCATATTGTGATCTTTTCTATCCTGTCTTTTGATCATGTCTTTTCTATCCTGTCTTTTGATCACCCTTAAACAATGCTCAGGGCTACTGTTTCTTTTTCTTCTGCTCTGGACCATGATACTTCCATTGCAACCAAACAACAACAATAACTTGCCTTTGACGCAGTAAAATGTCCCAAGGGGCTTCACAAAACCATAGAATGTAGCTCCTCTCAGATGATATCACAGACTCTGTTCAGCTCCAATATTATTTTTCCCCTTATTGGTAACTAATAACGTAAAACAGTAGTGAAACAAATAATTTAAGTGATAGAAATGTAATGTATTGTAATTATTGATTCACTGCACCATTGTAATAGACATTGCTATATATGCAAATTCTTTAATTAGTTACTTTTCATTTGCTTGATCATCTGCCACAATATTGGGGTGGTAAAATCTTCAAAGCATGCTCAAATGTGATTGAATTCGCCTTCAAGAAATCTCCTTACTAGGACAGTCCTAGTCAACCAAGTAAATCATTGAATCATAGAAAGGTTACAGCATGGAAGAAGGCCGTTCAGCCCATCGAGTCCACGCCGGCTCTATGCAAGAGCACTCCAGCTAGTCCCACTCCCCAGCCCTGTCCTGACCATAGAAGTATGGTCAGCTTGGCTCACTTGATAGCACACTCACCTCCCAGTTAGAAAGTTGTGGGTTCAAGCCCAACTCCAAAACTTGAGCACATAATCACGGTTGATACTCCAATGCAACACTGAGGTGTCAATCAGAGGTTCTGTCCTTTGGCTGAGACTGTTAAAGATCCCATAGCACTATTCAATGCACTGGGCAACATTCCTTCATCAAAAACACCACTAAAAAAACCAGATCAACTGGGCGTTCATCTCATTGCTGTTTGTAGGATCTAGTTGCATAGAAAATGAGCTAGTTGCATACTAGCTCAATTGCTAAATTTAAATCTGAGATAGATAGCTTTTTGGCAACCAAAGGTATTAAGGGATATGGGCCAAAGGCAGGTATATGGAGTTAGATCACAGATCAGCCATGATCTTATCAAATGGCGGAGCAGGCACGAGGGGCTGAATGGCCTACTCCTGTTCCTATGTTCCTAAAATGACTGCTGCAATACAGAATAACTGTAATTGCCCTTTAGAATAACTCAATGAGCTATGTGATGTTTCTGAGAAATGTGCTCCATCAATGTAAGTCAAGTCAAGAAGAGCCATTTCAGGTCAAGATTTCAAGAATAGAGCTTGGTGTTCATTTTGATACTTTTGTTCAATCAAAGGGGGAAAAGCTGAGTTTTACAGCTATATCTGGTTGTGAAGTGTAATGCAAAGAATATTTGAACCTACTTTGATTACCCTGATCGACAATAAACTTGATGAGGTTTGTAGGATAAATCCAATTCACATCCACTTTATATAAGACAGTTTCTAACTTGTTTTACCCTTTTAGCCTCTGGGAATTTTAGAAAACAGGATGTTGAGTGTTCTTTTAATCCAATAGAGGTGCATATGGAGGAGAGTCAGAAATGCTGGAAGGCAAACTTGACAACATCTAATTTCATTAATAATTTAATAAATGTATTGAACTTTAAACAGAGACAAATATGAATCTCAGACAAATGTTGGAGAAGCATAACAGAAGCAGGTGCTTCCATTGATGTATTTTATTCCTATTTGTTTTTTTTTATTTGGTTTGGAACAGGGCTTGATGTCTGGGATTTTGGAGACTTGAGTGGTGTACGCATCAGAGGCTCAATCTCATATGGTTGAATTACTGATCTTGGCTGTGGAAGGTGCTTAGCAAAAGCCAGGTATCTTCCCACAGCAGGGAAGGGGGTAGGGAGAGAGAATCAGAGGGAGTGTCATCCTTAGCTGCTGTGGGGGTGATTTTAAGCCCCAAGAGCGGGTGGGTTGGGGGCGGGTGGGAGTTGACAATAGTTGTTTTTTGGGTCACGACCGCAACCCGGCTTTATTTCCAGGTTTAACGTCGGCGTGTAAAAGTACAGACTTCCCGCTGGGAATGCAAAGTCCAAAAATTTTGCGGTTGCAACCCAAAAAAACTATTTTCAACTCCCACCCGCCCCCAACCCACCCGTTCTTGGGGGTTAAAATCACCCCCTGTATCTCTGAGTGGTTGGTTTGGAGTACCACTGGCAGAAGCTTGAGAGCAGGTCACTTGCCTGCCCGCCAGTCCTACTGGGAGTGCTGTGTGACTTTGGGGGTCTCTGAGATAATAATAGGCATTTATACCCTCACAGAAGAGCTGAAAACTTTTTCTTTCACTGGTGATTGTTGTTGACCTTGTTGGATCTTGGCAAGAGAATGCCACTTAGACACTAGAAGAATGTGATTTCTCTTTTGAAGGAAGAGGAATGGTTGCCTGTAGTTGTAGATGCAACAAAATAGTGTAGATCTTGGAGACTTTTTCTTAACAATAGCTTGATACCAATCCTGAGTTCCTGGAGAGACAGACCTAATCTACGTATAATAGTTGGTACTCGGGATATTTACTAATACCAAGTCACCTGGAATTCTTAGAGTTAGATAAGCCTGATGTAGCCCCTCCTCCAATTCTAATGAGGCTGCTAAAGAAACGACATTGCTAGAATAGGGCTTAATATAATGTTAAAATATTTAATAAATGAGGATAAGCTCATGCATTAGCAAGGAACAATGAGTTTAAAGGAAAGTATTGTTCTATGTGAAAATGGCGGCAGTGTTTGCTTACACAACAATCACTGCACTTCAAAGTAATTGCACGCAATACACTTGGAGACATTTGTGAGAGATATAAATGCTGCATAAAAACATTGTTCATTTCTTTTCTTTTTTTAATGGTATTGAAACAGAATCCAGAAACAGAGTAAAACAGCAGAGCAGTTTTTGGACATTAAGGAATATCAGCTGAAAAATAAGAAATTTGTTACCTGTGCATTACATAAATTTGCAAAACAGAAGCTCGTGCAATACTGATTCTGTGGATCTACTTGCTCTTAAAAATGATGATAGCAGTCCAAAAATGGTATGTGTCTGCAATTCTTTTCTGTAAATGGTATGGTGGTTGAAGAGCACGACTAATCTGGAAAACATTTACAGCCGCAGTGTTTGTATTCCTATCCACTTACACTGCAACGTTCAACTGCCAGAAACAGGTGTTGTCTGCTGCACTGCTTACTTTAAATTCCTCTAGCTTTCTGAAGAAAGTTGAACTGCTTTAAAAGTTCAACCTGAACTGCACTCTGAAGAATTGACTGAAAATAGAGTAAATCCAAATCAATTACTTGGGGTTAAGATCATAATAGAAATTCAGTGTATGTGTGACCTCGATTTATTTATTAACATGGATGTCAATGTGTGCACATGTGTAGCAATTTAGTTTGAAGCTCAGAAGTAGAAATGAAAAGTCAGGAAAATTTAACCCTAATAATTATTGAACTGCTGGTGTTACACAGATTAAAATGGAACTACTTCAGTGTAAACCAGCCATTGGATTTTGCATCTAATGTATAAATATTCATTATTAAATGTTACATCTGATTGATTGTGATGTGCTGCAGTTCTTTCTTGCTTTAATAACCCATGTATCCCTTCTCAGCACTGAATGTGTATTTCATTCCTTCTGAGAATTTTTTTCCCCCTGTTAAATTAATAGACCCTAAAATTATTCCCCAGGATACAGGCCAACGAATTCTTAACTTGCCTATCTCTCTCCACCATTTTACTGGAGGAATTAGTGACTCGGTTAAAATAACAATGAGCAGCTTCAAAAAAGCACGTTAAGCATTTGTTAGCTAGTATCTCAAGTTTCAGAGCAATAGTGTTTTGCATGTAATGAGTTAAATTGGAGGAGTTTTAAATGTCATCTTTTTCAAGAGCCAAGAAAATTTTAACAAAAAAAACGCTCTTTTGGAAACACAAATAACAATAATTAAGGTACAATTAATAGTTGTATTACTATAATCACTGCTCCTATGAACTTTCTTCTGTTGTTATTTCTAAATCCATAAATGCTGGCCACATACTCTTCTTGCTTCCTGTATCCTAACTGAATTGAATTCAACACTCCCTTTACAAACTACTTATACTCGTAATTTCCCAGGATCTCAAAACTGTGGAACTCCTTAGACTTTCCTCAGGTTTCCTTTCCTCCGACAATGTACAAGCTTTTAAAACCCAAGATTGGTGTTACCCAACCAGCACTCATTCATTTATTCTGTTCTTTTCAACCTGGTTGTGTGCTGCACTATGACGTTTGCCCTAAGCTTGTCAATAAACTTCCACAAAATTTCATGACATTATCTCCTAAAGTTGGATCTTTATAGTTCTGTGCTGCATTGAAAAGCGTACTATTAGCATATGGATGTTGAGCAGGAAAAGTCATTGTTCCATAATGGTTTGGAATGTGAGATTTGTATGATAAGTTGGCATTTATGGAATTGGATTCCATTCATTATTTTCCGCCAGTTCTCCCTCCTCCCTGGAAGTGCTGGAGTACAAGTTCCATAGTTTTCAACAACCTCAGGTATTTCACCCAAGTGGCCATGTGCGAGCTTGGGCATTGAATGTCCTCCAGGTATTCGACTGTATGTAGATGAAGCAACATGATCGTGATCAATTGAACCTAATGCTGTTCTCGCCCTACATCTACATCTGCACACATTTCAAGTAGGGATCAAGCATAGCAATCAATTTTTCCATTCCCTAGCATGGGGATATTGAAGACAATTGTAATGTCCCCATTATACTTATGGCTGAGATCACCTAATTCTGCATAGAGTGAGTAATGAACCTCAGACCTTTAGTGACTATAAGACTCTGCATCATACTATGTGGTACATTTACCCTTTAAGTCATTGGTCTATTCCATCTATTCAGTGCCATGATTCATTTCTCAAATTATGAATTTAGTATGTGATTAGGAATATAGGAACAGGAGTAGGCCATTCAGCCCCTCAAGCCTGTTCCGCCATTCAGTTAGATCACGATTGATCTGTACCTCAACTCCATTTACCCGTCTTTGATCCATATTCCTTGATACCCTTACCTTACAAAAAAATCTATCGATCTCAGTCTTGAAGATTTCAATTGACCCAGCATCCACAGCCTTTTGGGGGAGGGAGTTCTATATTTCCACTGCCATTTGTGTGACAATATGCTTCCTGATTTCACTCCTGAATGGCCTAGGTCTAATTTTACGATTATGCCCCCATGTTCTGGATTCCCCCACCAAAGGAAATAGCTTCTCTGAATCTACTCTATCAAATCCTTTTATCATTTTAAACACATCAATTAGATCACCCCTCAACCTTCTAAACTCAAGGGAATACAACCCAAGTTTATGCAATCTGTCCTCATAATTTAACCCCTTAAGCCCTGGTATAATTTTGATAAATCTACGCTGTGCCTCCTCCAAAGCCAATATTATCCTGCTTAAAACTGAAT